>NW_028225179.1:125283259-125435665 GCF_052327205.1 Somniosus microcephalus
CCTTCACTCTTTCCCTCCCTGTCCCGCCCCTTCACTCTTTCCCTCCCTCACCCTCTCTCTCCCTCCCCCGTCTCTCCCTGCTTTACTCTCCCTCCCCCTCTCCTCACGCTCTCCCTCCCTCACCCTCTCTCTCCCTCCCCGTCTCTCCCTGCTTTACTCTCACCCTCCCTCCCCCCTCTCCCTGCCCTCCCCCCTCTCGCTCCCCTCCCCACACTCTCCCTCACTCCCCCACCCTCTCGCTCCCCCCACCCTCTCTCCCCTCTCCCCACCCTCTCTCCCCTCCCCCCACCCTCCCTCACTCCCCCACCCTCCCTCACTCCCCCACCCTCTCGCTCCCCCCCCCACCCTCCCTCGCTCCCCCACCCTCTCTCCCCTCCCCCCCACCCTCTCTCCGCTCCCCCCCACCCTCTCTCCGCTCCCCTCCCCCTCTCTCTCTTCTCCCCCACCCCCTCTCTCTTCTCCCCCACCCTCTCTCTCTCTCTCCCCCCCCGCGATTTCCCGAGGCTCTCTCCCCCCGCCCCCCGCGATTTCCCGAGGCTCTCCCACCCGCGATTTCCCGAGGCTCTCCCCCCCGCGATTTCCCGAGGCTCTCTCCCCCCCGCCCCCCGCGATTTCCCGAGGCTCTCCCCCCGCGATTTCCCGAGGCTTTCCCCCCCGCGATTTCCCGAGGCTCTCCCCCCCCCGCGATTTCCCGAGGCTCTCCCCCCCCCCGCGATTTCCCGAGGCTCTCCCCCCCCCGCGATTTCCCGAGGCTCTCCCCCCCCCGCGATTTCCCGAGGCTCTCCCCCCCCCCGCGATTTCCCAAGGCTCTCCTCCCCCCGCGATTTCCCAAGGCTCTCCCCCCCGCGCGATTTCCCGAGGCTCTCCCCCCCCCCCGCGATTTCCCGAGGCTCTCCCCCCCCCGCGATTTCCCAAGGCTCTCCCCCCCCCCCGCGATTTCCCGAGGCTCTCCCCCCCCCCCGCGATTTCCCGAGGCTCTCCCCCCCCCCGCGATTTCCCGAGGCTCTCCCCCCCCCCGCGATTTCCCGAGGCTGTGTGCTGGCGTCACGGGGGCCGTGCGCATGCGTGCCGGCGTCAAGGCGGCTGCGCAACGGCCGTGCGCATGCGTGGTTGCCGTTTAAAAAAAAGCCAGAGCGGGCTCTCGCGGGCGGGCGGCGCATGCGCGGTCAGTGCCAGCGGCGCGAGGCGGCCCGCGGGGAGTAGGCAGGGAAAACCCCGCGGGCTGGCGGCCGTTAGAGCGGGGAGTAGGCAGGGAAACCCCGCGGGCTGGCGGCCGTTAGAGCGGCTCACTTCGGGCCCCGACACCGTCAAACCTGAGAGGGGGAAGTAGAGAGAGACAGAGAGGGAAGAGGAGAAGGAGAGAGAGGGAAGAGGAGAAGGAGAGAGAGGGAAGAGGAGAAGGAGAGAGAGAGAGGGAAGAGAGAGAGATAGAGAAATTTTTGGAGCTTCAGGCCTGCCTGCAGCGGGCCTGGAGACCAGCACCGAGTACCCCCCTGCGCGAGGGTGAGGAGGAGGGAGGGGGGTTGCTAAACACAATATAAAACTGAAATAAATTGTTAATTAATTCCCTAACACATAATTCAAATATTTACCTTAGTTCCCTAACACACAGAAAGTGTGGGGGAAAAAATTGTGGAAAATCAAGATGGCGGCCACTCACCTCGGTTCAGAAGGATAAGGCCCGCCCACACACGCACCGATTGGTCGCCCGGTCAGGTCACCGAAGCGTAGGATTGGTCAATCGTCGAGTCACTCGACACTCAACTGTAGGAAGACCTCGACGTCACACACGGTCGCTAATGAGATGCTAATGAGCGGAACGCTGAACGTTTTTCGGATACCGCGGGCGGGATTTTTGTCCGGCCGAAACGTAAATAGGCCGATGACCGGTCCGGAATCGCAAGCTTTCTTTTGAGGTGACGCGCGCGTCGGTACGCTCTGTAACTTCCAAACGCATCGAGACCAGGCGGACAGACAGACAGACAGAAAGACAGACAGACAGACAGACAGACAGACAGAAGAGCCGCTTTATATATATAGATATATATAAAGTGGCTCGTCTGTCTGTCTGTCTGTCCGCCTGGTCTCGATGCATTTGGAAGTTACAGAGCGTACCGTCGCGCGCACTCTCTCTTTCCCCCCGTCGCGCTCTCTCTCTCTTTCCCCCCGTCGCGCTCTCTCTCTTTCCCCCTGTCGCTCTCTCTCTCTTCCCCCCGTCGCGCTCTCTCTCTTCCCCCCGTCGCGCTCTCTCTCTTCCCCCCCGTCGCGCTCTCTCTCTTCCCCCCGTCACGCTCTCTCTCTTCCCCCCGTCGCGTTCTCTCTCTTCCCCCGTCGCGCTCTCTCTTCCCCCCGTCGCTCTCTCTCTGCCCCCCCCGTCGCTCTCTCTCTCTTCCCCCCCCGTCGCTCTCTCTCTTCCCCCCCGTCGCGCTCTCTCTTCCCCCCCGTCGCTCTCTCTCTTCCCCCCCCCGGTCGCTCTCTCTCTTCCCCCCCGTCGCTCTCTCTCTTCCCCCCCATCGCTCTCTCTCTTCCCCCCCATCGCGCTCTCTCTCTTTCCCCCCCCCGTCGCGCGCTCTCTCTCTTTCCCCCCGTCGCGCTCTCTCTTTCCCCCCGTCGCGCTCTCTCTCTTTCCCCCCGTCACTCTCTCTCTCTTCCCCCCGTCGTGCTCTCTCTCTTCCCCCCGTCGCGCTCTCTCTCTTCCCCCTGTCGCGCTCTCTCTCTTCCCCCCGTCGCGCTCTCTCTCTTCCCCCTGTCGCGCTCTCTCTCTTCCCCCCGTTGCGCTCTCTCTCTTCCCCCCGTCACGCTCTCTCTCTTCCCCCCGTCGCGCTCTCTCTTCCCCCCGTCGCGCTCTCTCTCTTCCCCCGTCACGCTCTCTCTTCCCCCCGTCGCACTCTCTCTCTTTCCCCTGTCGCGCCCTCTCTCTTCCCCCCGTCGCGCTCTCTCTCTTTCCCCTGTCGCGCCCTCTCTCTTCGCCCCGTCGCGCTCTCTCTTCCCCCCGTCGCGCTCACTCTTCCCCCCGTCGCGCTCTCTCTTCCCCCCGTCGCGCTCTCTCTTCCCCCGTCGCGCTCTCTCTCTTCCCCCCCATCGCGCTCTCTCTCTTCCCCCTGTCGCGCTCTCTCTTCCCCCCCCGTCGCTCTCTCTCTCTTCCCCCCCCCGTCGCTCTCTCTCTTCCCCACCATCGCTCTCTCTCTTCCCCCCCCCGTCGCTCTCCCTCTTCCCCCCCGTCGCTCTCTCTCTCCCCCCCCCGTCGCTCTCTCTCTCTTCCCCCCCCGTCGCTCTCTCTCTTCCCCCCCATCGCGCTCTCTCTTCCCCCCCCGTCGCTCTCTCTCTTCCCCCCCCCCGGTCGCTCTCTCTCTTCCCCCCCATCACTCTCTCTCTTCCCCCCATCGCTCTCTCTCTTCCCCCCCGTCGCTCTCTCTCTTCCCCCCGTCGCGCTCTCTCTCTTCCCCCCCCGTCGCGCGCTCTCTCTCTTTCCCCCCGTCGCGCTCTCTCTCTCTTTCCCCCCGTCGCGCTCTCTCTCTTTCCCCCCGTCGCTCTCTCTCTCTTCCCCCCGTCGCGCTCTCTCTCTTCCCCCCGTCGCGCTCTCTCTCTTCCCCCCGTCGCGCTCTCTCTCTTCCCCCCCGTCGCGCACTCTCTCTTCCCCCCCCCCATCGTTCTCTCTTCCCCACCATCGCTCTCTCTCTTCCCCCCCGCCGCTCTCCCTCTTCCCCCCGTCGCTCTCTCTCTCCCCCCCCCGTCGCTCTCTCTCTCTTCCCACCCCGTCGCTCTCTCTCTTCCCCCCCGTCGCGCTCTCTCTTCCCCCCCCGTCGCTCTCTCTCTCTTCCCCCCCCCCGGTCGCTCTCTCTCTTCCCCCCCCGTCGCTCTCTCTCTTCCCCCCCCGTCGCTCTCTCTCTTCCCCCCCGTCGATCTCTCTCTTCCCCCCCCGTCGCGCTCTCTCTCTTTCCCCCCCCCGTCGCCCGCTCTCTCTCTTTCCCCCCGTCGCGCTCTCTCTCTCTTTCCCCCCGTCGCGCTCTCTCTCTTTCCCCCCGTCGCTCTCTCTCTCTTCCCCCCGTCGTGCTCTCTCTCTTCCCCCCGTCGTGCTCTCTCTCTTCCCCCCGTCGCGCTCTCTCTCTTCCCCCCGTCGCGCTCTCTCTCTTCCCCCCCGTCGCGCTCTCTCTCTTCCCCCGTCGCGCTCTCTCTTCCCCCCGTCGCGCTCTCTCTCTTCCCCCGTCGCGCTCTCTTCCCCCCCGTCGCGCTCTCTCTCTTCCTCCCGTCGCGCTCTCTCCCTTCCCCCCCGTCGCGCTCTCTCTCTTCCCCCCGTCGCGCTCTCTCTTCCCCCCGTCACGCTCTCTCTCTTCCCCCCGTCGCGCTCTCTCTCTTCCCCCCGTCGTGCTCTCTCTCTCTTCCCCCTGTCGCGCTCTCTCTCTTCCCCCTGTCGCGCTCTCTCTTCCCCCGTCGCGCTCTCTCTCTTCCCCCCCGTCGCGCTCTCTCTCTTCCCCCCGTCGCGCTCTCTCTCTTCCCCCCCGTGGCGCTCTCTCTCTTCCCCCCCGTCGCGCTCTCTCTTCCCCCCCGTCGCGCTCTCTCTTCCCCCTGTCGCGCTCTCTCTTCCCCCCCGTCGCTCTCTCTCTCTTCCCCCCCGTCGCTCTCTCTCTTCCCCCCCCGTCGCTCTCTCTCCTCCCCCCCATCGCTCTCCCCCTTCCCCCCCGTCGCTCTCTCTCTCCCCCCCCGTCGCTCTCTCTCTCTCTTCCCCCCCGTCGCTCTCTCTCTTCCCCCCCGTCGCGCTCTCTCTTCCCCCCCGTCGCTCTCTCTTCCCCCCCCCAGTCGCTCTCTCTCTTCCCCCCCGTCGCTCTCTCTCTTCCCCCCCGTCGCTCTCTCTCTTCCCCCCCGTCGCTCTCTCTCTCTTCCCCCCCGTCGCTCTCTCTCTTCCCCCCCGTCGCTCTCTCTCTTCCCCCCGTCGCTCTCTCTCTTCCCCCCGTCGCTCTCTCTCTTCCCCCCCCATCACTCTCTCTCTTCCCCCCCCAGTCGCTCTCTCTCTTCCCCCCCAGTCGCTCTCTCTCTTCCCGCCGGTCGCTCTCTCTCTCTCCCCCCAGTCGCTCTCTCGCTTCCCCCCCAGCCGTTCTTTCGCTTCCCCCCCCAGTCGTTCTCTCTCTTCCCCCCCCCAGTCGCTCCCTCTCTCTCTTCCAACAACAACATGCCCGCAAAAAAGCCTCTGCACCGCCCCCCCCCACTCGCTCTCTCTCTCTCTCTCTTCCCCCCCACTCGCTCTCTCTCTTCCAACAACATGCCCTCGAAAAAGTCTCTCTCCCCCGTCTCTCTCTCTCTCTTTCTCTCCCCATCTCTCTCTCTCCCCCAGTATCCCTCTCTCTCTCCCTCAGTCGCTCTCTCTCCCCCCTCAGTCTCTCTCTCTCTCTCCCCCCTCAGTCTCTCTCTCTATCTCCCCAGTCTCTCCCTCTCTCTCTCTCCACATCTCTCTCTCTCTCACCCATCAGTCGCTCTCTCTCTCCCCCTCAGTCGCTCTCTATCTCTATCTCCCCATTCTCTCTCTCCCCAGTCTCTCTCTCTCACACTTCCAATCTCTCTCTCTCACACTCCCAGTCTCTCTCTCTCACACTCCCAATCTCTCTCTCTCACACTCCCAGTCTCTCTCTCTCACACTCCCAATCTCTCTCTCTCACACTCCCAATCTCTCCCTCTCACTCCCAATCTCTCTCTCTCTATCTCCCCATTCTCTCTCTCTCTCCCCAGTCTCTCTCTCTCACACTCCCAATCTCTCTCTCTCTCCGTATCTCCCCATTCTCTCTCTCTCTCACTCCCAATCTCTCTCTCTCTCTCTCTATCTCCCCATTCTCTCTCTCTCCCCAGTTTCTCTCTCTCTCACACTCCCAATCTCTCTCTCTCTCACACTCCCAATCTCTCTCTCTCTCACTCCCAATCTCTCTCTCTCTCACACTCCCAATCTCTCTCTCACACACTCCCAATCTCTCTCTCTGACACTCCCAATCTCTCTCTCTCTCACATTCCCAATCTCTCTCTCTCTCACTCCCAGTCTCTCTCTCTCTCACTCCCAATCTCTCTCTCTCACACTCCCAGTCTCTCTCTCTCACACTCCCAATCTCTCTCTCTCACACTCCCAATCTCTCTCTCTCACACTCCCAATCTCTCTCTCTCTCACACTCCCAATCTCTCTCTCTCACACTCCCAATCTCTCTCTCTCTCACACTCCCAATCTCTCTCTCTCTCACACTCCCAATCTCTATCTCTCTCACACTCCCAATCTCTCTCTCTCTCACACTCCCAATCTCTCTCTCTCTCTCACACTCCCAATCTCTCTCTCTCACACTCCCAATCTCTCTCTCTCACACTCCCAATCTCTCTCTCCTTCCCTCTCTCTCTCTCTCTCTCTCCTTCCCTCTCTCTCTCTGTCTCTCTCTCTCTCTCCTTCCCTCTCTTTCTCCTTCCCTCTCCTTCCGTCTCTCTCTCCTTCCATCTCTCTCTTTCCTTCCATCTCTCTCTCTCTCCTTCCCCCTCTCTCTCTCTCTCTCCTTCCCCCCCCTCTCTCTCTCTCTCTCTCTCTCCTTCCCTCTCTCTCCTTCCCTCTCTCTCTCCTTCCCTCTCTCTCATTCCCTCTCTCTCTCTCTCCTTCCCTCTCTCTCTTCCCCCCAGTCGCTCCCTCTCTCTCTTCCAACAACAACATGCCCTCGAGAAAGCCTCGGCACCACCGGGCTCCCCCAGCTAGTATAGATATAAACCATCCGAACCCCTCGATTAGATTCCAGTCTGTAACTCACTCCTGGGTATCCATTATTATTCTATATATAAACCATCTGAACCCCTCCATTAGATTCCAGCCTGTAACTCACTCCCAGGTATCCATTATTATTCTATATATAAACCATCCGAACCCCTCCATTAGATTCCAGCCTGTAACTCACTCCCAGGTATCCATTATTCTTTATATAAACCATCCGAACCCCTCGATTAGATTCCAGTCTGTAACTCACTCCCAGGTATCCATTATTTTATATTTAAACAATCTGAACCCCTCGATTAGATTCCAGCCTGTAACTCACTCCCCAGTATCTACTATTTAATCATAAACCAGCTGAATCACTTAATTATGTTTGGCTTGTAACTCACTCCCATGTATCCAATATTTAGTTAAATTGTTTCGCCAGCAGTGAGTTGTTGTTATGTGTTGATTGTTTTATGAATCTGCTTATCTAGTTGAGCTTCAGTGGCAATCTGTGTGACATTAGGAGTGACACACAGTATGACGAACACATTTGACACACATGTTACACTTTGAAGTGTGACAAATCCATATTGGATACAAATCTTTAATCCTCTAGAAGACACACGGACACTAGGATTATACACACCATCCTGACTTGTAAATATATCGCCGTTCCTTCATCGTCGCTGGGTCAAATTCCTGGAACTCCCTACCTAACAGCACTGTGGGAGTACCTTCACCACACGGACTGCAGCGGTTCAAGAAGCGGTTCACCACCACCTTCTCAAGGGCAACTCGTGGTGGGTAATTAATCCTGGCCTTGTCAGCGACGCCCACATCACAAGAATAAAAAAACCTGACAAGTGCCCACAATAAATTGTCATTTGATTTAATTGTAAAATATACAATACTGGACATGACTAATTATGAATATTATTTAAACAATTTGTTTTAAATGGATTCGATAGGGCTGTTTTAAATTCTTGCAGTGACAGTTGAGACTGTTTAGTCTGAGTTTGTCCCTGGCCGCGTGAAGTGAAAGCCAGGCAGTGAAGCAAAGACCAAGAGTTGACAGTGAAAGCACTGGACAGGGAAGGAGAGGGACTGTGAGCACCGAGATGGCATCTGCAGATCTAACACATGAACTGACCTGTCCCATCTGCCTGGAGATGTTCACCGACCCGGTGTCTCAGAGTCAGGAGAAGGTCCTGGGAGATGTCTCCTGCCCCCAGTGTTGGGCAATATCATGATGGAGCTCAGACTGCTGAAGGTGAAGGTGACACAGCGGGAGGAGGAGTTTTAATGTGAGGAACACGGGGAGAAGCTGAAGATGTTCTGTGAAAACAAGCAGAAAGTGAGCTGTGTGGACTGCTGGAGCTCAGAGCATCAAACTCACAATGTGATCCCTATAAAGGAGGCCATTCAGAAATACCAGGTACTGGGTCACTGAACTCTCTGCATGTCCGGCAGTGATTTAGTTTGAAATACAATCTGTACCTGTATCACCTTGAAACACACCTGACCCTCCGGTAATGACTGCTGGATATTGAATTTAATTAATTTTATACACATACAACAGGAAGATCTTACGCCCTAAATTCAGCACAGATTACCAAAATGTAAATTACAATTATAATTATCCACTGACTGTATTGCAGCTTTATCTGTGAAAGTTTAGTTACCCTGGCAGCTGTGGCTCAGTGGGTAGCACTCTCTAGGTGGGAGGGGCTAGGAGTCAGCAGGTGTTGCTGGGTGCTTGATTACTGCAGGGAGTTGGAGTGAGTTTGTAAAAAGTTGGTGGTGGTTTTTTCAGGTTTTAAGACCTTTTTGGTCCTGAAACAACAGCCATCTGGCTGCTGAGGGGCCTGCAGTGCCGGGCCCCTCAGAGGACAATGTTCCCAGGATGAACTTAATCAGGGGAGAAAATGTTGGGGGAAGAGAGAAAAAAAGGCCCAAAGACTTGGGCCGGGAACCCTGGAGGTTTGGAAAAGAAACCTTTTCAGTGCGAGGATAAGGAGATACGAGCTTGGAATATTATCCAGGTGGTACATGAGGACTGCGGCGAGGGAAGCTGCTTTGCCTGCCAACCAAAGTTGAATGTTGGGTTCGAGGTGACGGTCAGTGGCCGAGAGGAGGTGAAAAGGCTTTTCTGAGTTTGAAGGTTGGAGATAATTCCTAGGAGGTATCTCTGCTATATACTGAAGAGGTGGTGGTCTCATTCTTAAACCTGCCAGTTTATATTGAGGACGATGTGCTAATCAAAAAGTTGGAGTCGTGGGACGTTAAAATTTGCTTGGCAATAAAGAGATACTATCCAGGAACGTGGGTAGCAGATGGAACCTGTTACGTAAAGGTGTGGTTCCCAGTGGGGGTGAAGTCATTGCCATATAGCATGAAATTCGAGACAATGGAAGGAGTGCAGTACTTCCGGATACTGCATGATAACCAGGTGAAGGTTTGTTATTATTGTCTTGGACACGACCATCTTGTAAGAAGCTGTCCAGACCTGAAGGCTTTGTGTCTTAATGCGAGGAGCATTCATAATAAGGTGGATGAATTAGCTGCGCAAATAGATGTAAACGGATATGATATGATTGGGATTACGGAAACATGGCTCCAGGGTGACCAGGGCTGGGAACTCAACATCCAGGGGTATTCAATGTTCAAGAAAGACAGGCAAAAAGGAAAAGGAGTTGGGGTAGCATTGCTGGTTAAAGAGGAGATTAACACAATTGTAAGGAAGGATATTAGCTCTGATGATGTAGAATCTCTGTGGGTAGAGCTGAGAAATACCAAGGGACAGAAAATGTTAGTGGGAGTTGTATACGGAGGTTGGGGATGGCATTAAATGGGAAATTAGAGATGCGTGCAATAAGGGCACAGCAGTTACCATGGGTGACTTTAATCTACATATAGATTGGGTGAACCAAATTAGTAACAATACTGTGGAGGAGGAATTCCTGGAGTGTATACGGGATGGTTTCCTGGACCAATATGTCGAGGAACCAACTAGAGATCAGGCCATCTTAGACTGGGTATTATGTAATGAGAAAGGAATAATTAGCAATCTTGTTGTGTGAGGCCCCTTGGGGTGGAGCGATCATAATATGATACAATTCTTCATTAAAATGGAGAGTGAAGTATTTGATTCAGAGACTAGGGTCCTGAATTTAAATAAAGGAAACTACGATGGTATGAGGCACGAGTTGGGTAGGATTGATTGGGGAATGTTACTCAAAGGATTGACGGTGGATAGTCAATGGCAAATATTTAAAGATCGCATGGATGAACTACAAAATTTGTTCATCCCAATTTGGCATAAAAATAAAACAAAAAAGGTGATTGAACCGTGGCTAACAAGGGAAATTAGGGATAGCATAAGATCCAAGGAGAGGACATATAAATTGGCCAGAAAAAGCAATAATCCTGAGGATTGGGAGCAGTTTAGGATTCAACAAAGGAGGACAAAGGGATTAATTAAGAAAGGGAAAATAGAATATGAGAGTAAGCTTTCAGGGAACATAAAAACTGCCTGTAAATGCTTTTATAGATATGTGAAGAGAAAAAGATTGGTGAAGTCAAGCGTAGGTCCCTTGCAGTCAGAATCAGGGGAATTTATAATGGGGAACAAAGAATTGGCTGACCAATTAAATACATACTTTGGTTCTGTCTTCACAAAAGAGGACACAAATAACCTCCCAGAGATGTCGGGAACATAGGGTCTAATGAGAGGGAGGAACTGAAAGAAATCAGTATTTGTAGGGAAATGGTGTTAGGGAAATTGACGGGATTGAAGGCCGATAAATCCCCAGGGCCTGATAATCTACATCCTAGGGTACTTACGGAAGCGGCCTTAGAAATAGTAGATGCATTGCTGGTCATCGTCCCAAATTCTATAGACTCTGGAACAGTTCCCATGGATTGGAGGGTGTTGTGTATGTACCTTTAAGGGAATAACTGGTCTCAGACTGCAGTACCGGCAGTGACCACCCCTGTATAAAAGGCCCTAGCAGGCTTCTGTAGTTTCAGTTTCCAGGTTGTCTCCATTCAGTAAAGACTTGTTATAATCAACTCCTGCAGTCCGTGTCTCAATGATACACGGACATAATACTGGCGACGAGCAGATACGAACTTACCTACAGTCTGCACCACCTCATGGGGATCCATCCCTGAAGCGAAGTTAGCAGAGGTCGAGGCCAGAAGGAAGAAAGAAACAGTAGAAACAGGCGTCGACTGTGGGCATCCGCCCCTGAGTCAACGGAGTTGAAGATTTGCAGGAAAGGCTGTCGAGAGCGGGGCTTGGTTATTCTGTCGATGGTGCTTCAGCTAATCGGGCTGGTGGCAGGTAGTACACTGATCCTTCCTGGGCTGCGGCAGTCTAGAACTCGAGCGGGTGGCTTGCAACGGGGCTGAGCAGCGTTGTCGGGAAGAGGAGAGAGAGAGAGGGTGGAGCACACAGGGCGCGGCCGGTGCTACGAAGCCGGGCAGCGTACAGACCCGAGAAGAGGGAGGCAAGAGTCCCGCAGGGTTGTTCCGACAATGGGAAAATAATAAAATAAAAAAATATTAAACGTGCAGAAAGCCGTGAGTAGCTGCAGTTTGCCACGGAAACCGCGGAGAGCAGCGCTAGCAACAGCGGGGAAGAAGGCAAAGCGCGGGAGGCGCCATCTTAATCCAGCGGGGAAGAAGGCAAAGCGCGGGAGGCGCCATTTTGTTAAATCGGGGAAGAAGGCAAAGCACGGGAGGCGCCATTTTAGATTTCCAAGATGCCGAAGACTGGCTATATCACTGCCTTCGATAATACAATAGAAGACTGGACCACGTATGTGGAAAGAGTCGAGGTATATTGCGAGGCAAACGAAATAGCCGATGAGAAAAAGGCATCGGTACTGCTAAACTTAATGGGCGCAAGAACATATGGCCTATTGCGGGACCTGATTACTCCAGCCAAACCGAAGGCGAAGAGTTTTAACGAAATTGTTGCTACCCTACAGGAACACCTAAACCCTGCACCGCTGCTGATAGCAGAAAGATTTAAATTCCACAGGAGAACTCAGCATCAAGATGAGAGCAATGCTGATTACCTTACGGAACTACGCAAGCTATCAAAGCACTGCCAGTTCAGAGCAGGACTGGCAGATACCCTACGGGACAAATTTGTCTGTGGACTCCTGAGTGAAGGAACCCAGAAAAAGTTACTCTCAGAGAAAGAGCTGATGCTAGATAAAGCTTTCAGCGTGGCAGTATCGTACGAAGCAGCAGCCAGGGGATCTGCGGAAATACAACAAAAGCCACAGGAATACGGCACCCACGAAATGACACGGGGATTTGCAAAATGTTATCGCTGCGGCAGAGCAACCCATGACCAGAAGGACTGCTGGTCCAAGGACAATATATGCAGGCAATGCAGAAAGATGGGACACATTGCACGAGTTTGCAGGTCTGGGAAGAAGACCAACGACAACAAAAAGGCTACTAAGGAACCGTAGAGGAAAGTACAAAAGATGACGGACAGTAGTTCCGAAGACCAGATGAGCGATAGTGAATCTGGGAACAAGAGACTAAGCTGTCTCAAACTTCACAACGTAATCGCAAAAGAGGATCACCGAACCATTTGGGTCACCCTCACGATAGCAGGGTCCCAAGTCAAAATGGAATTGGATACAGGATCAGCTCTAACCGTCATGAATCGACGAGACTACGAGCGGCTATTCTCACACATACCCTTGAGAGAGAGAGACATCCATCGTCTTGAGGATGTATATGGGGCAAAAAGTATACCCCAGAGGAAAAATAAGGGTGCCTGTCGAATACAACGGCAAGAAAATAGGGAAATTGTATCTCTACATACTGCAAGATGGTGGACCACCGTTATTGGGACGTGAATAGATCAGAAAGATAAGCTTAGACTGGCACTCCATTCAGGCACTGACGGTGGCTGGTAAAAAGGATGACGACGTCACTCCTGGACGATTGTCAACAATCTTAACTAACGCCAAAGAGGTATTTCAACAAGAACTGGGCACTCTTAAAGGCGTAACCGCCTCGATAAAAATAGAAGTGAATGCAATTCCCAAGTTTTTCAAAGCAAGACCGGTACCATATGCAATTCGCCCAGCCGTTGAGGCAGAGCTGGAGAATCTGGAGACTGCAGGCATGTTATCTAAGGTAGACTGGAGCGAGTGGGCGACACCCATCGTTCCTGTCATGAAGAAAACGTTAAACAATAAGTCTGAGGAGCCAAGGAAGGTTCGCATCTGTGGGGACTTTAAGGTGACGGTGAACCCAGTCCTTCACACAGTACAATATCCTCTTCCAAGGAGGTGTTGTGTATGTACCTTTAAGGGAATAACTGGTCTCAGACTGCAGTACCGGCAGTGACCACCCCTGTATAAAAGGCCCTAGCAGGCTTCTGTAGTTTCAGTTTGCAGGTTGTCTCCATTCAGTAAAGACTTGTTATAATCTACTCCTGCAGTCCGTGTCTCAATTATACACGGACATAATAGAGGGCAACTAATCTTACCCCACTATTCAAAAAAGGTGGTAGAGAGAAAACGGGGAATTATAGACCGGTAAGCCTGACATCGGAAGTGTGGAAAATGCTAGAGTCTATTATGAAAGATGTTATAGCAGAGCACTTGGAAAACAGTGACAGGATCGGACAAAGTCAACATGGATTTACAAAAGGTAAATCGTGCTTGACTAATCTACTGGAATTTTTTGAGGATGCAACTGGTAAAATAGATATGGGAGAACCAGTGGATGTGGTGTATTTGGACTTTCAGAAGGCTTTCGATAAGGTCCCGTATAAGAGATTAGCGTGTAAAGTTAAGGCACATGGGATTGGGGGCAAGGTACTGACTTGGATAGAGAACTGGTTGGCAGAAAGGAAGCAAAGATTTGGAATAAATGGGTCTTTTTTCGAGTGGTGGGCAGTGACTAGTGGGGTACCGCAGGGATCGGTCCTAGGACCCCAGCTATTCACCATATATATTAATGATCTAGACGAGGGAACTAGATGTCATATCTCCAAGTTTTCAGATGACACAAAGCTGGGTGGGCGTGTGTGATGTGAGGAGGATGCTGAGAAACTCCAGTATGATTTGGACAGGTTGGGGGATTGGGCAGATGCATGGCAGATGCAGTTAAATGTGGATAAATGCGAGGTTATCCACTTTGGTGGCAAAAACAGGAAGGCAGATTATTATCTGAAGGCAGATTATTATCTGAATGGCAATAGATTGGGAGAAGGAGAAGTGCAATGAGACCTGGGCGTCCTTGTGCACCAGTCGCTGAAGGTAAGCATGCAGGTGCAGCAGGCGGTTAAGAAAGCAAATGGTATGTTGGCCTTCGTAGCGAAAGGGTTCGAGTACAGGAACAAGGATGTCTTGCTGCAGTTGTACAGGGCCTTGGTGAGACCACATCTTGAGTATTGTGTGCAGTTTTGGTTGCCTTATCTGAGGAAGGATGTTTTTTGCCATGGGGGGAGTGCAGGGAAGATTCACCAAACTGATACCTGGGATGGCAGGAATGACGTATGAGGAGAGATTGGGTCTGTTGTGTATGTGCCTTTAAGGGAATAACTGGTCTCAGACTGCAGTACCGGCAGTCACCACCCCTGTATAAAAGGCGCTAGCAGCCTTCTGTAGTTTCAGTTTCCCGATTGACTCCATTCAGTAAAGACTTGTTATAATCAACTCCTGCTGTCCGTGTCTCAATTATACATGGACATAATATTGGCGACGAGCAGATACAAACTTACCTACAGTCTGCACCACCTCATGGGATCCATTCCTGAAGCAAAGTGAGCAGAGGTCAAGGCCAGAAGGAAGAAAGAAGCAGTAGAAATGGGCGTCGACCGTGGGCATCCGCCCCTGAGTCAGCGGAGTTGAAGATTTGCAGGAGAGGCTGTCGAGAGCGGGGCTTGGTTCCTGTCGATGGTGCTTCAGCTAATCGGGCTGGTGGCAGGTAGTACACTGATCCTTCCTGGGCTGCGGCGGTCTAGAACTCGAGCGGGTGGCTTGCAACGGGGCCGAGCAGCGTTGTCGGGAAGAGGAGAGAGAGAGAGGGTGGAGCACACAGGGCGCGGCCGGTGCTACGAAGCCGGTAGCGTACAGACCCGAGAAGAGGGAGGCAAGAGTCCCACAGGGTTGTTCCACGACGGGAAAATAATGAAATAAAAAAATATTAAACGCGCAGAAAGCTGCGAGGAGCTGCAGGTTGCCACGGAAACCGCGGAAAGCAGCACTAACAACAGCAGGGAAGAAGGCAAAGCGCGGGAGGCGCCATCTTAATCCAGCGGGGAAGAAGGCAAAGCGCAGGAGGCAGCATTTTGTTAAATCGGGGAAGAAGGCAAAGCGCGGGAGGCGCCATTTTAGATTTCCAAGATGCCGAAGACTGGCTATATCACTGCCTTTGATAATGCAATAGAAGACTGGACCACGTATGTGGAAAGAGTCGAGGTATATTGCGAGGCAAACGAAATAGCCGATGAGAAAAAGGCATCAGTACTGCTAAATTTAATGGGCGCAAGAACGTACGGCCTATTGCGGGACCTGATTACTCCAGCCAAACCGAAGGCGAAGAGTTTTAATGAAATTGTTGCTATCCTACAGGAACACCTAAACCCTGCACCGCTGCTGATAGCAGAAAGATTTAAATTCCACAGGAGAACTCAGTATAAAGATCAGAGCAATGCTGATTACCTTACGGAACTACGCAAGCTATCAGCGCACTGCCAGTTCGGAGCAGGACTGGCAGATACCTTACGGGACAAATTTGTCTGTGGACTCCTGATTGAAGGAACCCAGAAGAGGTTACTCTCAGAGAAAGAGCTGACGCTAGATAAGGCTTTCAGCATGGCAGTATCGCACGAAGCAGCAGCCAGGGGAGCAGCGGAAATACAACAAAAGCCACAGGAATATGGCACCCACAAAATGACACGGGGATTTGCAAAATGTTATCGCTGCGGCAGAACAACCCATGACCAGAAGGACTGCTGGTCCAAGGGCAAAATATGCAGGCAATGCGGAAAGATGGGTCACATTGCACGAGTTTGCAGGTCTGGGAAGAAGACCAACAACAACAAAAAGGCTACTAAGGAACCGTACAAGAAAGTACAAAAGATGACGGACAGTAGTTCCGAAGACCAGATGAGTGATAGTGAATCCGGGAACAAGAGACTAAGCTGTCTCAAACTTCACAATGTAGTCACAAAAAAGGATCACCACACCATTTGGGTCACCCTCACGATAGCAGGGTCCAAAGTTAAAATGGAATTGGATACAGGATCAGCGCTAACCGTCATGAATCGACAAGACTATGAGCGGCTATTCTCACACATACCCTTGAGAGAGACATCCATCGTCTTGACGACGTATACGGGGCAAAAAGTGTACCCCAGAGGAAAAATAAGGGTGCCTGTCGAATACAACGGCAAGAAAACACAGAAATTGTATCTCTACATACTGCAAGATGGTGGACCACCGTTATTGGGACGTGAATAGATCAGAAAGATAAGCTTAGACTGGCACTCCATTCAGGCAATGACGGTGGCTGGTAAAAAAGATGACGACGTCTCTCCTGGATGATTGTCAACAATCTTAGCTAACGCCAAAGAGGTATTTCAACAAGAACTGGGCACTCTTAAAGCTGTAACCGCCTCGATAAAAATAGAGGAGAATGCAATTCCCAAGTTTTTCAAAGCAAGACCGGTACCATATGCAATTCGCCCAGCTGTCGAGGCAGAGCTGGAGAATCTGGAGAAAGCAGGCGTGTTGTCTAAGTAGACTGGAGCAAGTGGGCGACACCCATCATTCCTGTCATGAAGAAAACGTTAAACAATAAGTCTGAGGAGCCAAGGAAAGTTCGCATCTGTGGGGACTTCAAGGTGACGGTGAACCCAGTCCTTCACACAGTACAATATCCTCTTCCAAGGATAGAAGACATCTTCGCCTCACTATCTGGAGGGAAGCGTTTTACAAAAATTGACCTAGCAGAAGCGTATTTGCAGATGGAGGTTGAAGAATCCTCTAGGAAGTATCTCACGATAAACACTCACAAATGTCTTTACCAGTATCATCGATTGGTATTCGGAGTAGCATCAGCTCCGGCGATATGGCAAAGAGCGATGGAACAAGTCCTGCAAGGGATTCCGGGGACTCAGTGTTACTTGGACGACATCCTAGTGACAGGTGAAGATGACAGTGAACATCTTAACAACCTAGAACAGGTGCTCACTAGACTACGTGAACATGGGCTACGAGCCAACCGCCCCAAGTGCAAATTTTTTATGAAACAGATATCGTATTGTGGCCATGGGATTGATGAAGAGGGGTTACATAAGTCCCCTGACAAAATTGAAGCGGTTGTTAAGGCCCCAGCGCCTGAAAATGTGTCGCAACTGAGGTCATTCCTTGGATTGGTGAATTACTACCATAAGTTTTACCGAATTTATCCACAATTCTGCACCCACTGAACGCCCTACTGCGAACGGGAGTAGCATGGAAATGGAGCAATGACTGTAAGCGGGCCTTTCAGAAGAGTAAGGACTTAATCACTTCAAGAGAAGTATTGGCTCACTACAACCCATCACTACCGATAAGACTGGCGTGTGATGCATCTCCCTACGGCATTGGGGCGGTACTGTCACATAAATCCCTTGATGGTTCAGAGAGGCCGATAGCTTTTGCGTCACGCTCGTTAACTTCAGCCGAGTGTAACTACGCCTAGATTGACAGAGAGGCCCTCAGCCTAGTGTGGGGGGTGAAGAAGTTCAATCACTACCTGCACGGTCAAAAATTTACTCTACTAACTGATCATCAACCTCTCGTCTCCATTTTCAACCCTCAGAAGGGTGTACCGATAATGACGGTACAATGGCTACAGAGGTGGTCCCTTTTCCTAGTGGCACACCAATATGACATCGAGTACAAAGGAACTAAACAGCATGGGAATGCTGATGGATTGTCGCGCCTACCGTTGCCGACGGTGGAAGAAGAACTTGCAGTGGATCCAATGGAGATATTCCACTCGACCATAGTCAAATGTCTCCCTGTGACGAATGCAAACATAGAAAAGGAAACACGAAATGACCCGACACTCTCCAGGGCCTATGATTTAATGGTGAAGGGATGGCCAGCACATGGCGAACCACTGCTGCCAGCATTCTCGCTGAGACGAGAACAGCTGTCAGTGTGCAGAGGAACCTTGATGTGTGGATCCAGAGTAGTAATTCCACCCAAGTTGAAGGATAGAGTGCTCAATGAGCTTCATGAGGGTCATCTGGGAGGGGTAAAAATGAAGAACTTAGCCAGAGCGTTTGTGTGGTGGCCGGGAATCAATAGAGAAATCGAAGAGATGACCAAAAGCTGTACAGGATGCCAGAAGGTCCAAAACGCCCCACCACAAGCCCCTCTACATCCATGGGAGTGGCCCTCATCTCCATGGCAAAGGGTGCACATTGATTTTGCTGGTCCCTTCATGGACTCGATGTTTTTAATTGCGGTGGATGCACATTCAAAGTGGCCAGAGGTAATAAAAATGTCCTCAACCACCACAGAAAAAACTATCACTGTCTTACGAACCATATTCGCCAGGAATGGGCTGCCTGAACAGATTTGCTCTGACAATGGACCACAGTTTGTGTCTGAAGAGTTCCGGAGGTTCTTAAAGAACAATGGTGTTAAGCATTACACATCTGCCCCATATCATCCAGCCACTAATGGATTGGCCGAGAGGTTTGTTCAAACATTCAAGAAGGCTATCAAGGCAATGTGTAATGAAGATATACACCTACAACACAAGGTGGAGAACTTCTTGTTTGCCTACCGGAATGCGACACATGCGGTTACCAACCAAACTCCAGCCATGATGTTCTTCAATCGAAGACTACGATGCCGCTTGGATTTGGTTAAGCCAAACATCAGAAGAGATGTGGAGAACAGGCAGTTTCAGAACATGAATGAAAGACCGACCAGGAGTTTTAAGATAGTCAACCAGTTTTGGCCCGGGACTACCGCACAGAGAAATGGCAGCCAGGAACGATTTGTACATGGCAAGGACCTCTCATGTATACCGTGGACATTGGAGAGAGCATTGTAAGATGCCATGCTGACCAGATTCTAGAGTCACTGGAAAACGTCAACTCCACACCACGATCTGATACACCTGGCGATGAAACCGACGTACCAATTGCATCTACCGCAGAATCGGTGATATTGGAAGCAGATGAACCAAACAACGACATTGATCCTGACTCAACCTTGCCAGAAGAACCTGATACCCCAAAGAGGCATTATCCAGACAGAATCAGGAAGCCTCCTCAAAGACTGAACTTATAATTGCTTAACCTCAACCAATGTACCTAGCAACCATAATTGTGATTGTAATTAGTTATCATTTAGTTGTTAAATGAATGTTATGTACTGTTTATCTAAAAGGGGAGGAATTGTTGTGTATGTGCCTTTAAGGGAATAACTGGTCTCAGACTGCAGTACCGGCAGTCACCACCCCTGTATAAAAGGCGCTAGCAGCCTTCTGTAGTTTCAGTTTCCCGATTGACTCCATTCAGTAAAGACTTGTTATAATCAACTCCTGCTGTCCGTGTCTCAATTATACACGGACATAATAGGGTCGATTGGGCTTATACACGCTGGAGTTTAGAAGAATGAGAGGGGATCTCATTGAAACTTATAAAATTCTAACAGGACTAGACAGTCTTGATGCAGGAAGGATGTTCCCGATGGCCGGGGAGTCCAGAACCAGGTGTCACAGCCTAAGGATAAGGGGTAAGCCATTTAGGACAGAGATGAGGAGGAATTTCTTCACCCAAAGAGTGGTGAACCTGTGGAATTCTCTACCACAGAAGGCAGTTGAGGCCAATTCATTAAATATATTCAAGGAGTTAGATATATTTCTTAAGGCTAAAGGGATCATGGGATATGGGGAGAAGACAGGGACAGGGTACTGAATTTGGATGATCAGCCATGATCTCATTGAATGGCGGAGCAGGCTCGAGGGGCCGAATGGCCTACTCCTGCTCCTATCTTCTATGTTTCTATGTACTGTTATAACTGCGGCGAGTCTGGACACATTACTCGGAGCAGCAAGGCGGAGTGCTGTGGGGTATGTCACAAAGACCCCACCCGCTGTGAGTGTGAGGCAGAAGGAAGCCCTTTGAATAATGAGGAGATGGGAGATGGGAGAAGGAGAAGGAGCAGGAGGTGTGAGTGGAGTGGCTGGAGGAGCAGAGCAGGCGGAGGACACAGCTGGTGAATGGAAGGAGAAAAGTACACAGGAAGAGGCAGTAAACAGGATGGAGATGGAGGAAAACGCACCAAATATGGTGGAAATGGACAAAGACAGCAGCGGGCAGCATGGGTCTAGGGCAGAGTTGAGCCATAAAACGGCTCAGCTCTCCCTGAAGAATCTGGTGTCCGGGGGGCGAGGATGTGGGAGTGGTTTGCAGGGTAAGTGTAAGTACTCTAAAGAAAGACAGGGAGTCGGATATCTCAGGGAACAGGAGGGGGCAAAACAAGGAGAGGGTGCAAGAGGCAGTAGCCTTAAAGGGGAATCAGGACAGGAGAGGGGAGACAAAGACGCCAGAAGGGAGCAAGATAGGTGCAGATGCGCCATTGTCCCAGAGAGAGAAGAAACGGGGAGCAAGGGTCAATGGTGGAGATGAGGCCGAAGGGAGTGGCACTGTTGGAGAAACCGTGATAGCAGGAAGACTCTCTAAGGGAGATTATTTATCTGACGGGGAGCAAGGACGGGAGGTTACAGAAGAGCTCGAGAGTGAGGAGTCAGAGGGGGACAGAGACATGGAAGTGGGGGGTGGGGTGGCATTATGTGGAAAGGGAAAGGTTAGTGAGGGGCAGAAGGAGGGAGAAGGGGCAGCTCCTCAGCCCAAACCTAATGTAAGGAAGAGGCTGAAACTGCAGGGAAGGTTCAAACAGGAAGTGATAAAGAGCCGAGCCTGCAGGAGAAAGCAACAGCTGCCCGAAAAGTTGGGAAGGAGCATGAGGGGAGGGAAGGGCCGCAGGTTATATGATGGGGGGATTATCAGGCACACTGGCCTTATTTGGAGCCATGATTACTGATCAATTTTTTAAAGTACAATAGCTTAGTATAGGTTATGGGAGACAACTTAAACTTCAGGTTTTGATGTTAATATGTGGTGGAGGAATGGCTTGCAGAGCAGCGGAATGTATTTGCATGATACAATGGAATGATCATGATGTTGTAAATGTTTTTAATTTTCAATAAATAATATATTTTTAAAAAGTGGGGAGCACACTCGCCTGAGTCAGAAGGTTGTGGGTTGAAATCCCACTCCATGGACTTGAGCACACAAAGCTAGGCTTACATTCCAGTGCAGTGCTGAGGGAGTGCTGCACTGTCGGAGGTGCCGTCTTTCAGATGAGACGTTAAACCAAGGCCCCGTGTGCTCTCTCAGGTGGACGTAAAAGATCCCATGGCACTATTTCAAAGAGGAACAGGGGATATATCCCCGGGGTCCTGGTCAATATTTATCCCTCAATCAACATAATAGAAAACAGATTATCTGGTCATTATCACATTGCTGTTTGTGGGAGCTTGCTGTGTGCAAATTGGCTGCTGCGTTTCCTACATTACAACAGTGACTACACTTCAAAACTACTTCATTGGCTGTAAAGCGCTTTGAGACATTCAATGGTCGTGAAAGGCGCTGTATAAATGTAAGTCCTTTCTTTTAGAACAGTTGGACGGCCCGTACTCGTTGTTTGTGAATAACTCACATTCGGCACCTCCCTGCCCTGTTCTAATATTTCCTACTCCCTGTGTATCCCATTGTGTTTCACTGTCAGGAACACAGGGAATGTTTCCCGCTCCCTGTTCTAACATCACTGTCAGAGACACAGGGAATGTTTCCCACTCCCTGTTCTAACATCACTGTCAGGGACACAGGGAATGTTTCCCACTCCCTGTTCTAACATCACTGACAGAGACACAGGGAATGTTTCCCACTCAAAAATAACAACAGAAAATGCTGGAAAAACTCAGCAAGTCAGGCAACATCCGTGGAGAGAAATTTGAGTTGACGTTTCGGGTTTGACCCTTCTTCAAAACTGGAGAGAAAAGGAACTAGATCGAAGGCAACTCAAATTTCTCTCCATGGATGTTGCCTGACTTGCTGAGTTTTTCCAGCATTTTCTGTTGTTATTTCGGATTTCCAACATCTGCAGTATTTTGCTATCGTACTAATGTTTCCCACTCCCTGTTCTAACACTTTGTATCACTGTCAGAGACACAGGGAATGTTTCCCACTCAATGTGCTAACATTGTGTATCACTGTCAGGGACACAAGGAATGTTTCCTTTTCCAAACTTGATGTGCTTTTGTCTTTTAGGAAAAAATTAAAACATCACTGGAGTCACTGCACAAGCAACTGGCTCTCGCTGTTCAAAGTAAAACAGACGGGGAGGATGGGATTATACTGATAAAAGCAGGTGGCGGTCGTGCCTTCAGCTGCTGAGGCCCTAAGCTCTGGAATTCCCTCCCTAAACTCTCCGCCACACATTCCTCCTTGAAGACGCTCTTTAAAACCTACCTTTTTGACCAAGCTTTTGGTTACCTGCCCTAATATCTCCTCATGTGATAAGTGTTTCTCTGATTACGCTCCTGTGAAGCACCTTACTATATTATAGGTGCTATATAAATGCAAGTTGTTGTTGTAGTGTCCTTTGGAGTTTGTGTCAAGAAGACAGGAGAATGGGCTATTTCAGATAAAGATATAGGAGTGTCCTTTAGGGGTTTGTGTCGTAACACAGTGAAAGAGAGTTTTACTGAATAAAATGTGTTCTGTCCCAGCACACTGCAGGCTGCTTCCTGAACTGCAGTATGAGGGACCGTCTGTAAACGGAAAATGTTTTTAAAAATGTAGAAAGTGTTTTGGATTCCCATCCTATTCCAAATGCTGACTGCAACCAACCCTGGCAGTTGATACCTTTCTAAGTGCCAAAGATTTTTTTAATTCATGCATGGGATGTGGGCATCACTGGTAAGGCTGGCATTTATTGCCCATCCTTAGTTGCCCTTGAGAAGGTGGTGGTGAGCCGCCTTCTTGAACCGCTGCAGTCCGTGTGGTGAAGGTACTCCCACAGTGCTGTTAGGGAGGGAGTTCCAGGATTTTGACCCAGTGACGATGAAGGAACGGCGATATATTTCCAAGTCCGGATGGTGTGTGACTCGGAGGGGAACTTGTCGGTGGTGGTGTTCCCATGCGCCTGCTGCCCTTGTCCTTCTAGGTGGAAGAGGTTGCGGGTTTGGGAGGTGCTGTCGAACAAGCCTTGGCGAGTTGCTGCAGTGCATCTTGTAGATGGTACACACTGCAGCCACGGTACGCCAGTGGTGGAGGGAGGGAATGTTTAAGGTGGTGGATGGGGTGCCAATCAAGCAGGCTGCTTTGTCCTGGATGGTGTCAAGCTTCTTGAGTGTTGTTGGAGCTGCACTTATCCAAGCAAGTGGAACATATTCCATCACGCTCCTGACTTGTGCCTTGTAGATGGTGGAAAGGCTTTGGGGAGTCAGAAGGTGAGACACTCGCTGCAGAATACCCAGCCTCTGACCTGCACTTGTAACCACAGTATTTATGTGGCTAGTCAACATGACCCCCAGGATGTTGATGGTTGGAGATTTGGCGATGGTAATGCCATTGAATGTCATGGGGTGGTGGTTAGACACTTGTTTTTTGGAGATGGTCATTGGTTGGCACTTGTGTGGTGTGACTGATACTTGCCACTTATCAGCCCAAGCCTGAATGTTGTCCAGGTCTTGTTGCATACAGGCACCGACTGCTTCATTATCTGAGAAGTTGTGAATGGCACTGAACACTGTGCAGTCATCAGTGAACATCCCCACTTCTGATCTTATGTTGGAGGGAAAGTCATTGATGAAGCAGCTGGAGATGGTTGGGCCTAGGACACTGCCCTGAGATGCCCTGGGGTTGGGATGATTGGCCTCCAACAACCACAACCATCTTCCTTTGTGCTCGGTATGACTCCAGCCAGAGGAAAGATTTCCCCCGATTCCTATTGACTTAAGTTTTACGAGGGCTCCTTGATGCCACACTCGGTCAAATGCTGTCTTGATGTCAAGGGCAATCAGTCCCACCTCACCTCCTGAATTCAGCTCTTTTGTCCATGTTTGGACCAAGGCTGTAATGATATCTAGAGCAGAGTGGTTCTGCTGGAACCTGTATTGATTTCTTTGTGGGTTCAATGACGAGACATTTATGAAAGAGAATGTCTTTTAATCTAAAGTTTGTTCAACTCAGTTAACAGCATTACAGGAGACACCATCTTAGTGATCCATCTAAAACGAAACTAAAACTAAACTCTGCCTCTGTCACATGCCCTCTGCTGGTAAGGCATAAATAATCAAACAGGCAAATATGCTGGTAAGGCATCATAATCAAACAGGCAAATACCATCACTATTTGCTGATATCATTACATCTCCCTTTCTTAAAACAAAAGTATTTTACTTTTATCTAACAACATGTATTCTTTGTATTACTCTGCATTTTAACTGTAACACTTAATGAACTTACATTATCATTATCATTATCAAGGTTTTTTAACCTTGTTTTGTGTGTTCACATGAAATATGTAAATACACTAGAACTTGAAGAGAGAATAAGGTAACATTACTTCCTTCTATAACAATAGTCCTTAAACTTGCTCAATGAGTCTCTCAGGAGGCTTCACGTGTCTTGAGGATTTTCTGATTGATTGTCCTTGAACCTGAGTTGTTGCCTCAGATGATGGTTTCTCAGCTGTGTGATCAGGTTGTTCAACAGTATCAGTCTTTTGACCTGCTGTGTGATCAGGTTGTTCAACAGTATCAGTCTTTTGACCTGCTGTGGCTGGTCCCATGAGAAGATCCCGACGATTTCTTCGCAGAACAGCACCCTCATCTGTCTGAATGGTGTATGATCTTGGTTGAACTTCACTCAGGACGGTTCCCTTCTGAGTCCATATGTTTGTTTTGTCTTTGAACCTTACTTGGTCACCAGTGTGGAGTTCAGGTAGGTTTTGTGTTCCTCTGTCATAGTAGTACTTTTGCTTTTCTTTCTGTTGCTCTTTGAACTTCCTCACTTTCTCCCCCTCTTTTGTTTTCAGGAGGTTCTCCGGGATGGGTAGGTTTGACCTTAGCAGACATCCCATAAGGAGTTGGGCTGGTGACATACCACACTCGAGCGGTGTTGTGCGGTATACAAGCATGCTCTGGTAGAAGTCAGTTCCACTGTCTTTTGCCTTGTACATCAGTCTTTTCACTGTCTGGACCGATTTTTCCACTAGTCCATTGGACTGTGGAAAGTGAGGACTTGACGTTGTGTGGACAAAGTCCCACTCTTTGGCAAAGTGTCGGAAACTTGCATTGTAAAACTGGGGTCCGTTGTCTGTGAAGACCTCGCTTGCCACGCCATGTCTGGAGAATATGGCTTTCATACATGTTATCACAGCATCTGCAGTGGTGGTGTACAGTCTACAAACCTCTGGATACAGGGAGTAATAGTCTGTGACTACAAGATAGTCCTTCCCTTGACATACGAATAGGTCAGCGCCTACCTTCTGGTAAGGTCTGTCTGGCGCTGGGTGTGGCTTTAGTGGTTCTACCGGATTGCTTGCTCGATATTTCAGGCATATTGTACAGTTTGACACCTCATTTGTCACATCTTGGTTGATTCATGGCCAGTACATCACCTCTCGTGCTCTTTTCTTACACTTTTCGATTCCCAGATGTCCTCCATGGATCCTTTTTAGCATCTCTTTTCTCAGACTCTTTGGGATAACTATTTTATTTCCTTTCTAGATGATGTCTTCGACCAGTGATAGTTCCGCCCTGCAGTTCCAGTACTCTGCCATGTCAGGTGAGCAGTCTTGCTTTATGTTGGGCCATCCATTCAAGATGCTTTTCCTCAGTCGTCTCATTGTTTCATCTTTGTTTGTCTCAGTCTTTATGAGCTCCATTTTTGCATCTGCTATGGGCAGTGCACTTGTGATCATGTCCACGTAGGCGTTCACTTTTTCATCCATTTTGGTGTTTGCGGGCTCTCCTGGGTCAACAGCTCTGGACAACGTGTCTGCTGTATACATCAGCTTACCCGGAGTGTACGCAACATTCAGTGTATAGCGTTGCAGCCTGATCATCATTCTTTGTATTCTAAGCGGACATCCATTTAGTGGCTTTTGGAACAATGCAATCAAGGGCTTATGGTCAGTCTCTACACTGATTGCTTGTCCTGACACAAACTGGTGAAATCTTTCACAGGCGTATGTGATGCTGAGCAGCTCCTTTTCTATTTGAGCATATTGCGTCTCCGCGTCTGTCATTGAGCGCGATGCATATGCAATAGGTTGCCAGTAGTCATATTTTTGCAGAAGAACCGCACCGAGCCCACTCTGTGATGCATCTGATGATATCTTGATGGGTCTCGCTGGGTCATAAAACCTCAGAACTGGTTCCTCTGTGAGCAGTTTCTTTAGATCGCTCCATGACTTCTCATGCTCATGATTCCATTCCCATTCTATGTTCTTTTCAGTTAGTCGTCTCAGTGGCGCCATCTTTTCTGAGAGGTTGGATATGAATTTACCCATGTAGTTGATCATTCCATTAAACCTCTGCACGGCCTTTTTGCATTGTGGCTTTGGCATATTCTCAATGGCGGACACCTTTCTGGGATCTGGTCTGATGCCCTCACTGCTAAGGATATCTCCCACGAATGTCAGTTCCGTCACCCCGAGCTGGCATTTCTCTCTATTCAGCTTCAGGTTTGTTTTCCTTGTTGCTTCCAGCACTTTTTTCAGTCTCTCGTCATGCTCAGTTCTCGTGGTTCCCCATACTATGATGTCATCCATTGAGGTATCAACTCCCTTCAGGTGCTCATAGATCATATGGATAGTTTTGTGATACACTTCAGGAGCTGAGGCAATGCCAAATGGTAACCTTAGGAATCTGTATCTGCCAAATGGACTGTTGAACGTGCACAGTCTTGAACTTGCCTCGTCCAGTTTCATCTGCCAAAATCCTGATGATGCATCTAACTTGCTGAAATACTTTGCATTTGCAAACTGTGACATGATTTCCTCACGTGTAGGAAGCTTGAAGTGCTCTCTCTTTATTGCTCTGTTTAGATCTCTTGGATCCAGGCAAATTCTGAGCTTTCCATTCTTTTTGTCCACAACGACGAGGGAACTCACCCACTCAGTTGGCTCATCTATCTTCTGAATCACGTTTAGGCTTTCCATCCTGTCCAACTCTGCCTTCAGTTGCTTTTGAAGAGCAAACGGAACTTTTCTGCATGGATGTATGACCGTTGGCATACTTTTATCTACTCTGATCGTGTGTTCTCCTGGAAGGCAGCCTAGACCCTGAAATAGGTCATTGTACTCTTTCATGAGTTCATCATGGACTGTCTCTCCTTCGCTTTCCACAATGAGGACTCTCTTTACCAGGTTCAGTCTCTCACAGGCTATTAAACCTAGTATGGCCTGCACATCCTTTGGCACCACGATTAATGCTAGCGTGTGCTCTCTGTCCTTGTGTGTCACTTTGACAATGCATCTTCCTTTCACTGGTATATCAGTACCTGAGTATCCTGTCACTTTCACTTTTATTCCATGTATCTTTGGTCTGGGTCTAATTTTCTTAAAATCAGTCTCTGATATCACACTAACTTGTGCTCCAGTATCCAATTTAAATGGAATGTGTATGTCATTCACTTTTAGTGTCAACATCCAGTCTCTTTTTTCTTTTTTGTTTTCAGACACAACATCTACATAGAACTCCTCTATCTCGCTTTCATCTACTTCATGGACCTTGCTTTGCTGCGCTTGGTTCTTACAGCAACGGGCATAATGGTTGTTTTTGTTGCAACTGTTGCATGTTTTACCATGTGCTGGACACTTTCTTGGTGGATGCTGTGTACCACATCAACTACATGACTTTCGATTGCTCCTTTCATTTTTGTTCGCTGGCCACGCCTCTTTTTTCACATTGGCGCTCTTTTTGTTAAACGGTTTGTGTCCGTTCTTTCTCACTGCATACACGTTGCAGCTACTGTCACTGAACAGCTCCTTTGCCTGCGACTTCACGGTCTCTGTAGCCCTACACAGTGCTATGGCTTTTCCCAGGTCTAGATTTTGCTCTCTTAGCAGTCTTTCTCTTACACCATTATCTGGAATACCACATACCAGTCTGTCTTTTATCAGCGAGTCTGTCAGTCCCCCAAATTCACACGTTTTGCTTCGGTTTCTCAGTTCAGTCACATACTGATCAATAGTCTCACCCGTTTTCTGTACACATGTGAAAAATCTGTGCCTCTCAAACATCACGTTATGTTTAGGTATGCAGTTGGCCTCAAACTGTTCCATTATTTTATCCAGCTTCATTTTGTCTCCATCAGCAGTGAATGTGAAGTTATTATGCACCTCCAGCGCTTCATCACCCACGACATTTAAGAACACTGACGCTTTCATTTTATCACTTTTCTCGTCAGCTCCATTTTCGCTATATACAACTCCAAACGTTGTTTGAACCTCCTCCAATTTTCAGCCACATTACCTGTCAACTGAAGCTTCGCCGGTGGGTGTAAACCTTCCATTTTTCACTTCGTTAGCTATTCTCCAATGGTAAGTAACGATGTCCTCTTTTGGCTTGCTAATATGTGGAGAGCTGATTTAACTTCAGATTTTTCCTCTTCATCTCTTTCAATCACTTCTGACACCATGTATTGATTTCTTTGTGGGTTCAATGATGAGACATTTATGAAAGAGAATGTCTTTTAATCTAAAGTTTGTTCAACTCAGTTAACAGCATTACAGGAGACACCATCTTAGTGATCCATCTAAAACAAAACTAAAACTAAACTCTGCCTCTGTCACATGCCCTCTGCTGGTAAGGCATAAATAATCAAACAGGCAAATATGCTGGTAAGGCATCATAATCAAACAGGCAAATACCATCACTATTTGATGATATCATTACAGAACCCAAACAAAGCGTACTTGTGACAACGATCCCCTGTTCCAGCTGAATATCTTCCAGTCTGGTATCAACTCTGAGAATTAGGTTGGTCCCTAACTAGCCAGACCCTAAATTCGAAGCAGAAATTACAGAGTCGGTGAGCTGCTACCATTCCTCAGTTCACCTCTTGAAACACTCAGAAAACCAATCTTTCTTTATTTTCCCATAATGATTTAAAACTCTTGAATAGATTCACTCATTTAGTTTTATGCATCAGTTATTAAATACCCGACAATTAGATTGCAGCCTGCAACTCACTCTCAGGTATCCAATATTCTTTATATAAATGACCTGAACCCCTCGATTAGATTCCAGCCTGTAACTCACTCCCAGGTATCCAATATTTAGTTAAATTGTTCTGTTGACAGTGACTTATTGGGAATTGTTGATCTTTTATTAATATAATTAGGAAATCAAAGGAGTCTGACAGACAGTGCGACTTACAGTGTGACAAAGAATATGACAAACCCTTTTTGCATGTGCGATGGATACAAGAATTTTATTCTATAGAAGACACACGGAGCCCAGGGACACTGGGATTATGAATATTGTTTGTTCCATTCGCTATTCAATCTGTTCCAGGCCCAAGTTAATACACTGAGAAGTGAAATCAAGACTGAATTTGAAAAGATGCACAAGTTCCTGTCTGCGAAGGAAGAGCTGATGAAAGCAGAGCTGGAACAACAAGCAGATAAAATACTAGAAAAAA
Source organism: Somniosus microcephalus (assembly GCF_052327205.1). Lineage (NCBI taxonomy): Eukaryota > Metazoa > Chordata > Chondrichthyes > Squaliformes > Somniosidae > Somniosus > Somniosus microcephalus. The sequence goes on from NW_028225179.1 coordinate 125,312,745, forward strand.
TAAAGAACAATTTAATGAGCAGCTTCGATGAAATGTCTTCTCTTGAAGGAGCGATAAGAGATCTAAAAGCGAGGCTGGAGGTACAAGAAGCCCCAAAGATCCTCAAGGTACAAAATGTCTCTCCTCCTTGTACTGGGAATCTAAACGGACAGTAAAATACCTGTCAGTGGGATTGATCTAAAGGGTAAATGGGATCAAACCAGCCCCCTCAGTGAGATCAGGTCAACTGCAGCATTCAGGGGACTGGGGGGCAATGGGTTAACACAATGACCTTTCATCTCTGGGCTTGGGTTTGACCTCTATCATTAAGGGCCCAGTAGGAAATTAGTTTGTGGAAATGTCAGTGCAGATCCTACTGGGCATGATCTCACAGCATAAACCACCACTTTTGTCAATCAGACTGAAAGAGGCTACGGATGTGCTGGTGTGGGAAAGTTCATCTTAGTGCAGGTGGGGCTCTTCTGAAATAAGGTGCATTGTTGGGGAGAAGTAGAGGAGGGACTTTGCTCCATTGCTGGTTCTGCTGTTCCTGACCCTGGGATCGCTTGATGTTGACACTGAGGGCCAGAACTGTAAATGGTAAGAGGTCAGATTGTGTGAGGAATGGGAAGGAGCGTTCCCAGGGAGCACTGGTCAGGAAATCACAAGCCAACTTCTAATGTGCTGACATCAGTGCCTGTGGGCCTGCAATTTTAATACTTCGCTCTTTCCTCATGCCACTCTGCACCGAGAGAGCTCGGTTTGGGAATCAACCATAACCTTCCACTGCCCAGCATTGATTGACATCCCTCATCCTGTTGAATTCAAAGTTACTTTGCAAGAAGGTACTCAGGAACAGCTGGAAATAAATCTAACAGTTTGTTAAAGTTGGCAAGTCATTTCCTGACTGATTCCTTGGTATCTCGATCCTGTCCCTTGTTAAAGGTCCATGGAGAGATTTGTAGCAGCAGCTCTTTAATCTGTTTCAGTAATGTTTCTTCTGTTCCTTTTCCCCCTCAGGATATTGATGCCCTTTTGACCAGGTAAGCAGATTTAAAGAAGCCGTTCTGTGATCTGATCACTGCTCTCTCTCTAACACTGATTGATTCCCAGCCCTGTTTTTACAGGTGTGAGATTGAGGTTCACAATCCTGGAGCTGTCTCCACTGAGCTACCTGTGGATATAGTTGGTGGACCATTCAAATACGTCAAGGTGTGGAGGGAAACGAGAGCAGTGATTTCACCAGGTATCATTCCCTGTGTATTATTATCGGGCAACACCTTCATTTAAAAAAGAAATTTCAGGATGTGGCAAGGCCGGCAATTATTGCCCATCCCTCTTCACCCCGAGAAGGTGGTGAGGGGCCTTCTTCTTGAACCACTGACTGTAGCGATTTGGTACAACTGAGTGGCTCACTCAGCCATTTCAGAGGACAGTTAAGAATCAGCATCGTTGCTGTGGGACTGGAGTCACATATCGGCCAGACCAGGTGTAGGGGGTTTCTCTTGCTCGTTCTGGTCTCCTGCCAGGCTTTGTGCAATAATTACCCTTGAGTGGTTCGACCCACTCTCCCCTACGGTTCTAGACCTTGGACTTAGATGCAGAGAACTGTAGTGCAGAGAAAAGGACTCAATAGACCAGGTTGAATAGCACGAAATGGATGCTTTTATTTTTAAACAGTTTGAAGCATTACAAAATACATGTCATAGGCACAGATTAAAGTAACTACAATCATGCACAAATTTATGAACTTGACTCTATGGAAATGGGGAACACACGGCACGTCGAAAAAGGGGGAACACATTACGATTTAACCTTACTCCCTCCCCTAACACCTACACTAAGTTTCGACTTGAGGAACTCGGGATCATGCTCACCACTATCAGAATCGCAAAAGGAGGGGTTCGCAGCCTTTCTGGCACAGCTTTCCATCGTCACGTGGATTTGGAAACTTCTGGCGCAGCTTGTTTTTCTCTCTCTCTCAGGCGATGAGGCAGTGGACACAGCCTCGGTGAGCGCTCGTCATGGCTGAAATCCACTAAGTCTGTTGTGGATTTGGGTTCATGGAACAGAACAACACCTCGATGGGATGTTGAGGCACGGAAGTGCTAGGCCCGGAGTGTCCTTTTTTTCTGGCCTGGATCGTCGTTTTCCCGAGGGTGTCTTCTCCTTCGGCCTGGGTCGTCGATGATCTCCCGACAACAGCACCCGGGCCACCCTCGTTGTCTTCCTGTCGTGGCCGAGCCTTGTCTGGCTGAACACCGACCACGTTGTCTTTTCACCGAAATTGTCCGTCCGAAGCGTCTTTAAAAAGAAGAAGCGTCTTGATCGATTCCGAAGCTACCGAGGTAGAAGAGGCGCTGATGGACTTTTCAAAATCCATATTTATACCCTTTTTGGGCCAGCCTTATCTCCCGCCAGATCATAGTCCAGTCTTTGTAAGATTTTGGCGGGCAGAAATCTCTGCAGGGGCGCTTTGTCTTGTAACGGGAGCCGGTGATAACTTAACTGGCCTTCCTGGCCGATAATGTCTTTTAATGTCTTTTACATTGTCACCGTGACTCGGTTCGCATATTGATCGGTCTGGAGATTTCCCTTGATGGCTGTTAAACGGTTTCTCCTTTGTACATTAAATGGGTTTAAGTGTTCATGCATTGTCCGCCCATATCTTGATGGGCCCCATCCTGCTTGCCTGAAACTGTCTTGTGCTTAGAATCCATTGAATATGTATGCTGTTTCCCTGAGTTTCGGTTTCCCGATACTGGCTTTCGCGGGCTCACTGTCTTCAATCCACAAGCCTGTCTGGCTTGCAGTAACAGAAATCAAATGGTCCAGAAACTGATCACGAGGCCCGGCGGCCATTTTGTATGCCCTTTTATCAAAGGTTTTTCTGTGCAAGCTTACTTTGGTCAATAAACTGTCTTATTTTATCCTGTTTTCTTGCGTGATTATTGCTGAAAATTTCGAATCTTACAGGTAATGACAGCAGGTTTCCTTCCCTGGAGGACATTCGTGAACCAATTGGGACAATCAGCAGCTTTATAGTTACTTTTACTGACACCAGATTTTTAAAACTCAATTAAAATTCTCAACCTACCATGGTGGGATTTGAACTGACGTATCTCAAGATTAGTTAAATCGAGGTCCGACTGGGTTATTAGCCCAGTAACATAACCACTACACTACCGGACCCCTCACCCTGCTGTTATCCAGGGTGGGGTACAGGTTTTCTCATTCATGTTCCTGAGGAACCTCTAATTTTAAGATTATGCTCTCTTGTTAGTGGATTCCCCCACCAGAGCTTTTATGTATCCATCCTATTGAATCACTTAATAATTTTAAACACCTTGATCAGATCACCCCTCAACCTTCTAAACTCAACTGAGTACAAGCCAAGTTTAGGCAACCTGTTCTGACAGTTAACCTCTCCCTTTCAGATTTTAACCATTTCCCTGTCCAGGTTGATACCTCTTCTGTAACTTTTTTTTACTCGTTCCTGGGATGTGGGCGTCACTGGCAAGACCGGCATTTATTACCCATCCCTAGTTGCCCTTGAGAAGGTGGTGGTGAGCCGCCTTCTTGAACCGCTGCAGTCCGTGTGCTGAAGGCGCTCCCACCGTGCTGTTAGGGAGGGAGTTCCAGGATTTTGACTGATATGCTCTGATCTGTTCCTATAATATTATCTGCAGCACTCTGTCCAAGGCTTTTTGGAATGTAAGTATTAGCAATTTGCATTTATATAGCGCCTTTAATTTAGAAAAACATCCCAAGGCGCTTCACAGGAGTGTTATCAAACAATGTTTGGCACCGAGCTACATAAGGAGATATTAGGACAGGTGACCAAAAGATTGGTCAAAGAGGTAAGTTTTCAAGAGCGTGTTTAAGGAAGAGAAATGGGCGAAGAGGTTTAGGGAGGGAATTCCAGAGCTTGGGGCTTAAACCACAAAAAAGGTGCCATTGTTCACTTGTCTGGTCACTTCCTCAAAGAGCACAGTCAGTTTAGTAAGGGAGGACCTCTCCTTCCTGAAGCCATGCTGGGAATCCTTAATAAGCACAGAACTCTTTGATCAAAAATCCCATCCCGTGTAATGCCTTCCAGCAACTTCCCTAAAACCAGCAGCCAAAATGATGGGACTATAACTCCCAGGATCTGATTTCTTCTCTATCTTAAATAATGAGCCAACAATGGGGAGGTTTCAACGATTCTGCTCTGAGGTCAATACCTGTGACTCTTTCCTGGGTCTAGAGAAGTCACCTTAGATGGAAGACATCATCACAGCAGGACCACTGAGTAGGACTTTACAGGAGGCCCTGTTTATAAAACTGCCCCGATTTGCAGTCGGAACTGAACCTGTAGAAATTAAATGTCTGTCAAACTGATTCAACTCACAAGTAGCAGCATTAACATTCTCTTTGTTACAGTTCCAGTTCCTCTGACTCTGGATCCAAAAGCAGCACATCCTCGTCTCACCCTGTCTGACAACTGGACCCGGGTGACATGCAATAACAAAGAACAGCTGGTGTCTGACAACCCGAAGAGATTCAATCACTGGCCGTGTGTCCTGGGGTCTGAGGGATTCACATCAGGGAGACAGTACTGGGAGGTGGAGGTGGGGAAGAGCACAGCCTGGGTTGTGGGAGTGGCCACAGAGTCTGTGCCGAGGAAGGAAAAATTCATCGTGCAACCTAAGGCTGGAATCTGGGCTGTGATAAAGTCGGAAGGGCGATATAAAGCTATGACCACACCTCGTACCGCCCTCTCCCTGAGAGCGAAACCGCGGAAGCTGGGAGTTTACCTGGACTGTGAGAAAGGACAGGTGTCACTGGACAATGCTGATGACATGTCTCATCTGTACACTTTCACTGATACATTCACTGAGAAACTCTGTCCTTTTCTGTTAACAAGCAATCCAGGGGAGTCCCTGAAGCTGCTTCCAATACTGTGATAAGGAATATTATCAGACACCCGCAGTGCCTGTAATGGGGCATCACTGAAACTGCTCCCCTTACAGAGGTAATAAACATTTAATTATCATAAGGCCACTGCATTGCCTGTGATGGGGAGACAGTGAACCCTCTCCCCTTATTACAGAAGAATTTGGGAATAAAGGAAGTGCTGAAAATCACAAGGCCCAGGCACACAAGCTTGTCAGACACAAGGGTCGTGTCTTCACACAAAGATTAGTGGAAATCTGGAATTGTCTTCCCCAAAAAGCTGTGAGGTTCAGGGTCAAGTGAAAATTTCAAAACTGAGATTGATAGATTTTTGTTAGGTAAGGGTATTAAGGGTGACAAAACCAAGGTGGGTAAATGGAGTTGAGATACAGACCAGCCATGATCTAATTGAATGGCAGAACAGGCTCGAGGAGCTGAATGTTCTCCTCATTTAATTACTATGTTCCAAAGTAATTATGAGAAATTCGGACAGGAGTTGTTCCTGGTTTTCCATCAATTAGTTTTAACGCACGGAGAATCATGGACGGTGTGTTTCCGAATTTCTCCCGGCACTGAAGGGGAAACTCTACCCCCACCTCAATATGTGCTCACCGGGAAATTCCGCACCCCTCTCTCCTCCCCCCAGCCCATGATTTGTCACCACTAACATTAATATCATAGGCTGGGGTTCACCAATTCCTGATGTGTGCTCCTGGCCATCCGAAAGCAGAGAATCCAGGTGTTTAAATGTTTAGTGCACTGCGAAGCTCAAATATAAAATTGAAGACACGAATGCAGGTAAGAAAGGGGCAAGCAGTGGGCATGGGGCCTTCTCCTTTGAAGATTTTATGAAGTGTATGTTATAAGAATGTTGTTTCCAGGTATTTGCTCTTATCAAATATCGACAATTTATTAAAAATCTTACATCTGCTTTCTGCACACTTGGGGCTAGAAATTCAGTTGGTTGCGCCAGCCGTTAGCGCCTTAGGAGGAGTAGATGTCGAGCGCTAGGCGCTTAGCGCCCGGGCGCAGTGCGATCTGCGCCTCACCCCAACTTCAGTAGACATTTAGCGCCGGCGCAAAGTTTTTACGCGCGCTCAGCTGCGCGCGCAGATCATGACGTAATTTCCTCGTGCAACGCCCTTTGTGCGCCCCCAACCGGATCTTCAGTCGCGCCGCCCCATTGTGCGCCTGGCGGCCCTAGCGACTGTTGAGTGGAACGGTGCTCAGCCGATGCGGGCCGCGGGGAGCGCAAATTAAAGGGCACTTCCCCTGCACTATAAAAGGCTGCCATTTTGCAGCACTCATTCTTGTGAAACGGATCTTTGGAGAGAGACCAAGGTAGAGAGCTTACTGCTTTGGCCCAACACTAGGACAGGTACTTCTGGCTTCAGGCCACAGCTTTGCAATTGTCTTTGCCTTCATTGATATCTCATTGTTTGCCAGCATATTATGGGGGCTGCAATGGGTGTCAACGCTGGCTTTCTGCATTACATCCAAAGGGCTCACAGACGCCGTGAGAGAGTGGCAGCCCTGGCTAGACGGAGAGGGGGCAACAGGCGTCAGCAAGGGAGGCCTTACCCACCCAGGGTATACCGCCAGCAGTTCTCCTATCTCAACATGTCTGACGAGCAGTGTGTTAGGAGGCTGCGATTCCGAAGGGAGGTGGTCACAGAGATCTGCCAGCTGCTTCAGAGAGATCTGCAGCCACAGCTGAGGTGCAGGACGTCTCTGTCGGTGGCAGTGAAGGTGACGGTGCTGGGGACATTGCCAACATCTCCCAGTTCGCCGTGCATTGCTGCATCCGCCAGGTGACCAATGCCCTTTTCAGAAGGAGACATAAGAACATAAGAACAGAAGAAATAGGAGCAGGAGTAGGCCAATCGGCCCCTCGAGTCTGCTCCACCATTCAATAAGATCATGGCTGATCTGATCCTAACCTCAAATCTTCTATCACTCTGCATCCACCCGAACCCATGTGATCTCCCGGGAGAGGCGAAAAACCAGATAAAGACCCAATGGCCAATTTGGGAGAAAAAAAATCTGGGAAATTCCTCTCCGACCCATCTAGGCGATCGAAATTCTTCCAGGAGATCACTCTGTCCCTATATTTTCTACAGTACTTACCTTCTGTAAAGGCGATCTCCACCCCAGCCAGGAACAGGAATAAAACCATCTCCTGAAATCTAACAGAATTAGAACACAGTAGGAGCAAAACAAGGCTACACGGCCCCTGGGCCCGCTCCACTACCCACAGGGCCATGACCATTCCGAACCCAGACTCATGTCCAATTTCCTGCCCGCTCCCCGTAACCCTTTATTCCCTTTACTTCTAGGAAACTATCTATTTCTGTTTTAAATTTATTTAATGATGTAGCTTCCACAGCTTTCTGGGGCAGCAAATTCCACAAACCTACCACCCTCTGAGTGAAGAAGTTTCTCCTCATCTCAGTTTTGAATGAGCAGCCCCTTATTTTAAGATTATGCCCCCTAGTTCCAGTTTCACCCATCATTGGGAACATCCTCACCGCATCCACCCGATCAAGCCCCTTCACAATCTTATATGTTTCAATAAGATCGCCTCTCATTCTTCTGAACTCCAATGAGTAGAGTCCCAATCTACTCAACCTCTCCTCATATGACCACCCCCTCATCCCCGGGATTAACCGAGTGAACCTTCTTTGTACTGACTCGAGAGCAAGTATGTCTTTTCTTAAGTATGGACACCAAAACTGTATGCAGTATTCCAGGTGCGGCCTCACCAATACCTTGTACAACTGCAGCAATACCTCCCTGTTTTTATATTCCAACCCCCTAGCAATAAAAGCCAACATTCCATTGGCCTTCTTGATCACTTGCTGCACCTGCATACTAACTTTTTGAGTTTCGTGCACCAGGACCCCCAGATCCCTTTGTACTACAGTACTTTCCAGTTTCTTGCCATTAAGATAATAACTTGCTCTATGATTTTTCCTGCCAAAGTGCATAACTTCACACTTTCCAGTATTGTATTCCATCTGCCAAATCTCTGCCCACTTACTTAGCCTGTCTATGTCCCTTTGCAGGTTTTTTATGTCCTCCTCACTCACTACTTTCCGTCCCATCTTTGTATCATCTGCAAACTTTGATATGTTACACTCGGTCCCCTCCTCCAAATCGTTAATATAGATTGTAAAGAGTTGGGGACCCAGCACTGACCCCTGCGGAACACCACTAGTTACTGGTTGCCAATCTGAGAACGAACCATTTATCCCAACTCTCTGCTTTCTGTTAGAGAGCCAATCCTCCACCCATGCCAGAATATTACCCCCAGTTCATCTCCTTCCCCATGACCCTGGACAAGCAGCAACAGCGTGCAATGGGATTTGCAAGAATAGCGGGCTTCCCCATGGTGCAGGGCGCCATTGACTGCATGCATGTGGCTTTGCAGGCACCTGTGGAGAATGCCGAGGATTACCGCAACCGGAAGGGCTACCATTCCCTCAACGTCCAGCTGGTGTGTGACCACAGGCAGCTCATCCTAGCTGTCAATGCCCGCTTTCCAGGCAGCAGCCACGATGCCTTCATCCTGCGACAGACTACTGTGGCTGACATGTTCCAGGCACAGCCTCAGCCACGAGGATGGCTTATCGGGGACAAAGGCTATCCTTTGTGTACCTGGCTCATGACCCCGCTCCGCGCGCCCAGGACCCCTGCTGAAGAGGCATACAACGAGAGCCATCAAGCGACCAAGAACATCATCGAACAAACAATCGGCGTCCTGAAGCAACGGTTCCGCTGCCTGGATCGTTCCGGCGGAGCCCTGCAGTATTCGCCGGAGCGAGTCTCCCATTTCATGGTCGTTTGCTGCATGCTGCACAACCTGGCTATCCGCAGGACTCAGGCACTGCCACCACAGATTGGAGCACCACATCAGGAGGAGGAGCAGGAGGAGCAGGAGGAGGAGGAGGACCAGCACAGGAGGGAGGCACAAGGTCCAAGGGCCGCCCGTCGGCGGCTTATTGAACGTAGGTTCTAGGCCCCCTCTCAGAGAATGGCTTGTGCCAATGAAAGAAGATGAATGGAGCCGCTCCGCAAGCCCTCAGCCGGTCAAGGCAACAAAGACTTCAAAGTTCAAACATGGACAATCTGAATAAAGAAAATTGTTTATTTCACAAACTCTGTGCCCTTCCCGCATGACAAACAACAACAGAAAAAAAAACCAAAAAACAGTCAGACACATAACTGGCTCCCACAACCTGGAGAGGATGATCAAAACAGTGAAACAAAAATGACCGTGATCCTCGGCCTTCATAAAAAACAAACATAACATTTTCAGCCTTCATAAAAACCAAACACAACATCCTCGGCCTTCATAACAAACAAACACAACTGCCCACACATTCTACTTTTTGCCCCGCGAGGGCGATGCCTTCCGCATCTTTGTGTGGCCCCTGGCCGCCCTGCTGCTCCTCCTCAATGTGAGCCCAGTGGCTGCAGCAAGGCTGGGGGAAGGCTCCTGAGGGGCACATGGCGTGACGGCAGATGCCCTTGGGGGTCGGCCTGCACGAGCTCTGGCCCTCGAGGGGCCGGCTGGTGACTGCTGCAGCTGTGGCTGGGCGGCATCAGTCTGTCCAGCAGCTCGTGGCAGCTGCACTGGTGGAGTGGCAGTGGCGGTTGCAGGAATGGGGGCAAGCTGGCTGATCGCAGGCGCTCGCTGGTCGCCTGATACAGTGGCACTCGCCCGGGCCAGCACTGCAGCATGCACAGCAATCTGCTGAAGGACAGACCGCTGTGCTGCTGCAGCGCGGCGGGTGCCCTGGTGATGCCTGGCTGACGCAGCGAGTGTGGCAGCAGTTAGTGCCCATGTTGCCCTGGTCTGTGACCGCATGAGACCAGCCAGTGGCTGGACGGCACGACTGAGCATTTGGGTACTAGCTGCCTGTGCTGCCCCGAATTCCTGCAGACTCCTGGCCTGTGCTGCCCCCAATTCCTGGACACTCTTAGCCAGTGACTCTATGGAGTCAGGCATCCGTGCCACTACCACCATGAGCTCAGTGTGCCTGCGCTCAGAGTTGACGGCCATCTCCTCTAGGAGGTGCACCTCCTCTGCGCTGACCGTCGCAGGACTGGAGGCCGCACTCACCCTCTGGGGAGAAGGCTGCCGAGCTTCCCCACCCCTCCCGCATTGCTGCAGGCCGCTGGGCCCCGGAACTTGACTCTCCTCCGACCCTTCCCCCAGGCTCCCCTCCAGGGAAGACGTGTCCCCTACATCACCATGGGCTGGCGCGGCTGAGGGTGCCACTGATGGGCCGGCTTCCTCTTCCTCCTCCTCCTCTTCCGAGGGGCTGACACTGGCAGCTTGAGGGACCTCCTCCTCACCTGATGAGTCACCATCTGAAAGCAGGAAGGCACAAGAGTAGCTTTAGAGTGAGGACAGGGCGTCAGCGAGGGAGGCATGAGTGGTGCCATTCACCGCATTGGTCGGACAGTGGCAAAGGATGTTGATCTGATGCGCAAGTGGAACGAGAGAGGTCCAAAAGGTGATGTCCTTACCATTGGTGCCCAGAACAGGGTCAGCATCTCCAGTGGCAACGGGACCAATCAGCCGGACTCCCATAATGTGCTCCACGTGCTGGTCGAGGTCGATGAGCTCTTGGAGCTGAGGTCGGCCTCCCCCGGTCGCAATCTGACTACGCTTGTTGTTAGCCAGCTTGGCCTGCAAGAGAAAGGACGGCCTCTAAGTACGGTGTGTAGCCCTGATTGTGTCTGCACTGCCTCCCATGGTCGAATAGCTTGGACAGTGTGTAGCCCTGATCTTGCCTGCACTGCCTCCCATGGTCGAATAGCTTGGACATTGTGTAGCCCTGATCTTGTCTGCACTGCCTCCCATGGTCGAATAGCTTGGACAGTGTGTAACGTGCAGAATGTGCAACTGATGGTCATGCCAGTCCCATAGCTGCTGGATGAGGGCTGGCCATTAGGGCTTTCAGGTCCCTTTGTCCATAATGTGAGGTGCACATGCAAGGATGAGGAGGACACTGGAAAGGGTACTCACCCTGACAATCCGAGTGAGGTCGTTGAACTTCTTCCTGCATTGTACAGGATTCCTGGCAACCACGCTGTTGGATGTCACCCTGTTGGAAACCTCCCTCCAGGCTTTGTGGTAGACGCTGGGCAGCGGCTTCTTGCCACTGTCAGGAAACAAAACATGGCGTCTTCGCTCCACTGAGCTAACCAGCAGCCTCAGGTCACCTTCGCTAAAGCGCTGCGCTCTCTCCCGGGCCTTCTGCATCGTCCTGGGTGTTAAAGAGTTGCAGCAGCAGTGCTCAGGCCTAGGTGGAGGGCTGCAGTGTCCAGGGCATTGCAGGCAAACAAATCGACCCTTCCCCCTTTAAGAGCTGGCCGGCGCCAGCGTGTCTGCCGTCAATCAAAAAATCACTGCACCTGCGCTGCGCCCGGCCTCGGCGGTATCGCTCAGCACCGCCGGCTTAGCGCCTAAAGATAGTCGTGCATCGCCAGTTTTAGCACAGCAGCAACCTCTTAGGGCGATGCTACTGAATATCGGTGAAGTGGGCTCGACTTTGCGCCGGGCGCAAACTTCAGTGGCCGCCCGACTTTACCACCCCAAAAGTGGCTATACTGAATTTCTAGGCCTTGCTGTCTATAAAATTTCACGAGTTGTCCCATTTTTGTCTCACTTTTGCACCGTCTTTTTCCCATTGTAAGTTCCTATGTCCACATTGATGATGGGATTTGGTGATATAAACCTGTCAGGATTTGTAACTGCATAATTGGAACACTGGGTGGCTCTGGAACACAAATTATCGAACTCTTTCTGCCAGGTCCAATGTCAGCTTCATTTATTTTTTGGAACTGAATTTTCCTGTCAGATGAATCAGATTTATTCTGAGGCTTTACATTTGAGATTTTTGTGTTTTCAGTTTTATATAATGATATAAGAGTATTATCTCTCCGCCCCCCCCCCCTGCCCCCCGCGCCCAACCCCACTCCACCCCAGGTTGTGGTTGGCCCTGTTTTTAGCGCAAAGTAACAAGGCTCTCACTTGACCTTCTTTGCCTCTCCGACATGCTACTGCAGCCAAGACTCCCACTCAGGCCTTGAATGATTATTGCCTTTAACTGCAAAGTCCAAATATAGTGGCTCAGTTCTCCAAATCTAGCCTACCGTTGAAGCCCTGCAGCCTGGATCGACAGCCTTGGGGCTCAACCCAACTATCCCTTCCTCCCCTGTGACAGCCCCTTCCCACCCAATCTTTTCCACCTCATATCTTGGATTGCTATTGTCACCTGGTGCCATTGGAATTCATCTCTCCCCGCAGGGGTCACTCATTGCCAGTCAGGCTCCTCGCCTGTTACCAGGACTCCACCAGTCTGTTCTACAGCCATTGGCGAATCACCAGGGCTACAATCGGACAGGCCAGTGCCACCCGCTGGAATTCCACATCCTGTGCATGGATTTCCCACTTCCCGTTCGGCCTCTTTCGTAAAAGGATCGGAGTTCCCCAGGCATGAAGTGAAAGCAGCCAGCTTACCATCTAACCTTTCTGTGGCTGTGGAGCAGTCAGATTAGAATCTTACAGCAGGGAAGGAGGTTGTTTGGCCCACCGTGCCTGCGCCGGCTCTTTGAAAGAGCTATCCGATTAGTCCCACTCTCCCTGCTCTTTCCCCATAGCCCTGTAAATGTTTTCCTTTTTGAGTTTATATCCAATTCCCTTTCGAAAGTTACAATTGAATCTGCTTCCACCACCCTTTCACGCAGTGAACTCCAGGTCATAACAACTCGTTGTGTAAAGAAAACTTCTCCTCATTTCTTACTGCAATTATATAGGGCCCTTGTGAGACCACACCTGGAGTATTGTGTACAGTTTTGGTCTCCTTACCTAAGGAAGGATATACTTGCCATAGAGGGAGTGCAACGAAGGTTCACCAGACTGGTTCCTGGGATGGGGGGATTGTCCTATGAGGAGAGATTGAGTAGACTAGACCTATATTCTCTGGAGTTTAGAAGAATGAGAGGTGATCGCATTTAAACATGTAAAATTCTTACAGGACTTGACAGGGTAGATGCCGGGAGGATGTTTCCTCTGGCTGGGGAGTCTAGAACCAGGGGTCACAGTCTCAGAATAAGGGGTCGGCCATTTAGGACTGAGATGAGGAGAAATGTCTTCACTCAGAGGGTGGTGAATCTTTGGAATTCTCGACCCCACAGGGCTGTGGAGGCTCAATCATTGAGTATATTCAAGACAGAGATCGATAGATTTTTGAATATTATGGGAATCAAGGGCTATGGGGATAGTGTAGGAAAGTGGAGATGAGGTAGAAGATAAGCCATGATCTTATTGAATGGCGGAGCAGGCTCACGGGGGCAAATGGCCTACTGCTGCTCCTATTTCTTATGTTCTTATTTCCCCACTGGATAGGGTGGTGGGGGCGGAGGGAGTAGGAACACCGCTGATAAAGGCCTCAGGCACCAGTGACAGCAGAGTGTGGGCCACTGCCAGGAGTGAAGGAGATCACTGAACATTGCTGACTGAGTGCAACGTTCCTACTGCCCAGCGTTGCTATGGCACTAAGGACATGTAATGTGGGATGCTTTCTTAACCATTATAGCAACAACAACAACTTGCATTTACATAGTGCCTTTAACATAGTAAAACGTCTCAAGGCGCTTCACAAGGGCGTAATCAAACAACAGAACACTGAGCTATATAAGGAGATATTAGGGCAGATGACCAAAAGCTTGGTCAAAGAGTTAACATAGGAACAGGAGAAGGCCATTCAGCCCTTTGAGCCTGTTCCACCATTTAATGAGATCATCCATCCACCCACTTTGGCTCCATATCCTTTTATATCCTTGGCTAGCAAAAATCTATCGTTCTCAGATTTTAAATTATTAATTGAGCCAGCCTCTATTGCTTTTTGTAGGAGGGAGTTCCACACTTCTACTATGCTTTGCTTGAAGAAGTGTTTCGTAACTTCTCTCCTGAATGGCCCGGCTCTGATTTTAAGGCTAATGTCCCCTTGTCCTAGAGCCCCACCAGCGGAAAATGATTCTTTCTATCTACCCTATCAATTCCTTTCAAAATCCTAAAAACCTCAATCAAATCACCCCTTAACCTTCTATATTCCAGGAAATACAAGCCTAGTTTGTGCAATCTCTCCCCATAATCTAACCCTGGGAGCCCTGGTTTGAAGGAGGGTCTTAAAGGAGGAGAGAGGCAGATGTGGTTAGGGAGGGAATTCCAGAGGTTCGGGCCTGGACAGCTGAACACACAGCTGCCAATGTTGTGGTGAAGGAAGTGGGGAATGGACAAGATGCCAGAATTGAAGGAGCGCAGAATTCTTGGAGGAGATTATAGAGATAGGGAGGAGTGAGGCCATGATTTGAAAACAAGGACTAGAATTTCTAAACCGAGGCATTGGTGGACCGGGATCCAATAAAACATTGATCTTGGAATTGCAACTCAGAGAACAGGAAACATCATCAAACTCAGAGATGCAGGATCTGCAGGAGCATATGTTCACAATCCAGAGCTAACATAAATCCTCAAAGGAAGATCCAGACAGACGGAATGAGTTTGATTCTTTGTTAGATTTCCTGCAGCCTAGCCAAGGCTCCACCTTCGACAAGAGTGCCCAGTCTCTTTCAGTTCACTCTACCTTGTGAAATGGCTCTGCCCTTTCCAGAAGAACATAAGACATAGGAGCAGGAGTAGGTCATTTGGCCCCTCGAGCCTGCTCCTCCATTCAATAAGATCATGGCTGATCTGATCTTGGCGTCAACTCCACTTCCCTGCCCGCTGCCCATAACCCTTGACTCCCTTATCATTCAAAAGAGAGTCATAACAACTTTCCCAGACGTATGGTGGGGTGGGCAGAGCAGAGTAGAGTGGGACTTTGGGCCATCAATCTGCTGCGACTGTCTGATCCAGGCTCCTACTAGTGATGGATGTTCTTGGCATAGAGGGGTAGTCAATTACTGTTAGGAAGCCGGCCATTTTGCTGTATCTACAGGCCCCGTTTCACCAGGGTTCTCAGAAGTATCCCAATCACAGTGGCCATAGATTTTCCTTTTCGGCAGTAGTTCTGGTGGAACTGTGGCGGGGAGAGGTTGGCACCCAACCATGGCTGGTAAGTGGGTTTTAGGGGAGTTCACCTTTTTAGCCGGCTTTCTGGCAGTCTCCCTGCAGTATTTCCACCAGTGCGGGCGAATCGTAGAATCATACAGCACAGGAGGAGGCCATTCAGCCCAGTGTGTCTGTGCCGGCTCTTTAAAATAACGATCCAGTTAATCCCACCACCCTCCCACAACCCCCCCCCTCCGCCGCCGATCTATCCAATTCCTTTTTGAATTTACTATTGAATCTGCTTCCACTACCAATTCAGGCAGTGCATTCCAAATCATAACAACTTGCTGTGTAAATAAAATTCTCCTCATCGCCCCTTTATTGTGGGAGGACAGGAGCGTTATGTAATCAAATGCAGAATGCATTCACTGCTGGCGGGAGGGAGAGCTGGCAGTGGTAGGTAGGAGGATCCTGAGGGTGGGTGAGGGACAAAATTGCTGGCAGTAATAGAATCAGAAAAGGCTGATAGATGGGAGCGGATTGAGTGCCCCTACCTGTCCCTTCTAGGGGGAAATTTCAACCTAACCTGCTTGTCAGGATACGGACGGGATCGGGTGCGATGCTGGTTTTACAATCCACCCGAATTTACTCTCCGTTGAAGTCAGTGAAGATTAATATCGGGGGGCGGGGTGTAAAACTGACGTTCCACCCGATCCCGTGGGATTCCCGCCCGGTGAGTTTGGTTAAAATTACCCCCTCAGTAACGTTCCCACTAAGCTGTCCGGCCGCACAGCAGTCTGGAGGTCCCGCGCAGGCCACTCACTGGCTTTTCAATGGAAATAATGGCGCATGCGTGAAAATTGAATGCGCAAGACAGGACACCTCAGTGTCACTTTGGTGAAACACACCTGAAGGCTCCATATTGGTTAAAGTAACCGGGAGCTTCCGAGCCTGTCCAAACTTCAGGAGCGGTGATGCTGCTAACAGGCGATGTCATATTTACAGCGACAACCAGGAGGCTGAGAAGGAACATGCTCAGCACAGTGATGACTTAAGTATTTGATCCTCTGATGTAGAGCAACTAAAGAACACTGGTCTTTGCAGATGCTGCTGTTTGACGAACCAACCCCAACAAACTTTGTGACTAAAATAAATCAAAATAGATATATAAAATTAAAAGCTCAAAGAAAGGGATATAATGAAAAATGAAACTTACCTGCAGGCAAATCAAGTCAAAACATCATGGTGATTACAAAAACAGAAAATGCTGGAAATACACAACAGGTCAGGCAGCATCTGTGGAGAGGAAAACAGAGTTAATATTTCAGATTTCCAGCATCTGCAGTAATTTTGCTTTTGTATCATGGTGGTTACACCTGGGGTGCTCACCACAGCGCCACCCATGTTGGGAGGCCTGCAACATGAATCTCAAAGCATTGTCAGTGATTTGCTACATGGGCCCGGAATTAACGGTCAGCGGCGAAGCAAGACATTCGCCGCTGGCCCCGAAGTAAGCTTCTCACAAAGATCTCGCAATCTCTGTGGCGAGAAGTTCAGCTTTTCTGATGCGTAATTGAAATCAATGCAAGTTAATGGGGAATCCCTAACGCGGGCTGCTGCGACGTCAACAGGCTGCCTAAGCAGCCAATCACAATGCAGAATTCTCATGGACCGAGAACCGAGAAGTGAGTAAGCTCCTTTGAATCTAACTTTCTTAAAATGTTAGAGAGAGCAAAACAAAGATTGGGGCTCTCACATGGGGAAAAAGCAAACCTGAAATAAAGGTGAACAATTTTTTTTTAATTAAACTTTTTTTTTAAGTTTCTTAAAAATGTTAATTTTTATTAACAAGGATAAATTTGACACTCCACAAAATGAAAATTAGTTTTTCAGGGCCGTAACATTTGTTCAGCAGTCAATATGCTATTAAAACCCCAGTTACACCTAATCCAAAAAGGGTCTAACTTTTAATGGAGAATTTAACAGTGGTATTACCGCAGAAGAGCCAAGGCTTTTGTCAGTTTCCCTGATTTGACAGGTTACACTGATTACTGACTATGGGGGGAGGAGGGGGGCATAGCGCAGCCTGTGTCGGAGCAGTGAATGACTGACTGCAACTTCAGGATTTCCGTGTTTATCCTGAAGTTACGGTCAGTATCAGAGGGGGAATGACAGCGAAAGCTGCCTGGAATTTGACACTACAAACTCCAGGTCATTGTAATTTCACTGGAAGAGCAGCAGAAACCCTGTTTGCCCATAAAGACAGGGTTTTGTACCACACTTCTGGCAAAGTTATGCGGTGGAAATAGCTCTTTCGGGTGAGACATTAAACCAGACAGGTTCACTTCTCAGCTGGACATAAAAGATTCCATGGCACTATTTCGAAGAAGAGCTGTGGAGTTCTCCCGAGTGTCCCAGCCAATAGTTAGCCCTCAAACAACACCTGAAAGCAGATTATCTGGTCAATAGCACATTGTTATTTGTGGGAGCTTACTGTGCACAAATTGGCTGCTGCGTTTCCTACAACAGTCACTACACATCAAAATTATTTCATTGGCTGTAAAGCATTTTGGGACATCCTGAGGTTGTGAAAGGAGCTCAATAAATGCAAGTCTTTCTTTCTTTCAAATGTTAGACAGAGCATTACAGGCCAGTAATTGGAAATCCTATTAGAGCACCACATTCACTGATTTTAACTTTAAAGATTGATTATCTGATAGGAAGGTGAAACAGGGGGCATGGGAGGGGAGGGGCATCAAAGAATAAGCTGAGAACTATTCTTCATTACAGACAATAAAGTTAGTAAAACAGCAATGCCATTCCAGTTGTCAAGAGCTGTATTAAACTAGCCCCTAAACAGAGCAGGGTCATTGTAATGTATGTAGTTCCATTAATGTGTCAGCCAGTGGCCCAGTGGGTAACACCCTTGCCTCTGAGTCAGAAGGTTGTGGGTTCATAGTCCTCCCTCCAGGGACTTGAGCACAAAAATCCAGCTAACACTCCAGTGCACTGCTGAGGGAGTGCTGCACTGTTGGAGGTGACATCTTTCGGATGAGACGTTAAATCTAGGCCCCCTCTGCCCTCTCAGGTGGATGTAAAAGATCCCATGGCCACTATTTCAAAGAAGAGCAGAGGCGTTATCCCCGGTGTCCTGGCCAATATTTATCCTTCAATCAACATCACTAACAACAGATTATCTGGCCATTATCACATTGCTCTTTGTGGGCAATGTGCGCAAATTGGCTGCTGCGTTTCCCACATTAGATACAAGTGACTACACTTCAAAAAGTACTTCATTGGCTGTAAAGCGCTTTGGGTGGTTGTGAAAGGCGCAATAGAAATACAAATCTTTCTTTTCTAATAATGATGATTGCAACAGCCAGTCATATTAACAGGCTCCTTTCATTGGTTCCCTCCCGTCAGTTTCAAAACTGGAAGGAGTTGTTGGAAACGCAGAGGCTGTTTTAATGATGTTCGCCTCCAACCTCTGCACGTTTGTTCAATTCGCTCTCTCTTTTCAACTTCTTGTCGCCACAGGTAAGGAGAACGAGACTTTTGTGCAAACTCTACCGTTCGGAATAGTTGCTTGAGAAGTGAGTCCGATCGGTGCTAAAAGAATAGTTTGCAGGGCGTCTGCCGCTTGTCTTTCGCGGTGCAGGGATGTTTGCGCAGGAAGGGAAATGCTTATTCAGGAGGGCAGCTCCGGTTAAATTCATCTGTCCGAATGCCCGTCAGGTCTGCGTCATTTCAGTTTGGTTGTTTCACTCTTTTAGCTGCTCTCTGATTCCCTTCGTTTCCAACTCTGCTAATCCCCTGCCTAGCATCTTCCCAGAGCTCCAATACCACCGGGCGGGCCACCTTGTCATTTATTTCATTCATTGGGACACTGGAAGTTACATTCCAGCGACGCGCCCACCTCTGCTCTTTTTCCAAGTGTATGGGAATCTCTGACATGCCCCTGAGGGGGCAGGCGGGGCTCTCTCGCCAGAATGAAGGCACTTCTGATAGTCTAGCAGTGCTGCAGTGCAATGTTAGCCGAGAGATCATGGGGGTAATTATTAACTTTGGGCGATAGTGTAAAACGGGCGCTATCGATCGGTCATACGCCTCTCGCGATTTTCCTTATAGTTGACTTCAATGGGGCGGATTGTGGAACGGGTAGTCGATCCTGCCATGTGCTCAGTTCGCTGAAGCAGGTCTTCAACCCACAGCCTACTGACTCAGGTGAGAATAACACCCCCGAGCCAAGGCTGACACCGATTATTATTGCTACATCTACTATTCTACTTGGCCTGCTACTTCTATATATTGAACCTTGGTTAGACCAAAGTACTGTGCACAGTTCTCCATATTATAAAAACGTATATAGAGGCTGGGAGAAGGTGCAAAAAAAAAGATTTACAAGGATGATACCAGAACTGAGAGGTTCTATGTATCAGGAAAGCTGAAGAGGCTGAGACTCTTCACTCTGGAAAAGAAAAGGCTGTTAGGTGACCTGATAGAGGTCTTTAAAATTATGAAGGGGTTTGATAGGGTAGATGTAGCGATGTTTCCACTTGTGGGGGAGACCAGAACTAGGGACCATAAATATAAGATAGTCACTAATAAATCCAATAGGGAGTTCAGGAGAAACTTCTTTACCCAAAGAGTGGTAAGAATGACAGAGAACGCTGATCGTTCACTGTTATTACCCATTTCACTGGAAGAGCAGCGGAAGCCCGGTTTGGCCCTATAAACGGGATTTTGTGCCGTGCTTCTGGCAAAGTTATGTCGTGGAAAGAACTCTTTCGGATGAGACATTAAACCACACGGGTCCACCTCTCAGGTGGCTGTAAAAGACTCCACGGCACTCTTTCGAAGAAGAGCTGTGGAGTTCTCCCGACTTCTATTATTTCTACCAATACTGCTAAAGAAAGACTTGCATTTATATAGCGCCTTTCATGATCTCAGGATGTCCCAAAGTGCTTTACAGTCAATGAAGTACTTTTGGAGTGTAGTCACTGTTGCAATGCAGAAAAAGTGACAGCCAATCTGCACAGCAAGAGCCCACAAACAGCAATGTGATAATGAGCAAATTAATCTGTTTTTTAATGTTGATTGAGGGATAAATATTGGCCAGGACACCCGGGAGAACTCTCCTGCTCACTGGCGTGTCAGCCTAGATTTTTGTGCTTAAGCCTCTGGAGTGGGACTTAAACCCACAAACCTCTGACTCAGAAGTGAGAGTGCTGCCCACTGAGCCACGTCTGGCACTCCCTCTGTCTATTATTACTACCTCTACTACTACTATTCTATTATTACTACTAGTATTCTATTCCTTCTACTACTAGTGGCATTACATCTATTATTACTTCTATTATTTCTGGTACTAATTTTACGACTACTTCTAGTATTATATCTCTAATACTGCTATGTAATACCTTTACTTCAACTACCTTTTTTTAAACCTGTTCATGGGATGTGGGCATCGCTGGCAAGGCCAGAATTTTATGCCCATTCCTAATTGCCCTTGAGAAGGTGGCGGTGAGCCGCCTTCTTGAACCACTGCAGTCCATGTGGTGAAGGTACTCCCACGGTGCTGTTAGGGAGGGAGTTCCAGGATTTTGACCCAGCGACGATGAGGGAACGGCGATATATTCAGGATGGTGTGTGACTTGGAGGGGAACTTGGAGGTGGTGGTGTTCCCATGCGCCTGCTGCCCTTGTCCTTCTAGGTGGAAGAGGTCGCGGGTTTGGGAGGTGCTGCCGAAGAAGCCTTGGCGAGTTGCTGCAATTCATCCTGTAGATGGTACACACTGCAGCCACGGTACGCCGGTGGTGCAGGGAGTGCTTCTACTACTATTACTACTTCTAGTAATTCTACGTCTACTACAACATCTACTTCTACTACTTTTGGTACCACTTCCAGTATTAATTCTACTACTACTAGCTCTAGCACTGCTGCTACGACCATCTCTACTACTTCTACCACTTGCAGTAGTATTATTTCTACTAGTACTCCTACTTCGACGAATACTACTCCCACTATTTCCACTACTAACACCACTACTTTAACTGATACTGCTTCCACTACTAAAAGTGATAGAATCTTACAGCACAGAAGGAGGCCATTCGGCCCATCGTGCCTGTGCCGGCTCTTTGAAAGAGCTATCCAATTAGTCCCACTCCCCTGCCTTTTCCCCATAGCCCCGCAATAATTTTTTCCTTTTCAATTATATATCCAATTCCCTTTTGAAAGTTACTATCGAATCTGCTTCCAACACCCTTTCAGGCAGCACGTTCCAATCACAACAACTCGCTGTGTAAAATAAAATTAGAAGGGAGATGAGAAGATTTTATCAGTTACCTTTATTCTCTGTTCTCTGGTTACTGACCCTTCTGCCAGTGGAAAAAAATTCTCCCTATCTACTCTCTCAAAACCCCTGATAATTTTGACCACCTGCTATGAATACTCAGTCCCTGGCATTCTGTGCGTGACCCTCCCCCACTCCATAGCCATCACAGAACCTTCACACACACCTCAGCACTACTCTTTGGAACTCCCTCCCCCCCCCATCCCTTGCACCCAATTCAGGCACAAGTTGCTCATGATTTTACTATCCATTAATTGGAATTGTGAGCAGCCTGTGCCTGAATTTGTGCTTCCACCTGCTATGTTCTGAGGAGGAATTATCTGCCCCTCTTGGATAATTACGCCTTTTCTTGTCCGTCAGGTCAATCAGGAACCTGGAAGCCAAGTCTGAAGTTGTTTGGAGCCATTGGTTCTTCCATTTTGTTGCCTGGATTCAATGATGAAGATGCTAAAATTGTAAAATACATCCGGTGGACATTCTCAGAAATACGAATTCTAGATTACGATGTGACACAAATACCCAAAGTCACTGACTTGTATAAGGATCGATGTACCTTCTTCTCTTCCAATGGATCACTGTTGTTGGAAAATGTAAAAGTGGAAGACAAAGGAGCCTACAAAATGCAGATTAATTTAAATGACAGCATGGGCAGAGTGATAACACTGAATGTCATTGGTAAGTGCTATGTGTATTTATTATTTCGTAAAATCAATTTAAATCTCTTGTAACAGGGGCTAGTAGATCTCCCATGGTGTTGATTGCAGTCGGAGGGTATGAGGAAAGAAAAAAAGACATGCATTTATATAGCACCTTTTGCTTTACAGCCGATGAAGTACTTTTGAGGTGTAGTCACTGTTGTAATGTAGGAAACAAGGCAGCAGGTTTGTGCACAACAAGGTTCCACAAACAGGTGACCATATCAGCGATGTTGGTTTAGGGGCAAATATTGCCCAGTACACCAGGGAGAACTCCCCTACTCTTTTTCGAATAGTGCCATGGGATCTTTTATGTCCACCTGAGAGGGCAGTCAGGGTCTCGTTAGAGCATCTCATCTGAAAGACAGCACCTCTGACACTGCACTGGGAGTGTCACCCTAGATTATGTGCTCAAGTCTCTGGAGCGGCACTTGAACCCATGACCTTCTGACTCAGAGGTGAGAGTGCTATCCACTGAGCCATGGCTGACACCAATATTGAAGGGGAGGGTGCTGAGATGGGAGAGAAGGCAGGGTACACTTTACTGCTGAAAGAATAAGAGCCTTTCTCCGACACAAATCTTAAATATGTGGATGTACCACATTGCTCAGAGAAAAAAATTAAATGAATCAATAAATCAAGTATATAAATAGTGCTTTCCTTGCCTGCTACAGGTTAAATATGTAAATAAATCTGTGCACGTAATGCGTTATAGCTGTATATGCAAGCAACCCCACTTGAGTATACAGTAGTTAGATTTTTTTCTTGTCAGCGTTACTTCAGAAGTTGAAAACTTCATGCATTACTTTGCTTTGTCTGGTTACTGTTGGATCAACTGTTAGCAATGGACCCTCTCATTTATTTTGCACTGAGTGGGCCACAAACTCCTTTGAGTGTGACCTTTTTGTCCGTGGGCAAATTTACTACAACAACAATTTTTACAACAATGGCAGCAACAGCCACCACTTAATAACATATATACAATAATGCCATATTACCACCCCAGCGTCGCAAATCGTGAGACAATCCGACAAGGTTCTATTCAAGTTTAACATCTCTGCTTTTGAATTCTATTCCTCTAGAAATGAACCTTTATTTGCACTTTTATGGCTTTTTTAACCTGCTTTGCTACTTTTAATGATCCCTTTGCCCCTCTACACCATTTAGACACTTATTTCCCAAGGATTAGGTTGCCTCCTCATTCCTCCTATCAAAATGCACCAC
Organism: Somniosus microcephalus; assembly: GCF_052327205.1. Lineage (NCBI taxonomy): Eukaryota > Metazoa > Chordata > Chondrichthyes > Squaliformes > Somniosidae > Somniosus > Somniosus microcephalus. The sequence goes on from NW_028225179.1 coordinate 125,335,999, forward strand.
CTCACACTTTTTTTATTCGCTTATGGGATCTGGACATCACTGGCAATGCCAGCATTTGTTGCCCTTGAGAAGGCGCTGGTGAGCCGCCTTCTTGAACTGCTGCAGTCCGTGTGGTGATGGTACTCCCACAGTGCTGTTAGGGAGGGAGTTATAGGATTTTGACCCAGCGACAATGAAGGAACGACGATATATTTCTAAGTCCGGATGGTGTGTGTCTTGGAGGGGAACTTGGAGTTGGAGGTGTTCCCATGCACCTGCTGCCCTTGTCCTTCTAGGTGGAAGAGGTTGTGGGTTTGGGAGGTGCTGCCGAAGAAGCCTTGGCGAGTTGCTGCAGTGCATCTTGTAGATGGTACACACTGCAGCCACGGTACACCAGTGGTGGAGGGAGTGAATGTTTAAGGTGGTGGATGGGGTGCCAATCAAACGGGCTGCTTTGTCCTGCATGATGTCGAGCTTCTTGAGTGTTGTTGGAGCTGCACTCATCCAGGCAAGTGGAGAATATTCCATCACACCCCTTACTTGTGCCTTGTAGATGGTGGAAAGGCTTTGGGGAGTCAGGAGGTGAGACACTCGCTACAGAATACCTAGCCTCTGACCTGCTCTTGTTGCCACAGTATTTATGTGGCTGGTCCAGTTAAGTTTCTGGTCAATGGTGACCCCCCAGGATGTTGATGGTGGGGGATTCAGTGATGGTAATGCCGTTGAATGTCAAGGGGAGGTGGTTAGACTCTCGCTTGTTGGAGATTGTCATTGCCTGGCACTTCTGTGGCGTGAATGTTACCTGCCACTTATCAGCACAAGCCTGAACATCATCCAGTTCTTGTTGCATGCGGGCATGGACTGCTTCGTTATCTGAGGAGTTGTGAATGGCGCTGAACACTGTGCAGTCATCAGCGAACATCCCCATTTCTGACCTTGTGTTGGAGGGAAGGTCATTGATGAAGCAGCTGAAGATGGTTCTGATCTATATTGAAATTCATTTGTCATTTACATGCCCATTCTGCAAGTTTGTTTACGGCAAAATTACTTAAAAGCTTTTAGGTCATCATGTACAAACTCTATTTAAAAAAGTTACTTGTCAGAAATGACTGGGATATAAAAGAACTGCATAATAATGCATTAACACTTCAGAAACGTCACTCAGTTACACGGTTATGCATTGACAAACAATCCAAAAGCCCAAGGTGAGCTGAAAGAGGCATATCCATTCATACAATTTGTATTAATTTTAAAGTTTTCAACATATTAGTCCATCCCTCATGTCACTATAGCAATGGCTGCACAAGCAGCAACTTTCCTATGGCACTGACGTGCTGTTCGTTCATATAAGTCATTAGAATATTATTCACAATGCACCCAGACACCCAACAAATATGAAGTGCTACAGTTCTTTAGATCACAGTATTAAACAGAATTGAACAAAAATGGGTATTTTCAACTTCAATCACTTCCATTAATAAATATTGTCTTCTTGAACCAGCACCCTCCCCCCACCACATAACATGTCAGAAATGCAGCACTTATTCACAAGTGCAGAAAAACGCGTACACAATTTCACAGAATCACCACAGTGCAGATAGAGGCCATTTCGGCCCATCGAGCCTGCACCGACACATATCCCACCCTATCCCCGTAACCCCACGTATTTAATCCCCTAACACTAAGGGTCAATTTATCATAGCCAAATCAACCTAACCTGCACATCTTTGGACTGTGGGAGGAAACCGGAGCACCCGGAGGAAACCCACGCAGACACAGGGAGAATGTGCAAACTCCACACAGACAGTCGCCCGAGGCCAGATTTGAACCCGGGTCCCTGGCGCTGTGAGGCAACAGTGCTAACCACTATGCCACTGTGCCATTTGGTAATTTGTGTTACCAAATTAAAAACGAAAAGCAGGAAAAGCTATGATTTCACAGCAATAAACATTCCTCTTTCTTCCCAGACAGGAGAACCAATTAGACTGACTTGGAAATGTTTACTCGTATGGTGACGTAAAGATGTTAATTTACGAATTTCGCTTCTAATGTTTTGCTCTTAAACATTCTCCACAAAATTAATCCCTGCTCTTAAGAGTAAGGAAGTCTTACTACGATCGTACAGGGCTTTGGTGAGACCACATCTGGAGTACCGTGCACAGTTTTGGTCTCCTTATCTGAGGAAGGATATGCTAATAGTGGAGATTAGTCAGGACAATGGTGGAGGACATAACAGACAGGTGGCGACTCATCGCCTGTGAAGTGTTAATGGCAGATTGGGCCACAACAATAGAGGCACTGAATCGAATACACTGGGCCAGAAATTCGGGTCGGAGGCTTCCCGCAGGCAGAAGCCCCTGACCTGCACTTGCATAGCACGCCTGCCGTTGTGCTGTGAGGCCGCATGGGATTCCGATCCTGGGCCTCCTCCAGCTGCCGCTGTGCAGTGCTTGCATATCCCAGTGGCGAAGTTAGTTCGCAGCGTCCCCTGGGATCACGTGGGCCATGAGGAGCCAATCGGAGCAGGGAATCTCTATTCATAGATCTGACAGGAAGACCTGTTAAATCTATAAATAGAGATCGGCCCCAAAACCTAACTAAAACTTCAAATAATTTTTTTTTTTTAATCACATTTTTAAAATAACTATAAATTACATAAAATAACTATTTTAAACAATAATTTAAATTTTTGAAAAAATTAATTCGTTTTTAACGGGGCTAAAAATAAACTTACCTTTTTTTAAAGTATTTAAAAATAATACACCTGTGGAAATAATGTTTTAATTTTACTTAATTCACCATTTACCTTGTTAAAAGCAGGCCTTGCGACTGCTTTTTAAACGCGCAGCTGCTGGAGACTTACCCTCCCGGAGAAACCTGCAAAAAAAAAACGGAAGTTCCAGGCGTACGCGCTGCCTCTCTGGCACACGCATTTGACCTGTGAATCCCTTCCTTCAAGGGAACGGAAGTTTCGGTTTCCAGCGCATGTGCAGTGCATGCACAAAACCGGCACTTTTGTTGGCCCTACGCGTGAGTACGCAGCGCGTACTCACCCGTGGGGACCCGAATTTCTGGCCCATTAGCAACTATTAACAAGGTCACATTAACTACCTGAGATTGTCCAGGCCAAGAATAAATGTCTGTGATAGGATGGAAGGCAGGAGAGATTGACTGACAAAAGGGATGATGGTGCAAGGCAAAAGGAAAGGTAATGGGACAGGTTAAGAAACAAAAGAAGACTCTAGATGAGGTGTTAATGATGATCATAGAATCATAGAAAGTTACAGCACGGTAGGAGGCCATTTCAGCCCATCGTGTCCGTGTCGGCCAACAAAGAGCTATCCAGCCTAATCCCACTTCCCAGCTCTTGGTCCGTAGCCCTGCAGGTTCGAACATCCCAAGTGCACATCCAAGTCCTTTTTTAATGTGGTTAGGGTTTCTGCCTCTACCACCCTTTCAGGCTGTGAGTTCCAAACCCCCACAACCCTCTGGATGAAGAAATTTCTCCTCAAATCCCCTCTAAACCTTCTACCAATTACTTTAAATCTGTGTCCCCTGGTTTTTGACCTCTCTGCTAAGGGAAATAGGTCCTTTCTATCCACTTTATCTATGTCCCTCATAATTTTATACACCTCAATAAGGTCTCCCCTCAGCCTCCTCTGTTCCAAGGAAAACAGACCCAGCCTATCCAGTCTTTCCTCAGAGCTAAGATTCTCTACTCCCAGCAACATCCTTGTAAATCTCCTCTGCACCCTCTCTAGTGCAATCACATCTTTCCTGTAATGCGGTGACCAGAACTGCACGCAGTACTCTAGCTGAGGCCTAATTAGTGTTTTATACAGTTGAAGCATAACCCCCCTGCTCTTGTATTCTATGCCACGGCTAATAAAGGCAAGCATTCCGTATGCCTTCTAACCAACTTATCTACCTGGCCTGCTACCTTCAGGGATCTGTGGACATGCAATTCAAGGTCTCTTTGTTCCTCTACGCTATTCAGTGTCCTACCATTTAATGTGTATGCCCTTTCCTTGTTGGCCCTCCCCAAATGCATTACTTCACACTTCTCCGGATTGAATTCCATTTGCCACTGCTCTGCCCACCTGACCAATTGATTGATATCTTCCTGCAGTCTACAGCTTCCTTCTTCAGCATCAACCACACAGCCGATTTTAGTATCATCTGCAAACTTCTTAATCATACCCCCTATATTCAAGTCAAGATCGTTGATATATACCACAAAAAGCAAGGGACCTAGTACTGAGCCCTGCAGAACCCCACTGGAAACAGCCTTCCAGTCACAAAAACACCCATCAACCATTACCCTCTGCTTCCTGCCTCTGAGTCAGTTTTGAATCCAACTTGACACTTTGCCCTGGACCCCACGGGCTTTTAACTTCGTGACCAGTCTGCCATGTGGAACCTTATCAAAGCCTTGCTAAAGTCCATATACACTACATCAAACTACATCGACGGCAGCATCATTAACAGCTACCGTGTGAGAAAACAAGAAAAAAAATATAAAGAAATGCAGGGGTCGAGGTTATAGTCTGAAATTGTTGAACTGGATGTTAAGTCCAGAAGGCTGTAAAGTGCCCAATCGAAAGATGAGGTGCTGTTCCTCGAGCTTACGTTGAGCTTCATTGGAACAGTGTAAGAGGCCGAGGACGGAGAGGTCAAAGTGGGAGTGGAGCGGAGAATTAAAGTGACAGGCAACCGGAAGCTCGGGGTCACCCTTGCGGACTGAACGGAGGTGTTCCGCAAAGCGGTCATCCAATCTGCGTTTCGTCTCCCCAATGTAGAGGAGACCACATCGTGAGCAGCGAATACAGTATATTAAACTGTAAGAAATACCAAGTAAATCGCTGTTTCACCTGGAAGGGGTGTTTGGGGTCCTGGACAGTGGGAACGGAGAAGGTAAAAGGGAAGGTGTTACATCTCCTGCGCTTGCACAGGAAGGTGCTGGGCGAAGGGGTGTTGGGGGTGATAGTGGTGTTGACCAGGGTGTCACGGAGGGAGCAGTCCCTTCGGCATGCTGAAAGGGGGGTGCGGAGGGGACGATGTGTTTGGTGGTGGGATCATGCTGGAAGTGGCGAAAATGGCTATTATGTCAATGTCTAGAGGTTTGGCGAAAAGGAACTTCACTTCAGTATACATTCTGGGCAACGTGTCACACATCCCATGCTACAGGATTTGTCTTTAACAAATCTATTCTGGCTGTCCCTTATTAATTCATCTGAACCACAGGAGCAGATTTAACTTCTCTTCCCAAAAACAAATAGACTAGATATTGTTGGTGGGAGGAAAACACCTGATGAACCAAATGGTTTGTTCTGTTACATTTTCTTATTATTACACCAAACATTAGCAATACTTTTGTTTCCAACATTTGCTGGAAGGAGGTGAGAAACTAAAGCTGGAGTTAACATGCACTCTGTGCAAACATAAACCCGTACAGGACTCATGCCTCATGCCTTTAGCACCCTCAATTATCTCTTGGGTTATACCAACACTTCTTCATTGAAATGCACCCAAAACCACTTTCCATGGGAACAAACGCACTTGTAGAACGGCAGCAACAACAGAAAATGCTGAAAACACTCAGCAGGTCAGGCAGCATCGTGGAGAGAGAAACAGTCAACGTTTCAGGTCGATGACCCTATTTCTATTGTATTGTAGAATGGCAGCCTAATTTAAGATTAAAAGGTGCTTCCCTTTCCCTCCCACCTTGGTATTGTTTTCAGCTTTAATCAGACACTCAGTCACATTAACATTTCCAGTTCAAGACAGTCTTCTTGGGTTACACATCCACAGCTCACCTTTGTCTGCATTACACTGCATGAATTGAAACATTAAAAAAAAAGTTTCACCTGAAAAGGTTCATCAGGACACTCACTGTCTAGCGATCAGGACAATATTAAAAAAAATATTAACCTAAAAATTAAAATAGTCCAAAAAATAATTAAATATATAACTATTCACTTTCCTGCCTTCACTTCACTGAGTGGTCTTCTGCCTGAAGACTTATGTCCTTTTAAAACTACACAGTCAAATTTAAACCTCTTTCAATGTTTCATTGTAGGAGAGTCCAATATCCCGAATCTCTATCATTACTTCTAAGCTCGCTGTAACCCTTCATTGTATAGACTGTTTACTTTTCTGAAATTTCAGCCTTCAGAATGATTCCACAACTCATGTAAAGTTATGTGATTCAGTAATACTGTCGGCACGTCTCTCGTCCTTGGCGTTGGCGTTTTGCCTCTTGTTCTGATGGCGATCGTGGCTTGTTTTGCTTCGTGCTTCTTCATCAGACGAGTTGCAGGCGCTGCTGTCCGTCTGGGAGATAAACCGTCTTTTTCCGTTTGCCTCGACGTTTGCTGCGGCTCTTATGTTTCTCTGGGCTGCATTACTCCTGCGGGTCTTTTTCTTTACAACCTGCCAGTCTCCCTGTTGTCCCTCTGTTGGCTCCTTGTCCATGGACTCGGTCTGCTGGCGGGTGTTGTGTATTTTGAATGTTGCATTTGAATTGTCCCAGATAGCTTACCATAGTTGTGATGTGCAATGCACTATGGGAAATAGAGTGCAGGGGAGTTGAGAAGACGCTCTTGAAAGATGGCTGTGAACTGAACTCTGTCTCCTGCGTACTCTTTTAGTTGTTATACAAGCAAGGTTATTAAACTCTTGAGATTTAACAGCGGGGAGGCTCAGAGCTGAGGGCCTGGCAGCTTGTGGTGGCACCCTTTCCTCGCTGCTTGTCCCTCTCTGTGTCCTGGCTCGTGTTTGCTTCACATGGTGTGTTGGTAGGGGTAGGGGTGTTGTTGTGTCTGTATAATAAGACACAGACTGCAGGAGAACAGTACAACAGGTGTTTACTCAACGTGGCTCACACTGGAACTGATCTGTACAGATTACTACTCAGTGTTATATACAGGTGTAGTCACTGCCGGTACTGCAGTATACATGAGCTGTAAAAGATAGTTTCCCCCCTTAAAGGTATATACATTACAATTCCTCCCCTTTTAGATTAACAGTACCATAACACTCATTTAACAATTAAATATCAAACTAATTACAATTAACACTTTTAACATGCAACATTAGCTGAAAATAGTCTATTTATATATTCAGTCTTTGGGGAGGCTTCCTGATCCTTTCTGGATAGCGCCTTTCCCGAGTGTCTTGCTCTTGGTGCGGAGGCGATTCTGGCCCCCTGTCGTCGGTTGGTTCATCAGCTTCCGATGCTACTGTTTCTGGGGTAGATGCAACCTGTACGTCGGGTTCATCACCAGGTACGTATGGGCGAGGCATGGGGTTGACTTGTTCCTGTGACTCTAGGATCTGGTCAGCATGGCGTCTCACTGTGTACATTAGTGGGCCCTGCCATGTGCATATCATTCCTGGCTGCCATTTTTCTGTTCGGTAGTCGCGGGCCAAGACTGGTTGCCCTACATTGAAGCTCCTTGTTGGCTTCTCATGGATGTGCTGGAATTGCTTACTCAACATCTCTTCGTACGTTTGGTCTGAGCAAATCCAGGCGAGATCTTAACCTTCGGTTAAAGAACATCATGGCTGGGGCCTGGTTGGTGACTGCATGTGTCGCATTCCGGTAGGCGAACAGGAAATTGTCCACCTTGTGCTGCAGCGGAATGTTGTCATTGTACATAGCCTTTATTGCCTTCTTAAAGGTTTGTACGAACCTCTCAGCCAATCCATTTGTGGCTGGATGATACGGGGCGGATGTGTAATGCCTTACCCCATTCTTTTTCAAGAACCTCCGGAACTCTTCGGACACAAACTGTTGTCCGTTGTCGGAGCAAATCTGTTCTGGCAAGCCATTCCTGGCAAAAATGGTCCGTTGGACTGCAATAGTTTTCTCCGTGGTGGTGGAGGACATTTTGATGACCTCAGGCCATTTCGAGTGCGCATCCACGGCTATTAAAAACATTGAGTCCATGAATGGACCAGCAAAATCAATATGCACCCGTTGCCATGGAGATGAGGGCCACTCCCATGGGTGTAGAGGGGCCTGTGGTGGTGCATTTTGGACTTTCTGGCATCCTGAGCAGCTCTTGGTCAGGTCCTCGATTTGTTTATCGATTCCCGGCCACCACACATAAGCCCTGGCTAGGCTTTTCATTTTTACCCCTCCCAGATGACCCTCCTGAAGCTCATTGAGCACTCTATCCCTTAACTTGGGTGGAATTACCACTCGGGATACACACATCAAGGTCCCCCGGCACACTGACAGCTGTTCTCTCCTTGTCGAGAATGCTGGCAACAGTGAGTCGCCATGTGCTGGCCATCCCTTCACCATCAAATCATATACCCGAGACAGTGTCGGGTCATTTCGGGTTTCCTTTTCGATACAAGCGTTAGTTACCGGTAGGTATTCAACTATAGTCGAATGGAATATTTTGACAGGATCCACTGCTGGTGCTTCCTCCGCAGTAGGCAGTGGCAGGCGTGATAGCCCATCAGCATTTCCATGCTGTTTCGTGCCCTTATATTCAATCTCATAGTGGTGCGCCCCTAGAAAAAGTGACCATCTTTGTAGTCATTGCGCAGTCATCACCGGAACGCCCTTCTTCAGATTAAAAATGGAGACAAGAGGCTGGTGATCAGTCAGCAAGGTGAATTTCTGCCCGTGCAGATAGTGATTGAACTTTTTCACTCCCCACACTAGGCTGAGGGCCTCCCTGTCAATCTGGGCGTAGTTACGCTCGGCTGAGGTTAGTGATGGTGACGCAAAGGCTATTGGCCTCTCTGAGCCGTCCGAGAATTTGTGCGACAGCACCGCTCCAATGCCATAGGGTGACGCATCACATGCCAACCGAATTGGTAATGCCGGGTTGTAATGGGCCAATACCTCTTACGATGTGATTAGTGTTTTGCTCTTCTGGAAAGCTCATCTACATTCGTCACTCCACTTCCATGGCACCCCAGTTTGCAGTAGGGTGTTCAGTGGGTGTAGCATTGTAGACAAATTTGGCAAGAACTTATGGTAGTAGTTTACCAGCCCGAGGAACGACCTCAGTTGTGACACATTTTCCGGTGCTGGAGCCTTGACTACTGCCTCAATCTTCTCTGGGGACTTATGTAACCCCTCTTTATCGATAACGTGGCCACAATACGAGATCTGTTTTCTAAAAAACTCGCATTTGGGGCGGTTAGCTCGGAGCCCATATTCCTGCAATCTAGTGAGCAACTGCTCCAGGTTGGCAAGGTGGTCACTGTCATTTTCACCCGTGACCAGGATGTCGTCCAAATAACACTGGGTCCCTGGGATCCCTTGCAGGACTTGTTCCATTGCCCTCTGCCAAATAGCCGGAGCTGATGCTACCCCGAATACCAGCCGGTTATATTGGTAGAGACCTTTATGGGTGTTGATTGTGAGTTTTTTTTTTGATGCTTCTTCTACCTCCATTTGCAGATACGCCTGGGCCAGATCAATCTTAGTGAAACGTTTCCCTCCAGATAGCGAGGCGAAAATATCTTCACTCCGCGGAAGTGGATATTGTACGGTGTGAAGGACCGGGTTCACTGTTACCTTAAAGTCCCCACAGATGCGAACCTTCCTTGGTTCCCCAGGCGTGCTGCTCAATGACTTTTTCATCACAGGGATGATGGGTGTAGCCCACTCGCTCCAGTCTACCTTAGACAGTACACCTGAATGTTCCAGACTCTCCAGCTCTGCTTCGACGGCTGGGCAGATCGCAAAAAATTTTGGCCTTGCGTTTTCTTCAATTTTAATCATCGCTGTCATGCCTTTTAGTGTTCCGAGTCCTTGCTGGAACACTTCTTTCGCGTCAGTTAGGATCTTTGACAGTCGCCCAGGTGTGACGTCGTCATCCTTTTTGTCAGCCACAGTCAGTGCCTGTATGGAATGCCAATCCAGTTGTATTTTCCGGATCCATTCACGTCCCAGTAATGGTGGTCCTCCATCTTGCAATACATACAGGTCTAGTTTTGGTGTTTCCTTACCGTTATATATAACGGTCACCCTTATCTTTCCTTTGGGGTAGACTTTTTGCCCCGTGTACGTCTTCAAAATAATTTTTGTGTCTCTCAAGGGTATGTGTGAGAATAGCCGCTCGTAGTCCCGTCGGTTTATGACTGTTCGGGCTGATCCTGTGTCCAATTCCATCTTTACCTGGACTCCTGCTATCTTGAGAGTGACCCAAATGGTTCGGTGATCCTCCGTTGTGATCACATTATGTAGTTTCAGACAACTCAGTTCCCTGCTTTCGGAGTCGTTATCACTCTTTTGTTCATCTGAACTATTCTCCGTCATCTTATGTACCTTCTTGTACTTTCCTTTGGTAGGTTTCTTATTGCTGGTTTTCTTTCCCGACCTGCAGACTCGTGCTATGTGTCCTACTTTTCCACACTGTCTGCACACTTTGTCTTTGAACCAGCAATCATTCTGGTCGTGTGTTGTTCCGCCACAGCGATAGCACATCTCTTTTCTATATGACATTTAGTTTGTGCCATATTCTTGCGGTCTCTGTTGTATCTCTGCAGCGCCCCGTGCTGCTGCTTCATATGATACCGCAATGCTGAAAGCCTTTTCCAGCGTAAGGTCCTTTTCAGATAAAAGCCGTTTCTGGGTTCCTTCACTTTGAAGCCCACACACAAACTTGTCCCTTAAGGTATCTGCCAGTCCCGCTCCAAACTGGCAGTGTTTCGATAGTTTGCGCAGTTCTGTTAAATAATCAGCATTGCTTTCATCCTTATGCTGGTTCCGTTTGTGAAACTTGAATCTTTCTGCTATCAGCAGCGGTGTGGGGTTTAAATGTTCCTGTAGTATCGTTACTATGTCTTCAAAACTCTTTTCCATTGGCTTCGTTGGGGTTACTAGATTTCATAATAAACCATACGTCTTTGCACCCATTAAATTTAACAATACCGATGCTTTCTTGTCATCTGACACCTCATTTGCCTTGCAGTATACCTCTATTCGTTCGACATATGTAGTCCAATCTTCGACTTCATTGTCAAGTGCAGTGATATTGCCACTCTTCGGCATTTTGGGTGTGGTTTAAAATGGAGTCTCCTAATGGCTTAAAATTGCGTCTCCCACGCTTTCCTTCCTCCCCCGCTGCTGCCAACGCCGCTCCCGGCGGTTCTCGTGGCAATGGCGGCGCCTCGCGGGTTTCTGCGCGTCCCTCTCTTCGACGCTGTTCGGCCCCTGAACACTGGCTGTGCCCTGTGCACTCTGCCCTCTCTCCCCCCATCGATGCTGCTCGGCCCTTTGCTGTGCCGCTCGGTCGGGCTCTTGCCCGCCGCTGTCCGGGAAGGGTCTGCGCACTACCTGTTGCCAGCCCGTTTCGCTGGACCACCGCGACTGGAAAACCAAGCCTGGCTCTCGACAGCCTCCCCCGCAATTCTCGAGTCTCTGCTGGATGACTGGGCGGTTGCCCGTGGTCGACACCCGAGTCTCTGGCCTTGACCTCCAATCCACTGAACTCCAGGAATGAATCCCCGGGAGGTGATGCAGAGTTGCAGGTAGGTTCAAACTTGCCTTGTCGCCAATGTTGTATCTGTGTATAATAAGACACAGACTGCGGAGAACGGTACAACAGGTGTTTACTCAACGTGGCTCACACTGGAACTGATCTGTACAGATTACTACTCATTGCTATATACAGGTGTGGTCACTGCCGGTACTGCAGTATACATGAGCTGTAAAAGATAGTTCCCCCCTTAAAGGTATATACATTACAGGTGTCCTCTGCGATAACCTGGCTTGCACTTACTTCCTCGTGCGCCACGTTGTTTTTTGCTGCCTGGGCATAGCTGAGGCTGCGCTTGGGGCAGGCCTTGTACAGATGGCCAGCCTCACCACAAAGGTTGCAGAACTTACACTCCTTTGTCTGGGGCCGCCTTGCTTGCAGTTCCGGCAGATGACCACTGTGCAGTTTGCCGCCATGTGCCCGGATTTCCCGCAGGTTCGACATACCCTGGGTTGTCCGGCGTACATCATGCATCCCCAGCTTCCTCCGATGGGGAAGCTGGAGGCGGGGGGGGGGGGCGTGCAGGATGGCTCCATTGGCGTCCACCTTCAAGGTTGCTGGGGTCTGGCGCTTACTCGTCCAAATCCCAAACAAGTCCTTAATGTCCATGCTGTTGCCGACCTCATCAACATACCGGCGAGGAATGTCAGCACATCAACGACCGGGATGTGGGGGTTGTACATGTGCATTGTCACCGTGAGCTTCCTCTGCATCGGCCGAGTGAACAGCGGCTCTGCAGTCAGGATGGACAGCAGGGATTCACTCCTCTTCTCCTTCAAAGCTTGCAAAAGCTTCAGGCATCCAGTGACGTTTCTGAAGGTTACGTCAAAGTAACCACTCGTCAGGAAATCCTGCAGAGCGAAGATGTCCCCGGCTTTGAATCCACAACGTGCAGTCAGGATCCTCTTCACGAAGAGTGGGCGGTCGATCGGCACTCCTCCTTCCAGCTTCTTCACTGTGATTCGGACAGTGTTCCGGACTTCCTGGCTCGCTCCTCGGTTGGACGCCATCTCCTATGCAGATCTCTCTTCCCTGATTGGCGTTAGGCCAAAGCCAGCATGAAGATCCACCAATAGCGGGGAGAGTTTGCTTTTCAAAGGGCGTTGGACCAGAGCCAGCATAAAGATCCACCCAAACCAGAAAAACAAGTATTGCGACTCAAGGTCAATTAGCATAAGAACAAGCACTGACACTTGGGCCCCGATTTTCTCCCAGCCGTTGGGCGGGTTTTCAGGCAGGCGGGGGCCGAAAATCACAGAAATAGGGGGTCGCGAACCCCCCCCGCCCGATTCCCCGCCCCGCCCGACTTTCACCCCCGTGTTTCAGCGGGACCCGAATCAGTCCCGCCCGCCACAGGCGGGAATGGTCGGTGGGAGCCTAATCAATTATTAGAATGTTTAATCCTATTTTCAAGGGCCCTTGTAATTTTCTGGCTTTCCCCACGCAAAACACGCCTAGTGGGAACACCGCTGATGAAACCTGGCGTGAACAGAGTTGGCTTGCTTGCTTTCAGCTGCAGATCAATCAGGACCGAAGAGATTTAAACAGGCAGCATTTGCAGGCTGCAGGACCTTGTTGCTGAAGGCTTGGGGCAACTTGTTGAAGGCTTAGGCACAGCTGTGGAAGGTTGGAGCCTCACACACTTCTCCAGTGTGAGCGCCTGGGAAGCTCCTCTCGCCACCCTAACTCCGCGCCTCCTCAACGGAGGGATCTGCCAGAAGCATGTGTGGCCTTTTGTTCCTTCCCTTCCTGGCATTAGAGGATCTCCAACAACAGACGAGGCTGGAGCAACTCCAGCATCACCAGCAACAAGAGCAGGAGCGGCAGGCTGCGGCTCAGCGACCTGGGGCAGCACAGGCCAGAAGGGGTCAGCGCATGGAAGGCTGTCGGCGCAGGAGATACCCCCCCAAACAGGGTCTACAGACACAGGGTCAGCTACCTCAACATGACTGAGCAGCAGTGCCAGAGGCGGCTCCGACTTTCGCGAGAGGTTGTGACTGACATCTGCGCAATGCTGCAGCAAGACCTGGAGCCCAGAGCACCAGGTCCACACTACTTACCAGTGGCCATCAAAGTAACCACCGCGCTCAACTTTTATGCCTCAGGCTCCTTCCAGTGATCAGCAGCAGACATCAGCGGCATCTCCCAGGCGGCCGCACACACTTGCATCACGCAGGTAACCTTTGCCCTCGCGCACAATCACATCCATTTCACCAGGGATTGCGCAAGTGTGACGGCGCGGGCACTTGGATTAGCTCAGCTGGCAGACTTTCCAAGGGTGCAGGGCGTCATTGACTGCACACATGTGGCCCTTGGGGCACCCCACCGCAATCCAGGAGTTTTTGTCAACCGCAAGGGCTTCCATTCCCTTAACGTTCAGCTGGTGTGTGACCAAAAGAAGGTGATTTTGCATGTTTGTGCCAGGTTCCCTGGCAGCTGCCATGACTCCTTCATACTGCGCCAGTCTACTGTACCTCCGCTATTCAGTCCGCCAAGCGAACTTCAAGGATGGCTACTTGGAGACAAGGGATTTCCCCTGCGCTCTTGGCTAATGACGCCGTTGAGGAGACCAGCCAGCGAAGCTGAGGAGCGCTACAACTCCAGCCACATTACCACCAGAAGCATTATCGAGCAAACCATCGGATTGCTGAAGATGCTCTTCAGATGCCTCGATAGATCAGGTGGAGCCCTACAGTACTCATCAGCCAGGGTCTCCAAAATCATCGTGGTGTGCTTCACGACATGGCACAGCGTCGTGGCTTGCCGATTCCGCAGAACCAAGAGGCTCCTCACAGAGCCGCCTCGGATGACGATGATGCTGAGGAGGAGGAGGAGGAGGAGGACGGAAACGAGCATCCTGCAGAGGCCCGCCAAACAGCGGCACCAGTGCGCGAGAACATTGCTGGGCGGAATGCAAGGAACGCACTCATCCTGGGCAGATTTGGGTATACTCAAGGACCCAGCATTCACAACCCTCTGGGGTAGAGAACTCCAAAGATTCACAACCCTCTGAGTGAAGAAATTCCTCCTCATCTCAGTCTTAAATGGCTGACCCCTTATCCAGAGACGATGCGCCCCCATTCTAGACTCTCCAGCCAGGGCAAACAACCTCTCAGCAAAACTAAAACCATGTTGGCTCTGTCTGATCAAATTATGATTTTCTAAGTGCCCTGTTACCACTTCCTTGATAATGGATTCCAGCATTTTCCTGATGACTGATGTCAGACTAACTGGCCTGTAGCAGAGAGTTTTCTCTCTCACTCCTTTCTTTTTTTTATTTGTTTAAGGAATGTGGGTGTCGTTGTCGAGGCTAGCATTTATTGTCCATCCCTAATTGCCCTTGAGGTGGTGCTGAGCTTCAACTGCTGCAGTCCATGCTTCTTTGTGGAGCTTTGATATAATTGAGTGCCTTACTCGGCCACTTCAGAGGGCAGTTAAGAGTCAATCACATTGCTGTGAGACTTGAGTCACATATAGGCCAGACCGGGTAAAGACAGCAGCTTTCCTTCCCTAAAGGACATTAGTGAATCAGATGGGTTTTTACAACAATCTGGAAGTTTCATTGTCGCCATTACTGATGCTAGCTTTTAATTAACTGAATTTAAATGCCCCAGCTGCCACGGCGGGATTTGAACTCACGTCTCCAGATCATTAGTCCAGGCCTCTGGATTACTAGTCCAGTAACAATGCTACTGTACCCCTTGAATAACAGGCTTACATTTGGTACCTTCCAATCCACTGGGACCATTCTAGAATCTAGCGAATTTTGGAAGATCATAACCAATGCATCCAATATTTCTGCAGCCACCCCTTTTAGAACGCTAGGATGTAGGCCATCTGATCCAGGGGATTTGTTGGCTTTTAGTCCCATTAGTTTCTGTAGTACTTCTTCTCTACTGATATTAATTACTTTAAGTGCCTCACTCTCGTTAGCCCCTTGGTTCCCCATTAATTTTGGCAATACCTTTTGTGTCTTCTACTGTGAAGACAGATACAAAATATTTGTTTAAAATCTGCCATTGCATTATTCCCCATTATAATTTCACCTGTTTCAGCCTCTAAGGGACCAACACTTACTTTTGCTACTCTCTTCCTTTTTACATACTTGTAGAAGCTCTTGCATTCTGTTTTTATATTTCTTGGTAATTTACTCTCATTCTATTTTCTCCCTTTTTATCTATTTTTTGGTCAGTCTTTGCTGGTTCCCAATTCTCAAGCTTACTACTAATCATCGCAACATTATAAACCTCTTCTTTTAATCTAATACTATCCTTAACTTTTTTAGTTAGCCACGGATGGATCACTTTTCCCATGGAGTTTTATTTCTCAGTGGAATGTGTATTTGCTGAGAGTTTTGGAATATTTCTTTAAATGTCTGCTTATCTACCGTCATACCTTTTAACCTAATTTCCCAATCATACCCATGTTTATTTAAGTTTAAGACTCTCGCTTCAGATTTAAGTATTTCACTCTCAAGCTCAATGTGAAATTCTAATATATTATGATCACTCTTCCCCGAGGATCTTTTACTATGAGATTACTAATTAACACTGTCTCATTACACAATACAAGATCTAAAATAGCCTGTTCCCTGGTTGGTTCTATGACATATTGTTCTAGAAAACTGTCTCGAATGCATTCCAGCAAGACCTGGACGATATTCAGGCTTGGGTTGATAAATGGCAAGTAACATTCGTGCCACTAAAGTGCCAGGCAATGACCATCTCCAACAAGAGAGAATCTAACAATCTCCCCTTGACATTCAACGGGACTACCATCGCTGAATCATAGAATGGTTACAGCACAGAAGGAGGCCATTCAGCCCATCAAGCCCATGCCGGATCTCTACAAGAGCACTTCAGCTAGTCCCATTCCCCCGCCCTCTACCTGCAGCCCTGCAAATTTTTTTCATTCAGGTACTTATCCAATTCCCTTTTGAAAGCGATTGAATCTGCCTCCACCACCCTTTGTGGCAGTGCATTCCAGATCATAACCACTAGCTGTGTACAAACGTTTTTCCTTATGCCATCTTTGGTTCTTCTGCCAATCACCTTAAATCTGTGTCCTCTGATTCTCGACCCTTCTGCCAATGGGAACAGTTTCCCTCTATCTACTCTCTAGACCCCTCATGATTTTGAACACCTCTATCTGATATAACTGAGCGGCTGCAGAACATTGAGGGGGGAGGGTGAACAGCCAGAGGTTGTGGTCCATATTGGTACCAATGACATAGGTAGAAAGAGGGATGAGGTCCTGCAGGCAGATTTCAGGGGGCTAGGAAAGAGATTAAAAAGCAGGAACTCAAAGGTAGTAATCTCCGGATTACTTCTGGTGCCATGCGCAAGTGAGTATAGAAATAGGAGGATCGAGCAGATGAATGCGTGGCTGGAGAGATGGTGCAGGAGGGAGGGCTTCAGATTCCTGGGGCATTGGGACCGGTTCTGGGGCAGGTGGGACCTGTACAGGCCGGCCAGGTTGGGCTGAAACCAAAATCCTCATGAGGAGGTTTGCTAGTGCAGTTGGGAGGGTTTAAACTAATTTGGCAGGGGGATGGGCACCAGGATGTAACATTAGAAAGGGAAAATAAAGTGCTCAAAGGATCGTGAGAGGCAGAGAGCACCAAAGTAAGAAATAGCAAGGTATTAGGTGGGATCCAACTAAGAGAGAATACAGGATGGTCTAAGATGGGTTTACAGTGTATGTATGTGAATGCACGAAGTGCAGTAAACAAGGTAAGTGAGCTGCAGGCACAAATAGCCATATGGGAATATGATGTGGCAATAACTGAAACCTGGCTCAAAAAAGGGCAGGATTGGGTATTAAATATACCTGGATATAGGGTGTTCAGGAAAGATAGGGAAGGAAAGATAGGCGGTGGTGTGGCAGTATTGGTTAAGGAGAATGTTACAGTGCTGGAGAGGGAGGATATCCTGGAGGGGTCAAGGACAGAATCTATATGGATAGAGTTAAGAAATAAGAGGTCCCATTACACTACTAGGTGTATTCTATAGACCACCAAATAGTGGGAAAGATATGGAGGAGCAAATTTGCAGAGAAATTACAGTGAGGTGCAAGAACTATAGAGTAGTAATAATGGGGGACTTCAACAATCTTAATATAGACTGGGATCGTAATAGTGTAAAGGGCAGACAAGAGGTTCAGGAGAACTTTGTTGATCAGTATGTTTCCGGCCCGACGAGGGAGGAGACATTGCTGGATCTGGTTCTGGGGAATGAGGTAGGTCAAGTGGAGCAAGGAGATTTGATAGAGCTGCTCAAAATCATGAGGGTTCTGGACAGAGTAGATTTGGCAGAAGGGTCGAGAACCAGAGGACACAGATTTAAGGTGATTGGCAAAAGAACCAAAGGCGACGTAAGAAAAAACTTTTTTACGCAGTGAGTGGTTAAGATCTGGAATACACTGCCTGAAAGGGTGGTGGAGGCAGACTCCATCTTATCTTTCAAAAGGGAGTTTCATAATTATCTGAAGGAAAAAATTCTGCAGGACTACGGGGAAAAGGCAGGGGAGTGGGACTAGCTGAGAGTCGGGACGGGCTCAACGGGCTGAATGGCCTTCTTCCATGCTGTAACCATTCTATGATTCTATCAAATCTCCTCTCAACCTTCGCTGCTCCAAGGAGAACAACCCCAGCTTCTCCAGTCTATCCACATAACTGAAGTCCCTCATTCCTGGAACCATTCTTGTAAATCTTTTCTGCAACCTCTCTACAGCCTTCACATCCTTCCTAAAGTGAGGTGCCTAGAATTGGACACAATACTCCAGTTGAGGCCGAACCAGTATTTTAGAAAGGTTCATCATAACTTCTTTGCTTTTGTACTCTATGCCTCTATTTGTAAAGCCCAGGATCTCATATGCTTTTTTAACCTCTTTCTCAACCTGCCCTGCCACATTCAATGATTTGTACACATATACTGCTAGGTTTCTCTGTTCCTGTACCCACTTTAGAATTGTACCCTTTAGTTTATATTGCCTCCCTGCCAAAATGTATCACTTCGCACTTTTTCTGCGTTAAATTTCATCTGCCACGTGTCCTCACATTCCACCAGCCTGTCTATGTCCTCTTGAAGTCTATCACTATTCTCAACATCCCCACCATCAATATCCTGGGAGTCACCATTAACCAGAAACTTAACTGGACCAGCCACATAAATACAGTGACTACAAGAACAGGTTAGGCTGCGTATTCTGTGTAGAGTGTCAAAGCCTTTCCACCATCTACAAGGCACAAGTAAGGAGTGTGACGGAATACTCTCCACTTGCCTGGATGAGTGCAGCCCTAACAACACTCGAAGCTCGACACCATCCAGGACAAAGCAGCCCGCTTGATTGGCACCCCATCCACCACCTTAAACATTCACTCCCTCCACCACCGGCGTACTGTGGCTACAATGAGCACTATCTACAAGATGCACTGCAGCAACTTGCCAAGGTTTCTTCAACAGCACCTCCCAAATCCGCAACCTCTACACCTAGTAGGACAAAGGCAGCAGGCTCATGAGAACACCATCACCTCCAAGTTCCCCTCCAACTTGGGAATATATCACCGTTCCTTCATCGTCGCTGGGTCAAAATCCTGGAACGAACTCCCTAACAGCACTGTGGGAGCACCTTCAACACACGACTGCAGCGGTTCAAGACGGCGGCTCACCACCATCTTCTCAAGGGCATTTAGGGATGGGCAATAAATGCTGGCCTTGCCAGTGACGCCCAGATCCCAAGAATAAGAACATAAGAAGCAGGAGTCGGCCAATCGGCCCCTTGAGCCTGCTCCACCATTCAATAAGATCATGGCTGATCCAATCTTGGCCTCAACTCCACTTTCCCGCTCTCTCCCCATACCCCTTGACTCCCTTGTAGTTCAAATGTCTGTCAATCTCTGCCTTGAATATATTTAATGACTCCGCCTCCACAGCTCTCTGGGGTAGAGAATTCCAAAGATTCACGACCCTCAGAGAAGAAATTCCTCCTCATCTCCATCTTAAATGGGCGACCCCTTATTCTGAAACTATGCCCCCTAGTTCTAGATACCCCCACTAGGGGAAACATTCTCTCAGCATCCACCCTGTCAATCCTCCTCAGAATTTTATATGTTTCAATAAGATCACCTCTCATTCTTCTAAACTCCGAGTATAGGCCTAACCTGCTCAACCTTTCATCATACGCCAACCCCTTCAACCCAGGAATCAACCTAGTGAACCTTCCCTGCACTGCCTCCAATGCAAGTATATCATTAAATATGGAGACCAAAACTGTACGCAGTACTCCAGGTGTGGTCTCACCAGCACCCTGTAAAGTTGCATCAAAACTTCCCTACTTTTATACTCTATCCCCCTTGCAATAAAGGCCAACATGCCATTAGCCTTTCTAATTATTTGCTGTACCTGCATGCTAACTTTTTGTGTTTCATGTACTAGGACCCCCAGATCCCTCTGTACCGCAGCACTTTGTAGTCTCTCTCCACTTAAATAATAATTTGCTTTTTCATTCTTCCTTCCAAAGTGGATAACCTCACATTTTCCCACATTATACTCCATCTGCCAAATGTTTGCCCACTCACTTAGCCTGTGTACATCCCTTTGCAGGCTCTCTGTGTCCTCCTCACAACTTGCTAACCCACCTATCTTTGTATCATCAGCAAATTTGGCTACGGTATCCTTCATCCAAGTCATTAATATAGATTGTAAATAGTTGAGGCCCCAGCACTGATCCCTGTGGCACCCCACTAGTTACTGATTGTCAATCTGAAAATGACCCATTTATCCCGACACTCTTTTCTGTTAGTTAGCTAATCCTCTATCCAAGCTAATATATTGCCTCCAACCCCATAGAAACATAGAAGATAGAAGCAGGAGAAGGCTATTTGGCCCCTCAAGCCTATTCTGCCATTTAATGAGATCATGGCTGATCATCCAAATTCAGTACCCTGTCCCTGCTTTCTCCCCATATCCCTTGATCCCTTTAGCCTTAAGAAGTATATCTAACTCTGTCTTGAATATATTTAATAAATTGGCCTCAACTGCCTTGTGTGGTAGAGAATTCCACAGATTCACCACTCTCTGGGTGAAGAAATTCCTCCTCATCTCAGTCCTAAATGGCTTACCCCTTATCATTAGACTATGACCCCTGGTTCTGGACTCACCTGTCATCTGCAACATCCTTCCTGCATCTAGTCTGTCTAGTCCTGTTAGAATTTTATAAGTTTCAATGAGATCCCCTCTCATTCTTCTAAACTCTAGCGAATATAAGCCCAATCGACCCAATCTCTTTTCACACGTCATTCCTGCCATCCCAGGTATCAGTCTGGTGAATATTCGCTGCACTCCCTCCATGGCAAGAACATCCTTCCTCAGATAAGGCGACCAAAACTGCACATAATACTCAAGGTGTGGTCTCACCAAGGCCCTGTACAACTGCAGCAAGACATCCTTGCTCCTGTACTCGAATCCTCTCGCTATGAAGGCCAACATACCATTTGCCTTCTTAACCGCCTGCTGCACCTGCATGCTTACCTTCAGCAACTGGTGCACAAGGACACCCAGGTCTCGTTGCACTTCCCCTTCTCCCAATCTATTGCCGTTCAGATAATAATCTGTCTTCCTGTTTTTGTCACCAAAGTGGATAACCTCGCATTTATCCACATTGGGCAGATGCATGGCAGATGCAGTATAACCACCCAAATCATACTGGACTTTCTCTGCATCCTCCTCACAGCACACACACCCACCAAGCTTTGTGTCATCTGCAAACTTGGAGATATTACATCTAGTTCCCTCGCCTAGATCATTAATATCTTTTGTAAATAGCTGGGGTCCGAGCACCAATTCCTGCGGTACCCCACTAGTCACTGCCTGCCACTCGGAAAAAGACCCGTTTATTCCAACTCTTTGCTTCCTGTCTACCAACCAGTTCTCTACCCAAGTCAATACCTTACCCCCAACCCATGTGCTTTAACTTTGCATGCTAATCTCTTATGCAGGACCTTATCGAAAGCCTTCTGAAAGTCCAAATACACCACATCCACTGGTTCTCCCTTATCTATTTTACCAGCTACATCCTCAAAAAATTCCAGTAGATTAGCCGAGCATGATTTACCTTTTGTAAATCCATGTTGACTTTGTCCGATCCTGTCACTGCTTTCCAAGTGCTCTGCTATTACATCTTTTATAATGGACTCTAGCATTTTCCCCACTACCGATGTCAGGCTTACCGGTCTATAATTCCCTGTTTTCTCTCTCCCACCATTTTTAAATAGTGGGGTAACATTAGCTACCCTCCAATCCATGGGAACTGTTCCAGAGTCTATAGAATTTGGGAAGATGACCAGCAATGCATCTAGTATTTCTAGGGCCACTTCCTTAAGTACCCTAGGATGTAGATTATCAGGCCCTGGTGATTTATTGGCCTTCAATGCCGTCAATTTCCCTAACACCATTTGCCCACAAATACTGATTTCATTCAATTCCTCCCTCTCATTAGACCCTATGTTCTCTGACATCTCTGGGAGGTTATTTGTGTCTTCCTTTGTGAAGACTGAACCAAAGTATGTATGCCATTTCTTTGTTCCCCATTATAAATTCACCTGATTCCGACTGCAAGGGACCTACACTTGACTTCACCAATCTTTTTCACTTCACATATATATAGAAGCTTTTACAGTCAGTTTTTATATTCCCTATAAGCTTACTCTCATATTCTATTTTCCCCCTCTTAATTAATCCCTTTGTCCTCCTTTGCTGAATCCTAAACTGCTCCCAATCCTCAGGTTTGCTGCTTTTTCTGGCCAATTTATTTGTCCTCTCCTTGGATCTTATGCTATCCCTAATTTTCCTTGTTAGCCACGGTTGAGTCACCTTTTTTGTTTTATTTTTATGCCAAACAGGGATGAGCAAATTCTGTAGTTCATCCATGTGATCTTTAAATGTTTGCCATTGCCTATCCACTGTCAACCCTTTAAGTAACGTTCCCCACTCCATCCTAGCCAACTCGTGCTTCATACCATCGTAGTTTCCTTTATTTAAATTCAGGACCCTAGTCTCTGAGTCAACTACTTCACTCTCCAACTTAATGAAGAATTCTATCACATTAGGATCGCTCCTACCCAAGGGGCCTCGCACAACAACGTGCTAATTAATCCTTTCTCGTTACATAATACCCAGCCTAAGATGGCCCGATCTCTAACTGGTTCCTCGACATATTGGTCCAGGAAACCATCCCGTATACACTCTAGGAATTCCTCCTCCACAGTATTGTTACTAATTTGGTTAGCCCAATCTATATGTAGATTAAAGTCACCCATGGTAACTGCTGTGCCCTTATTGCACGTGTCTCTAATTTCCCATTTAATGCCATCCCTAACCTCAGCATTACTGTTTGGGGGTCTGTATACCACTCCCACTAACGTTTTCTGCCCCTTGGTATTTCTCAGCTCTACCCATACAGATTCTGCATCATCAGTGCTAATATCCTTCCTTACTATTGTGTTAATCTCCTCTTTAACCAGCAATGCTACCCCACCTCATTTTCCTTTTTGCCTGTCCTTCCTGGAATATTGAATACCCCTGGATGTTGAATTCCCAGCCTTGGTCACCCTGGAGCCATGTCTCCGTAATTGCAATAACATCATAGCCATTTACATCTATTTGTGCAGCTAATTCATCCACCTTATTACGAATGCTCCTCGCATTAAGACACAAAGCCTTCAGGCTTGTTTTTTTAGCACTTAATCCTTTTAGAATTGTTATTTACTGTAGCCCTGTTTGATTTACACCCTTGATTTCTCTGCCTTCCACTTTTGCTTTTCTCCTTCCTGTCTTTTGTTTCTATCCTTTCTTCCCTTTCCTCTGTCTCCCTGCGCAGGTTCCCAACCCCCTGCCATTTTAGTTTAAACCCTCCCCAACAGCACTAGCAAACACTCCCCCTAGGACATCAGTCCCGGTCCCGGTCCCTCCCAGGTGCAAACCGTCCAGTTTGTACTGGTCCCACCTCTCCCACAACTGGTTCCAATGTCCCAGGAATTTGAATCCCTCCCCCTTGCACCATTCCTCTAGCCACATATTCATCTGAAATATCCTTCTATTTCTACTCTGACTAGCACGTGGCACTGGTAGCAATCCTGAGATTACTACCTTTGAGGCCCTATTTCTTAATTTACCTCCTAACTCCCTATATTCAGCTTTTAGGACCTCATCCCGTTTTTTACCTATATCGTTGGTACCTATATGCACCACGACAACTGGTTGTTCACCCTCTCCCTCAAGAATGCCCTGCAGCCGCCCCGAGACATCCTTGACTCTTGCACCAGGGAAGCCACATACCATCCCGGAGTCTCATTTGCGGCCGCAGAAATGCCTATCTATTCCCTTTACAATAGAATCCCCTATTACTATAGCTCTCCCACTCTTTCCTCCCGTCCTGTGCAGCAGAACCACCCCTGGTGCCAGGAAGTTGGCTGCTGCTGCCTTCCCCCGATAAGCTATCTCCCTCAACAATATCCAAAGTGGTATATCTGTTTGAGAGGGGAATGGCCACAGGGGACCCCCGCACTACCTGCCTGCGCCTACTACTCTGCCTGGTGGTCACCCATTCCCTTCCTGCCTGTGCAGCCTTTACCTGCGATGTGACCAACTCACTAAATGTGCTATCCATGATGTCCTCAGCATCGCGAATGCTCCAGTATGTATCCATTTGCAGCTCCAGCACCGCAATACTGTCTGCCAGTAGTTGCAGCTGGATACACTTCCCGCACACGGTCATCAGGGACACAGGAAGTGTCCCTGATTTCCAACATAGCGCAGGAAGAGCATGCCATGGGGCCGAGCTGTCCTGCCATGACTTACCCTTTAATTCATTGAAATTAAATTAAATCAAATCAATACCACTAATTACCCTACAATTAAATGATATACTCAAGTGCCCTTGGTTACTAGCACGCCCCGATACACAACAGAGATCTTAGAAACTATAACCACAAAAATTAAGACCTTCTAAATTTTATAAACTATTAATCTTAACTGTCAAACTATAGAGTAGTATAAATACTTACCTGGCCGTACTCACCCAATCAGCTGCTTCCTATTGCCCGTGTCACTTTTTGAATCGTGACGTGGCTCCGGAACGCCGCCGCTGGTCTGTGAGACTGGTAAGCCTCTGTAAAAAAGCCCATGAAAGTGAGTTTAAGTACTCACTGTACTGCCGCTCTCTGCTCCTCCCAACACTGGCCTCTGTATAAAAAGAAAAAGCCCACGAAAGTGAGTTTAAGTACTCACTGTACCACCGCTCTCTGCTCCTCCTGACACCAGCCACTGTAAAAAAGCCCACGAAAGTGAGTTTAAGTACTCACTGTACCGCCGCTCTCTGCTCCTCCCGACACATGCGCTCTTATCTTGTGCAGTAACCTTTTATGTGGCACCTTATTGAATGCCTTCTGGAAATCCAAATACACCACATCCACTGGTTTCCCTTTATCCACCCTGTTTGTTACATCCTCAAAAAACTCTAGCAAATTTGAATGAATAAAAAAACCCATAAAGGTCAAAGAAATTCAGCCCTTACCTTTCTGTACTAGTTTATCGTGAGATCAGTAGCAGGATTCTTTGATCAATTCAGTCCTTGTATCTGTTACTGAGACTTGATGAGACACTATTGCTATCAGACAAGAAATTCTGTCCAAACTCTGTAAATCATATGACTTTACATGTACAATGGCAATAAGTAGCTTTACTATATATCCAAGAATCAGTCTCCTAACAGACAGAAGTATTGTGAGGTACATGTGAAGGACGGAACTTTTGTTAGTTAACTGCACTAACGCAATGTGCAGCAATGATGTTACCTTAACGCTCAGACCTGTTTAACTGTTCATGCATTGTCTCCATAGAACCACTGCCTGAGCCTCTGATCAGCAGTAATTCTACCGATGTGGATACCACCATTGAACTGATCTGTCAAGTGTCGGTGGGCAATGCGAGTTCCATTCTGTGGACGAAAGATGACGATACGATAACGAATGGCCAACATTATCAGTTAGCACAAAACAACAGCAAGTTGATTATTTCTAAAGCCATAAAATCAGACTGTGGGAAATACACTTGCACCGTGGAAAACCCTGTTAGCAAGAAGAACAATTCGTATTCTCTTTCTGTTTATGGTGAGTCAAGCCAGCCAGTGAATTGCATTTATTAGTTAAAACAATATTCCACTGATATCCCTTGCACTCAGCCTCACTAAGGGTGTTAATGTGGGAATAACATTGTGTATTGTTATTCTCCATTTTTATATGGACTGTACCACAATTGACCCAGATATTTCCATGGCAGGACAAAGGAGTAGGATGGAAAATCACAGACTGGCAGTGCACAATTTCCCGACATAGGCTCCTGGCATTTACCAGGCACGCCAAAGTGCAAAATCACCATTTAAGTTATCAAGGTGCAATTTTGACCCCTCATGATTTTGAACAATTCTTTAACCTTTGCTGCTCTAAGGAGAACAACCCCAGTTTCTCTAGTCTCTCCACAGAACTGAAGTCCCTCATCCCTGGTATCATTCAAGTTAATCTCCTCTGCACTCTCTCCAAGGCTACCAAGCAATAACTACACATTTAAGGGAAAAAAATCCTTGTTTGCAATTTGTAAAATGGTTTGAAAATAGTATAAGTTTAATATAATAATTTCTATTTCAGGTCTTCCACCTCTGTATCACCACACACTGGGATTGTCCATTGCTGCACTGATTTCTGCTGCTCTAGTCTTGAATTATCTAATAATTTCATGTTTGCATGAGGACAGCAAAACAATAAGTAAGAAAGATATTTGTTTAAAACTGTTACAATTTAATAATTGAGATACTGTGAAACATTTAAATGTGATGCCTAAGTCATCTTAAATTCTGGTCCTCAATGTATGTAGTGATTAATTCAAAAGTATGAATATTATCTGCCTGAAAGGGTGGTGGAAGCAGATTCAATAGTAACTTTCAAAAGGGAATTGGATAAATACTTGAAGGGGGCAAAAGTGAAGGGCTGTGGGGAAAGAGCGGAGAAGTGGGATAATTGGATCGCTCTTTCAAAGAGCCGACACAGGCACAATGGGCCGAATGGCCTCGTTCTGTGTTGTAACATTCTATGATTCTATGAGTAATGTTGATATCCATTTGCTTATTTTTCCAGGTCTTCAGTTTCAACGAAACATGCTACTATTCTTGCAGTTTGCCACAATGCTTTCGTTTATCATCCTTTTTGCTGCCTTTGTGTGTTGGGAACAGGCTGAAGGTATTGCATGTGTTCCTGTTTGTTTTCTCTCTCAGTTGGTAATTGCATTTCTACAATACTTCTGACATAATGGGCCAGAAATTCGTGACCAAATGCGTGAGTACGGTTTGGGTACTCACGCATCTGGCCGTTGGAAATGCCGGCGTTCAGCATGCACAGCGCATGCGGGGAACGCCGGCATTGCCAGTCCTCAGAACGAAGGGGTTCATAGGCACAGCGCGTGCGACAGCACAGGCAGCGCTTGCGCAGTGAACTTTGTTGATTTCATTCATGGATTCAGTGCGGGTAAGCCTTTACAAGTTACACTTGAAAAAAGCATGTGTAAAGTTGTTCCAAGGCTGCGGAGGAAGATATATTTTATCGTGGAGCTTCTGAAAGGCAATATTTTTGTTTGGGAAAGGGAGGGAAGTTATTTTAAAAAATTTTAAGTAAGTTTTAAAGTTTAAATTTTTTTTTTTAAACGGGTTTTCAGAACGGTAGGTAGAAGGAGCAATTGTGGCTGTGTGAATTGAATGTGAAAATGAGTGTTCTAAAATGAGTAATGTAACATTTCCAGCACTTTTAAGAAAGAAACTTTTCATCAGTAATAAGTAATTATGTATGTATGTCCGCATATATTCCTTTACGTATATGTATGTATGTTTTATATTCCTTTACTTATGTGTATGAATGTATGTTTTTAATTATGATTTTCCAATAAGTTACTTTCTCTGAAAGTCATAATTAAATAATACATTCATACACATAAGTAAAGGAATATATACATAACACGCAAAGGAATATATACAGACATACATACTTTCAGAAGCTCCACGATAAGAAATATCTTCCTCCACAGCCTCTGGAGCAACTGTACCCATGTTTTTTTCATGTGTAAGTTGTAAGGACTTGACCTCACTGAAAGCATGAATGAAAGCGGCGAATTTTACTGCGCACGCGTTCTGCCTCTGAACCCCTTCGTTCAGAGGACAGGAAATGCCGGTTTTCCCCGCATGCGCTGTGCATGCTGAAAACCGGCATTTCCTCCGGCCAGACGCGTAAGTACCCCGACCGTACTCGCGCATTTGGAAGGGAATTACTGGGCCAACATTTTACATGTCAATAAAATGAAAAATTTAACAATTGCACGATTTGCCCCCTCGCATCTGCGACTGAGGGTCCAAGGAGGTGCATTGCGCAAGAGATCATCGTCGTACGTATCCTCACACTGTTCCCTTTCAGGAACTGTATGAAGTGGTGGAAGGATTTATGGCCGTGATTAACGCTCATTCCGTGACCGTAACCATCTTTGAACCAGCCATTAGGGTGGTTAGCCCTATGGCGTGAGGGTTTTACAGGCTCCCACAACCCATCTGAGGGGGGGGGCCACCCACACCCACGGACGCAAGTATCCCGCTGGATGTCCACCCAGAATTTATAGTTGGAGCTCCGACTCCACTTGCCGGGACTGTCTGGAGTGGGGTTCGAAACCCTACTCCTTCTGGCCCAGCGGCGGGGATGCTTACTGCTACGCAAAAGGCCCACTCCGCACAAAAGGTGACACCCATACGTTTCCTGCGCCTTTTCCCTCTCCGTGACTGGAGCCCTATGCTGCCACTTGAAAGACCAAGCTATCATCTGCCCTTTTTGCGGCGCCTTTGACTTCTCATTACCAATGATGAGCAGGCGCTGCGCCTCCACCTCCTTGAGGAGATTGCTGAGGTCATCATCAGTTCAATTGTGAGTTCTTTTAATGCCGTGAATTGTGCTCATTCCAGCCATTTCACGTTGCTAATCGGATTGGGCCTTTGGCATAGCGGTAGGATCCCCGCCGCTGGGCCAGATCAGGGTAGGGTTTCGAACCCCGCTCCAGACAGTCCCGGCAAGTGGAGTCGGAGCTCCGGCTCTAAATTCTGGGTTGACATCCAGTGGGATATTTGCGTCCGTGGGTGTGGGTGGACCCCCCTCCTTGTATAGCTTGTGGGAGCCCGTAAAACCCTCCCGCCATAGGACTAACCGCCCTAATGGCTGGTTCAAAGATGGTTACGGTCACGGAATGAGCGTTAATCACGGCCATAAATCCTTCCACTACTTCATACAGTTCCCCAAAGGGAACAGTGTGAAGACACGTATGACGACGACATTGCTAAATAAATAAATGGAATTTAAAAAATTCTTTTAGGGCTTTTAAAAGTCTTTAAATTGCTTTAATTCTGTTTAAAACTACTTCAGATTCTTCAAAATAATGTAAACGTTTTTAAAAGTTTATAAAAGTTACCAAAAGCTTCAAAAAACTTCCAAAAACCTATTTAAACTGCTGCTTTGCATGTAAAAATGCTTAGCAGCTTGGCAGAAACATTGGGGGCGTGTCCTGTTAAACTGAGACCTCAAGGGGCGTGTCTCAGTTGCACAGCGCGCTCCAGGCTTCGCGTTGGCTGCACTCCTGGGCGGCGTGACGTCAAACGCTGCCCGGGATTCTTCAGATTCAAAATGGAATTCCAGGCGTCCCTGGAGGTGATCGGCAGGCGCGTCGGGTAAGTGCAAATCGGGACCTTGCACGCGCGGCAAGCCCCGTTCACAAATTTCTGGCCCACTATGTCATCCAGTGGGTGTGGTAGTGTAGTGGTTATGGTGCTAGTCTGAGAGCCCAAACAAGAGAGACTTGCATTTATACAGCATCTTTCGCAACCTCGGGACATCCCAAAGCGCTTTACAGCCAATGAAGTACTTTTGAAGTGTGGTCACTGTTGTAATGTAGGAAACACGACTGCATCAATTTAAATTTGTCACAGAGTGAGGAGAGAGAGTAGCAAGAATCCCTTTACTTTGAGGGCTTTTGGAGCATGGAATGCTCTGTTATCGGGAGCGGTTGAGGCAGAGACCATTGCATCTTTTAAGGGAAAATTGGGGAGCCTATGGGGAGTGAGCGGGGCAGTGCAATTAGTTGTGGATCACTCGAGCAACAAGCCGGCACAGGCCTAATAGACCAAACAGCTGCCTCCTGTGCTGTAAATATCTATGATCTATAATTAAAGAATTCCCTTAAGGTATATCTCGTTTTGTTGTATTTCTTATCTAACCTGTGAATGTGTGTAATTTTATTCATCTTTTGTTCTTTTAATAGGACATTCCGGAATCACCCGGTTTATGTTGGTGCTTTTATTTATCCTGCTAATATTAAACATATTATCATCTTGGAGTATGGTGGGCTGCGACTCGAAAAGGTTAAATAAGATTTGGTCGACCAAACGTAAGTTCAAACATGAGTTGCATTCTTATTTGCATCATTCTTTTAATACCCTATATTAAATTTCCTCTTAGCAATCTCTGCTCCATTTAAAGAAACCCATTAACCTCATCCTGCTAATCTACATTGTACATTCTCTGTGGCTTTAATGCCCTTTCTATAAGTCCTGCCGTTGCTATGTAATTGGCCACTGGCTCCCAAAACAAGCGCGAGTGTTGGTGAATACTGTTAAATCTAGGTATCTTTAGGTAGAGTGTCCTTCAATAAATCGACAGAGACTGCAGAGGAACAATCAACAGGTGTTTACTGGATGAGGGTTGCTCTAAAACTAAAAGTACAGATCCCTACTCAGGGTTTATATACAGGTGTGGTCACTGCCAGTACTACAGTATACAGGAGCTGTAAAAAGTAGTTCTCCCCTTAAAGGTACATACACTACAATTCCTCCCCTTTTAGATTAACAGTACCATAACATTCATTTAACAGTTAACACTTTTAACATGCAACATTAACTGAAAATAGTCCATTTATAAATTCAGTCTTTGGGGCAGCTTCCTGATCCTTTCCAGATAGTGCCTTTCCTGAGTGCCTTGCTCTTGGTGCGGAGGCGATTCTGGCCCCCTGTCGTCGGTTGGTTCATCAGCTTCCGATGCTACTGTTTCTGGGGTAGATGCTACCTGTATATCGGGTTCATCACCAGGTACGCGAGATATGGGTTTGACTCGTTCCTGTGACGCTAGGATCTGGTCGACACGGCGTCTCACAATGTTCTCCCCAACATCCACTGTACATTAGTGGCCCCTGCCGTGTGCATATCGTTCCTGGTTGCCATTTCTCTGTTCGGTAGTCGTGGGCCAAGACTGGTTGCCCTACATTGAAGCTCCTTGTCGGCTTCTCATTTGATGTGCTGGAATTGCTTATTCTCAACATTTCTTCGTACATTTGGTCTGAGCAAATCCAGACGAGATCTCAACCTTCGGTTAAAGAACATCATGGCCGGGGTCTGGTTGGTAACTGCATGTGTCGCATTTCTGTAGGCTAACAGGAAATTGTCCACCTTATGCTGCAGTGGAATGTCGTCATCGCACATGGCCCTTACTGCCTTTTTAAAGGTTTGTACGAATCCATTTGTGGCTGGATGATACGGGGCAGATGTGTAATGCCTTACCCCATTCCTTCTCATAAATTTCCGAAACTCTTCAGACACAAACTGTGGTCCGTTATCAGAGCAAATCTGCTCTGGCAAGCCGTTCCTGGCAAATATGGTCCGTAGGACTGCAATCGTTTTCTCCGTGGTGGTGGAGGACATTTTGATCACCTCAGGCCATTTCGAGTGCACATCCACGGCTATTAAGAACATTGAGTCCATGAATGGACCAACAAAATCAATATGCACCCGTTGCCATGGAGATGAGGGCCACTCCCATGGGTGTAGAGGGGCATGTGGTGGTGCATTTTGGACCTTCTGGCATCCTGAGCAGCTCTTTGTCAGGTCCTCGATTTGCTGATCGATCCCTGGCCACCACACATAAGCCCTAGCAAGGCTTTTCATTTTCACCCCTCCCAGATGGCCTTCGTGAAGCTCATTGAGCACTCTCTCCCTTAACTTGGGTGGAATTACCACTCGGGATCCACACACCAAGGTGCCCTGGCATACTGACAGCTGTTGTCTTCTGGATGAGAATGCTGGCAACAGTGAGTCGCCATGTGTTGGCCATCCCTTCACCGTCAAATCATATACCCGAGACAGTGTCGGGTCATTTCGGGTCTCCCTCTCTATATCCGCGTTAGTTACTGGCAAGCGTTCAATTATAATCGAATAAAATATTTTGACAGTGTCCACTGCTGGTGCTTCCTCCACAGTAGGCAGTGGCAGGCGTGATAGCCCATCAGCGTTTCCATGCTGTTTCGTGCCCTTATAGTCTATTTCATATTGGTTCGCCCCTAGAAAAAGGGACCATCTTTGTAGCCGTTGCGCAGTCATCACCGGAACGCCCTTCTTTGGATTAAAGATGGAGACAAGTGGTTGGTGGTCAGTCAGCAAGGTGAATTTCTGCCCGTGCAGATAGTGGTTGAACTTTTTTACTCCCCACACTAGGCTAAGGGCCTCCCTGTCAATCTGGGCGTAGTTACGCTCGGCTGAGGTTAGTGACCGAGACGCAAAGGCTACTGGCCTCTCCAAGCCGTCCAGGAATTTGTGCGACAGCACCGCACCAATACCATAGGGTGATGCATCACACGCCAACCAAATTGGTAGTGCTGGGTTGAAATGAGCCAACACCTCTTTTGATGTGATCAATTCTTTGCACTTCTGGAAAGCTCGTTTACATTCGTCATTCCACTTCCATGGTACCCCCGTTTGCATTAGGGTGTTCAGTGGGTGTAGTACTGTAGACAAATTCGGCAAGAATTATGGTAATAGTTCACCAGCCCGAGGAAAGACCTCAGTTGTGACACATTTTCCGGTGCTGGAGCCTTGACTACTGCCTCAATCTTTTCAGGGGACTTATGTAACCCCTCTTCGTCAATAACGTGGCCACAATACGAGATCTGCTTCTGGAAAAACTCGCATTTGTGGCGATTAGCTCATAGCCCATATTCCTTCAATCTAGTGAGCACGTGCTCCAGGTTGGCGAGGTGATCACTGTCATTTTCGCCTGTGACCAGGATGTCGTCCAAATAACACTGCGTCCCTGGAATCCCTTGCAGGACTTGATCCATTGCCCTTTGCCAAATAGCCGGAGCTGATGCTACCCCGAACACCAGCCGGTTGTATTGGTAGAGACCTTTGTGAGTGTTGATCGTGAGGTACTGTTTCGAGGCTTCTTCTACCTCCATTTGCAGGTACGTCTGGGCCAGATCAATCTTAGTGAAGCGTTTTCCTCCAGATAGTGAGTCGAAAATGTTGTGTATGTACCTTTAAAAGAAGAACTGATTCTATACTGCAGTACCGGCAGTGACCACCCCTGTATATAAAGCCATAGCAGGCTTCTGTACTTCAGTCTTAAGTTACCCTCTGTTCAGTAAATACCTGTTATTATTGTTCTCCTGCAGTCTGTGTATTATTTATACTCAGACACTACAGAAAATATCTTCAATTCGCGGAAGCGGATATTGTGCCGTGTGAAGGACTGGGTTCACTGTCACCTTAAAGTCCCCACAGATGCGAACCTTCTTTGGTTCCCCAGGCGTATTACTCAATGACCTCTTCATTACAGGAACGATGGGTGTAGCCCACTCGCTCCAGTCCACTTTGGACAGTACTCCAGAACATTCCAACCCTTCCAGCTCTGCTTCGACGGCTGGGCGGATCGCATAAGGCCTTAAAAAACTTTGGGCTTGCATTTTCCTCTATTTTGATCGTCGCTGTTATGCCTTTTAGTGTTCTGAGTCCCTCCTGGAACACTTCTTGTGCATCAGTTAGCATTTTTGACAGTCGTCCAGGTGTGACGTCGTCATCCTTTTTGGCATCTACCGTCAGTGCTTGTATGGAATACCAATCTAACTGTATCTTCCGGATCCATTCACGTCCTAGTAGTGGTGGTCCTCCATCTGGCAATACATATAGGTCAATTTTTGGTGTTTCCTTGCCGTTGTATATCACGTTCACCCTTATTTTTCCTTTGGGGTAGACTTTTTGCCCCGTGTACGTCTTCAAGACAATCTCTGTATCTCTCAAGGGTATATGTGAGAATAGCCGCTTGTAGTCCCTTCGGTTTATGACTGTTAGGGCTGATCCTGTGTCCAATTCCATTTTCACTTGGACTCCGTCTATCTTGAGCGTGACCCAGATAGTTTGGTGATCCTCCATTTTGATTACATTATGTAGTTTCAGACAACCCAGCTCCTTGCTTCCGGAGTCTGTATCACTTTTCTGTTCGTCTGAACTACTCTCCGTCACCTTATGTACCTTTTTGTACTTCTCCTGTGGAGATTTCTTGCTGCTGGTTTTCTTTCCCGACCTGCAGACTCTTGCTATGTGTCCTACTTTTCCACACTGTCTGCACACTTGGTTCTTGAACCAACAATCCTTATGGTCATGTGTTGTTCTGCCGCAGCGATAACACTTCACTGCTCCATATGACATTTTATTTGTGCCATATTCTTGCGGTCTCCGTTGTATCTCTGCAGCGCCCTGTGCGGCTGCTTCGTGTGATACTGCCATGCTGAAAGCCTTGTCCAGCGTAAGATCCTTTTCTGATAGAAGCCGTTTCTGGGTTCCTTCACTTTGATGCCCACACACAAACTTGTCCCTTAAAGTATCTGCTAGTCCCGTTCCAAACTGGCAGTGTTTCGATAGCTTGCGCAGTTCCGTTAAATACTCAGCATTACTTTCGTCTTTATGCTGGTTCCTTTTGTGAAACTTAAAACTTTCTGCTATCAGCAGCGGTGTGGGGTTTAAGTGGTCCTGTAGGATTGCCACTATGCTTTCAAAATCCTTTTCCACTGGCTTCTCTGGGGTTACTAGGTTTCGCAGTAAGCCGTATGTTTTTGCACCCATGGAATTCAACAATACCAGTGCTTTCCTGGCATCTGGCACTTCATTTGCCTTGCAGTACACTTCTATGCGTTCTACATATGTCACCCAATCTTTGACTTCATTGTCGAACGCCGTGACACTGCCACTCTTCGGCATCCCTGGGTGTGGTTAGACTGGCTAAAAATGGTGTCTCCCGCGCTCTCCCTTCTTCTCCGCTGGCTCAAAATGGCGCCTCCCGCGCTTTCCTTTCTTCCCGAGCTCTCCCTTCTTCTCCGCTGCGGCCCAAATGGCGTCTCCCGCACTTTCCTTTCTTCCCCCGCGGACGCTGCTCAGCCCTTGAACACCGGCTGCACTCTGCGCGTTTTCCTGCGCGCCTCTCATTGACGCCGCTCGGTCCAGAACCCCGGCTGCGCCCTGTGCGCTTTACCCTCTCTTTTTTCCGTCGACGCCACTCGGTCTTCAACCCCGGCTGCGCCCTGTGCACTTTACCCTCTCTCGTTGACGCCGCTCGGTCTTCAACCCCGGCTGCGCCCTGTGCGCTTTACCCTCTCTCTTACCCATCGACGCTGCTCGGCCTTTTTCTGTGCTGTCGGTCGGCTCCCGCCGCTGCTGTCTGGGAAGGGTCTGCGCCGTACCTGCTGCCAGCCCGCTGTGCTGGATCATCGCGACTGGAGAACCAAGCCCAGCTCTCCACAGCCTCCTCTGCGATGCTCAAGTCCTCCCTGGATGGTCGACACCCGCACTGGTGGAATCGGCCTTCTTCAGAGTTGCAGGTAGGTTCGAAACGACTCGTCGCCAATGTTAAATCTGGGTATCTTTAGGTAGAGTGTCCTTCAATAAATCGACAGAGACTGCAGAGGAACAATCAACAGGTGTTTACTGGATGAGGGTTGCTCTAAAACTAAAAGTACAGATCCCTACTCAGGGTTTATATACAGGTGTGGTCACTGCCGGTACTACAGTATACAGGAGCTGTAAAAAGTAGTTCTCCCCTTAAAGGTACATACACTACAAATACATTTATGGCCTCGTCACTGAGCAAATTATTTCCATGATCCCTTTACTGCAACAGAGTGTGCATTTGTCCTTATTTTTCTCTCTTGCAACTTGATCTTCTTTCCTAGTCTCCCATCCATCTTTTTTTCAAGAAGCCGTGTTATATTTTTGCTTGTGTAAGACAGACATGAGGCAGGAGAGCCCAGTTATACTGCTGCTTGTGTAAGACAGACATGAGACAGGAGAGCCCAGTTATACTGCTGCTTGTGTAAGACAGACATGAGACAGGAGAGCCCAGTTATACTGCCATTCAGTTCGCACACTGCAATTAGGACTTACTGCAAATGTGATCACCATGAGCATCAATGGTGTCCAGCAGCTCCCACATATTGCAGCAGCAACACATCACCTGATCTCCCATTCTATGTAATTAATTAAATTTATTAATATTATTCTTAAATACCCTCTGCCCCGATTCTAGATGATGAATATCGCACCTTAGAAACTATAAACCACAGAGTTTAAGCTTAAAAAAGAGAGAAATACTCACCAACCAATCACTTACCCGCTTTCTGGTGACGTCACACTTGGATTACTTTTTACCTCTCTCCTTCCCTCTGAGTTCCAAGATTGGAGATTGGTAAACCGTACCTGGGTCTCGGGAGCCTTTATACAGCTGCTCAGTCCGCGATTCCCACCGATTCCCGTCATTACACTTGAGCTCATCCAAACTCAGCTGTTCGTATCCTAACTCGCACCAAGTCCCGTTCGCCCATCGCTCGCTGACCTACATTGGCTCCCAGTCTGGTAACACCTCAATTTTAAAATTCTCAACCTTGTTTTCAAATCCCTCCCTGGCCTTACCCCTCCCTATCTGTATAATCTCCTCCAGCCCTATAGCTCTCCAAAATCTCTGCGCTCCTCCAATTCTGACTTCTTGCGCACCCCGATTTTAATCGCTCCACCATTGGCGGCCATGCCTTCAGCTGTCTAGGCCCTAAGCTCTGGAATTCCCTCCCTAAACCTCTCTACCTCTCTCTCCTCCTTTAAAGACGCTCCTTAAAACCAACCTCTTTGACCAAGCTTTTGGTCACCTGTCCTTATGTGGCTCAGGGTCAAATTATTTTTGATTACGCTCATGCGATGCACCTTGGGATGTTTTACTCCATTAAAGAGGCTATATAAATGCAAGTTATTGTTATTAGTTGGGTCAGCCTGTGGCTCCCCGTCTCCCAGTGGCAGGCTGCTGCTCTCAGATTTCACTGCTTATGCTGGGTGGGCATCGCTAGCTCAGGCGCCTGTCCCCTATATATTAATAACCACCCCTTTCCCCTCCTCGGGATTGGGGTCAAGGGTCAGAGGGAGTCAGAGCAATGTGCAGAGTTTCTTTGCTGATAGCTCCAGACAATGAACTGTCACCGGCACAGGCACAATGGGCCGAATGGCCTCCAGCTGTGCTGTACTTGGGAAACAAATAATGACCGAGATAAACGGACTGACAGAGCGTGAAGAAAGTTCAGAGAGGGCCAGTGCAAGGTTTTCCAATTAACTCCGAGAGGAAAGCCCTAAAACAGTAACATTGTCACTTTTAATTTCACTTGGGAGACCAGGAACAAACTGGGAGCAAGAACGGAGAGAAATAACATTTTTAAAATTCATTATTATTTTTGTAATTTGAGTGGATTTTTAAAAGTGTATTAGTGATTATCTTCTATACCTTACAGAAATTAGGCTGAGAATTCTGTGCACTGCAAGTACATGCGTTTCTACAGCACATTTCACAACCTCAGGACGTCCCAAAGCGCTTTACAGCCAATGAAGTACTTTCTCAAGTGTAGTCACTGTTGTCAAATTTTTGTCTTAAAATACTCCTGTGCAGCGCTTTGGGACGTTTTATTACATTAAAGGCGCTATATGAATACAAGTTGTTGTTGTTGCTGCAATGAAGGAAATTTGGTAGGCAATTTGCACACAGCAAGGTCCCACAAACAGCAATGAAGGAAATGACCAGGCTGTCTGATTTTAGTTGTTGGTTGAGGGATAAATATTAACCAGGACATCAGGGAGAACTTCCCTGCTCCTCTTCGAATATTCATAGAATCGTAGAATGATTACAGCACAGAAGGAGGACATTCGGCCCGTCGAGCCCGTGCCGGCTCTCTGCAAGAGCACTTCAGCTAGTCCCACTCCGCTGCCCTTTCCCTATAACCCTGCAAATATTTTCCTTCAGGTACTTATCCTATTCCCTTTTGAAAGCCACGATTGAGTCTGCATCGACCACCCTTTCAGGCAGTGCATTTCAGGTCTTAACCACTCGCTGCATAAAAATGTTTTTCCTCATGTCACCTTTGGTTCTTTTGCCAATCACCTTAAATCTGTGTCCTCTGGTTCTCGACCCTTCCGCCGATGGGAACAGTTTGTCTCGACCCATCGTGATTTTGAACACCTCTATCAAATCTCCTCTCAACCTTCGCTGCTCTAAGGAGAACAGCCTTCTCTCGTCTATCCACGTAACTGAAGTCCTTCATCCTTGAAATCATTCTCTTCAATCTTTTCTGCACCCTCTTTAAGGTCTTCACATCCTTCCTAAAGTGCGGTGCTCAGAATTAGACACAATAGAAACATAGAAACATAGAAGATGGGAGTAGGCCATTCGGCCCCTCGAGCCTGCTCCGCCATTAAATGAGATCATGGCTGATCATCCAAATTCAGTACCGTGTCCCTGCCTCCTCTCCATATCCCTTGATCCCTTTAGCCTTAAGAAATATATCCAAATCCTTCTTGAATATATTTAATGAATTGGCCTCTACTGCCTTCTGTGGTAGGGAATTCCACAGGGTCACCACTCTCTGGGTGAAGAAATTCCTCCTCATCTCTGTCCTAAATGGCTTACCCCTTATCCTTAGACTGTGACCCCTGGTTCTGGACTCCCCGACCATCGGGAACATCCTTCCAGCATCTAGTCTGTCTAGTCCTGTTAGAATTTTATAAGTTTCAATGAGATCCTCTCTCAGTCTTCTAAACTCCAGTGAGTACAAGCCCAATCGACCCAATCTCTCCTCATACGTCATTCCTGCCATCCCAGGTATCAGTCTGGTGAATCTTCACTGCACTCCTTCCATGGCAAGCACATCCTTCCTCAGACGACCAAAACTGCACACAATACTCAAAATGTGTTCTCACCAAGGCCCTGTACAACTGCAGCAAGACATCCTTGTTCCTGTACTCAAACCCTCTTGCTACGAAGGCCAACATACCATTTGCCTTCTTAACCGCCTGCTGCACCTGCATGCTTACTTTCAGCGACTGGTGCACAAGGACGCCCAGGTCTCGTTGCACTTCCCCTTCTCCCAATCTATTGCCATTCAGATAATAGTCTGCCTTCCTGTTTTTGACACCAAAGTGGATAACCTCGCATTTATCCACATTATATTGCATCTGCCATGCTTCTGCCCAATCACCCAACCTGTCCAAATCATACTGGAGTTTCTCGGCATCCTCCTCACAGCACACACGCCCACCCAGCTTTGTGTCGTCTGCAAACTTGGAGATATTACATCTAGTTCCCTCGTCCTGATCATTAATATATATTGTGAACAGCTGGGCTCCAAGGACTGATCCCTGCGGTACCCCACTAGTCACTGCCTGCCACTTGGAAAAAGAGCCGTTTATTCCAACTCTTTGCTTTCTGTCTGCCAACCAGTTCTCTATCCAAGTCAATACCTTGCCCCCAATCCCATGTGCCTTAATTTTACACGCTAATCTCTTATGCGGGACCTTATCGAAAGCCTTTTTAAAATCCAAATACACCACATCCACTGGTTCCCCCATATCTATTTTACCAGTTACATCCTCAAAAAATTCCAGTAGATTAGTCAAGCACGATTTACCTTTTGTAAATCCATGTTGACTTTGTCCAATCCGGTCACTTTTTTCCAAGTGCTCTGCTATTACATCCTTTATAATGGACTCTAGCATTTTCCCCACTACCGATGTCGGGCTTACCGGTCTGTAATTCCCCGTTTTCTCTCTACCACCCTTTTTGAACAGTGGGGTAACATTAGCTACCCACCAATCCATGGGTACTGTTCCAGGTCTATCGAATTTTGGAAGATGACCAGCAATGCATCTACTATTTCTAGGGCCACTTCCTTAAGTACCCTAGGATGTAGATTATCAGGCCCTGGGGATTTATCGGCCCTCAATCCCATCAATTTCCCTAACACCATTTCCCTACAAATACTGATTTCTATCAGTTCCTCCCTTTCATTAGAACCTATGTTCCCCGACATCTTTGTGAGGTTATTTGTGTCCTCCTTTGTGAAGACAGAACCAAAGTATGTATTTAATTGCCATCCCATTTCTTTGTTCCCCATTATAAATTCCCCTGATTCTGAATGCAAGAGACCTACGCTTGACTTCACCAATCTTTTTCTCTTCACGTATCTATAAAAGCTTTTACAGTCAGTTTTTATGTTCCTCGCAAGCTTACTCTCATACTCTATTTTCCCCCTCTTAATTAATCCCTTTGTCCTCCTTTGTTGAATACTAAACTGCTCCCAATCCTCAGGTTTACTGCTTTTTCTGGCCAATTTATATGTCCTCTCCTTGGATCTTATGCTGTCCCCAATTTCCCTTGTTAGCCACGGTTGAGTCACCATTTTTGTTTTATTTTTGTGCCAAACTGGGATGAACAAATTCTGTAGTTCATCCATGCGATCTTTGAATGTTTGCCATTGCCCATCCACCGTCAACCCTTTGAGTGACATTCCCCAATCAATCCTACCCAACTTGCACCTCAGACCATCATAGTCTCCTTTATTTAAATTCAGGACCCTAGTCTCTGAGTCAACTACTTCACTCTCCATCTTAATGAAGAATTCTATCATATTATGATCACTCTGACCCAGTCTAAGATGGCCTGATCTCTAGTTGGTTCCTCGACATATTGGTCCAGGAAACCATCCTGTATACACTCCAGGAATTCCTCCTCCACAGTATTGTTACTAATTTGGTTAGCCCAATCTATATGTAGATTAAAGTCACCCATGATAACTGCTGTGCCCTTATTGCACGCTTCTCTAATTTCCCGTTTAATGCCATCCCCGACCTCCGCATTACTGTTTGGAGGTCTATATACCACTCTCTCGAACGTTTTCTGCCCCTTGGTATTACTCAGTTCTACCCATACAGATTCCACATCATCAGAGCTCATATCCTTCCTTTCAATTGTGTTAATCCCCTGTTTAACCAGCAATGCTACCCCACCTCCTTTTCCTTTTTGCCTATCTTTCCTGAATATTGAATACCCCTGGGTGCTGAGTTCCCAGCCATGGCCACCCTGGAGCCATGTTTCCGTAATCCCAATCATATCATATTCATAATACTCCAGTTGAGGCCGAACCAATGTTTTGCATGGGGATCTTTTAGCATCCAACTGAGAGGACAAATAGGATCTCATCCAAAAGACGGCACCTCCAACAGTGTCACACTGAAGTGCCAGCCTAGGTTATGTGCTCAAATCTCTGGTGTGGGGCTTGAACCTATGACTCCGAAGTGAGAGTGCTAACGCTGAGCCACAGCTGACACCTACACACTGACATGGGGACCACAACCTTGGTAATGAGGCAAATGTTCCTGTTGCTGGGATTATTCGATCATCTGGGCACAGCTATTTTTTAAAATCCATTCACAGGCTGTGGGTGTCGCTGGCCAGGCCAACATTTATTGCCCATCCCTAATTGTCCTTTAGAATGTGGTGGCGAGCCACCTCCTTGACAACTGAGTTGCCAAGCCATTTCAGAGGGGCAGTTAAGAGTCAACCACATTGCTGTGGGTCTGGAGTCATGTATAGGCCAGACCAGGTAAGGATGGCAGGTTTCTTTCCCTAAAGGACATTAGTGAATCAGATGGGTTTTTATGACAATCCAGTAGTTTCACGGTCTCCAGTACTGATGTTAGCTTTTAAGTCCAGATTTATTGAATTACCTGAATTTGATTTCCACAGCTGCCATGGTGGGATTTGAACTCATGTCTTACCCAGATCATTAGTCCAGGCATCTAGATTACTAGTCCAGTAACACAACCACTAAACTACCGTTCCCAGAGACTCCGGCAGAGAGAAGCAGACATCTATAAGGGAGGCCACCTGATTTTCTGTCCGTTAATTTAAATGCATGGAGAATGGAATGGGCTCTGTTCGGGGCGTGTGCTCCTCCCCACCGGTTTTTCTGTATTCACTGCACCCAGATGATCCAATAATCCCAAGCGCAGGAACAGGAAAATCTTCCCTGTACTTTTATTGACCAGTTGCATTCCCCAGAGGCACAGCTGGAGGCAGACGTGTGTGTGTGTGTGTGTGTATATGTGTTCGTGCTCTCTGATTCTTTCTGTTTTATTTGTTCCTAGTTTGCCGTGTCACGCTGGATGTAGTAACTCCATTGGGTGGCATCATTGTGATATGTGCGTCAAGTATTCTACTTGCGGAAATAATGAAACAAGCTGGTGAGTGTTCAATGATAAAGTTGTAGCCAACAAATCAATTCTGAAGTAACAACCCATGAGGAAAACTGTGATTAGGAGACCTAATTGCTCAGTTATTTTTGCCACAGTTTTCATGGGGAGCCATCGAACCATTGAATTTTACAGTGCAGAAGGAGGGCCTTTGGCCCATTGTGTCTGTGCCAGCTCTTTGCTAGACCAATCCAAATCTAACCCCACTGCCCCATTCTTTCCCCTTAGCTGTGTATCTTCCTCTGCTTCAAATATTTATCCAATTTTCCCTCAAGAGATGCAATGGACCCTGTCTCAACCATTCCCACTGGCACTATTTCTTGAGTAAAGAAATTTCTTCAAGCCTTTCTCCTCACTCTCTGGGGGGTAATTTTAACTTTTGACTTCGATGGAAAGGAAAATTGGGCGGGTGTATAATGGGCGGCCGATCCAATATCACCCGTTTTACACTGCCGCCCAAAGTTTAAATTACTTTGTTTAAATTACCCTCTCGGTGATCATTTTAAATTGACGATCCGTGGTCATTGATTCTCCAGCCAGAGAAAATAGTCTTTCCCTGTTCACTCTGTCAAAACCCTACATAATTTTGAAATCCAGTGGAAATAGTCACAGACTCTCAAGTCTATTCTCATATCATGGTGTCAGTTGGTAGCACTCGCACCTCTGAGTCAGAAGGTTGTCGGCTCAAGTCCCACTCCAGAGACTTGAGCACAAAATCTAGGCTGACACTAAGGAAGTGGTAGCAGGACATTTAGAAAAGCACAATATAGTCAAGCAGAGTCAGCATGGTTTTATGAAAGGGAAATCATGTTTGACAAATTTGCTGGAGTTCTTTGAGGATGTAACGAGCAGGGTGGATAAAGGGGAACCAGCAGAAGTCGTGTATTTGGATTTCCAGAAGGCATTCGATAAGGTGCCACATAAAAGGTTGCTGCACAAGATAAGAGCTCACGGGGTTGGGGGTAATATATTAGCATGGATAGAGGATTGGCTAACTAACAAAAAACAGAGAGTCGGGATATATGGATCATTTTCAGGTTGGCAAACTGTAACTAGTGGGGTGCCGCAGTGATCAGTGCTGGGGCCTCAACTATTTACAATC
Organism: Somniosus microcephalus; assembly: GCF_052327205.1. Lineage (NCBI taxonomy): Eukaryota > Metazoa > Chordata > Chondrichthyes > Squaliformes > Somniosidae > Somniosus > Somniosus microcephalus. The sequence continues at coordinate 125,379,094 of NW_028225179.1, forward strand.
TATATTGATGACTTGGATGAAGGGACCGAATGTAATGTAGCCAAATTTGCTGATGATACAAAGATAGGTGGGAAAGCAAGTTGTGTGGAGGAATCTCCAAAGGGATATAGATAGGCTAAGTGAGTGGGCAAAAATCTGGCAGATGGAGTTTAATGTGGGGAAATGCAAGGTTATCCACATTGGTAGGAAAAATTAAAAAGCAAATGATTTAAATGGGGAGAGATTACAAAATGCTGAGGTGCAGAGGGATCAGGGGGTCCTTGTACATGAATCACAAAATATTAGCATGTGGATACAGCAAGTAATTAGGAAGGCAAATGGAATGTTGGCCTTTATTGCAAAGGGAATGGAGTATAAAAGTAGGGAAGTCCTGCTACAACTGTACAGGGCGTTGGTGAGACCACACCTGGAGTACTGCGTACAGTTTTGGTCTCCTTATTTAAGGAAGGATATACTTGCATTGGAGGCAGTTCAGAGAAGGTTCACGAGGTTGATTCCAGAGATGAAGGGGTTGTCTTATGAGGAAAGGTTGAGCAGGTTGGGCCTATACTCATTGGAGTTTAGAAGAATGAGAGGGGATCTTATTGAAACATATAAGATTCAGAAGGGGCTTGACAGGGTAGATGCTGCGAGGATGTTTCCCCTCGTGGGGGAATCTAGAACTAGGGGGCATAATTTCAGAATAAGGGGGCACCTTTTTAAATCGGAAATGAGGAGGAATTTCTTCTCTGAGGGTCGTGAATCTTTGGAATTCTCTTCCCCAGAGAGCTGTGGAGGCGGAGTCATTGAATATATTTAAGGTGGAGATAGATTTTTGAATGACAAGGGAGTCAAGAGTTATGGGGAACGGGCAGGGAAATGGAGTTGAGGCCAAGATCAAAACAACCATGATCTTATTGAATGGCAGAGCAGGCTCGAGGGGCCAACTGACCTCTTGCTCCTACGTCTTATGTTCTTATGACACACTAGTGCAGTACTGAGGGAGTGCTGCACTGTCGGAGGTGCTGTCTTTGAGATGAGGCTCTAAACCGAGGCCCCGTCTGCTCTCTCGGGTGGACTTAAAAGATCCCATGGCACTATTTCGAAGAAGAGCAAGGGTGTTATCCCAGGTGTCCTGGCCAATGTTTATCCCTCAAACAACATCACTAAAACTTATTATCTGATCATTATCACATTGCTGTGTGTAGATTGGCTGCTGTGTTTCCTACATTACAACAGTGACTACACTTCAAAAGTACTTTATTGGCTGTAGAGCACTTTGGGATGTTCTGAGGTTGTGAAAGGCGCTATATAAATGCAGGACTTTCTATTTTGCATAACTATAGTTTCCCATCCCTGGCATCTTCCTGGTGTCACTAGTCAGATCCATACATGGAAATAGATATAAAAGGCAGGCTCACTGCCATGATGTATTAGGAATCCACTTGTATAGTAAAGGCACTACAGAGTGAAAGAAGACCTATACACATCACACCTTTAATGTAGAACCAGGTTCAATGGTGCTTCACAGAAGCATGTGGAGACTGGATGCTGAGCCAGCGAAGGAGATATTAGAAGGGATGACCCAAACTTTGCTCAAAGTGATGGAGAATCTTAAAGAAGGGGAGGGAGGTGAGGAGGCGGAAGCTTTTCAAGAGGGGAATTCCAGAGCATGGGATCCAGGAAGCTGAAGGCACAGCTGCCAGTGGTGGGGCAAAGGGAGAGTAAGAGGAGTAGAGATTCAGAGGGGTTCTAGGGTTGGAAGAGAACCAGGGGAAGTTTTTATTTTTTACACGGTGATTTGTTGTGATCTGAAATGCACTGCCTGAACTAATGGTGGAAGCAGATTCAATAGTAACATTAAAAAGGGTATTGGATATATACTTGAAATGGAAAGATTTGCAGCGCTGTGGGGAAAGAGCAGCGAAGTGATACTAATTGGATACCTCTTCTGTCTAAAAAGAAGAGCTCTTTCAAAGAGCCGGGACAGACACTATGGGCCAAATTACCTCTTTCTGTGCTGTATGATTTTATATATTTATTGTCTGCAGCCTTTGACACAGTTGACCACTCCATCCTTCTCCAACGCCTCTATACCATCCTCCAGCTGGGTGGGACTGCGCTCGCCTGGTTCCATTCTTTTCTATCTAATAGTAGCCAGAGAATCACCTGCAACGGCTTCTCTTCCCGCTCCTGCAGCGTTACCTCTGGTGTCCCCCAAGGATCTATTCTTGGCCCCCTCCTATTTCTCATCCACATGCTGCCCCTTGGCGACATCATCCGAAAACACAGCGTCAGTTTCCACATGCACACTGACACCCAGCTCTACCTCTCTACCACTTCTCTCAACACCTCCACAGTCTCTAAATTGTCAGACTGCTTGTCCGACATCCAGTTCTGGATGAGCAGAAATTTTATTCAATTAAATATTGGGAAGACCAAAGCCATTGTTTTTGCCACAGACTCCGTACTCTAACCAGTGACTCCATCCCTCTCCCTAACATCTGTCTGAGGCCGAACCACACTGTTCGCAACCTTGGTATCATATTTGACCCTGAAATGAGCTTCTGACCACATATCCGCAGCATAACTAAGAACTCCTATTTCCACCTCCCTAACATCGTCTGTTTCCGCCCTTGCCTCAGCTCATCCGCTGCTGAAACCCTCATCCATGCCTTTGTTTCCTCTAGACTTGACTATTCCAACGCACTCCTTGCTGGCCTCCCACTTTCCATCCTACGTAAACTTGGTCATCCAAAACTTGGCTGCCTGTGTCCTAACTCGCACCAAGTCCCGTTCACCCATCATCCCTGTGCTTGCTGACCTACATTGTCTCCCGGTTAAGCAATGCCATGATTTCACAATTCTCATCCTTGTTTTCAAATCTCTCCATAGTCTCGCCCCTACCTATCTCTGTAATCTCCTTCAGCCCCACAACCACCACCACCACCACCCCCCCCAACCCGTGATACCTGTGCTCCTCTAATTCTGCCCTCTTGAGCATCCCTGATTATAATCGCTCAACCATTGGTGGCCGTGCCTTCTGTTGCCTCGGCCCTAAGCTCTGGAATTCCCTGCCTAAACCTATCCATCTTGCTACCTCTCTTTCCTCCTTTAAGATGCCCCTTTAAACCTACCTCTTTGACCAAGTTTTTGGTCACCTGCCCCAATTTCTCCTTATGTAGCTTGGTGTCAAATTTTTTTGTCTTTTAATATTCCTGTGAAGTGCCTTGGGACGTTTTACTACATTAAAGGCACTATATAAAATCAAGTTGTTGTTGTTGTACTAGTAAATTGTCTCTGATGCAGCCTGTAATCAGCTGATGAATATATATTTTTTGTAGATACAAGATGGTGACGGTGTTAGGAGAGAAACTTAAGAAACTCCACCCACAGTGCCACCTATTGGCCAGAACTTGTAACCACATTGTTACAGATTTCTTTTATAAATGTTTACATAGGCAATCTTAATGTTAAATTTTCTGCCCTTGCAGCGCGTTCCTATGCAGAGCTAGACAGGTAGCTAACAACTTGATATCTTCCCATAAAAATCACAAGGCTTGACTTTTCTTGTAAACTTTACTGAAAGATTCTTATTGTGAAACTGAAATACAATACAGAAATGGAAGCACACATTAGTATACAAGCACATAACTGATATGCATACACAAATTTAGGTACGCCTGAGCAACACAGTACATTTGGCATGTAAATTACCAAACACGTGGAAACACAGCTTACTGTGAATATACATTTAGCAAACTGGAAGGCATTCTCTTTAAATTAGCCCTGTACATAGTGCATCAAAATACAGCTACAAGTTAACCAGCTAGACAGAGAGCGAGCACTTCACGGCTAGCTGTGTAAGTTTGCTTACAGAGAAAAGTTACAAACTAAACATTTTCTGCAAAATATAGTGTACACTAATCATCTATAACATTCTCAAGTACTTACAGACAAATAGTATCCAAGACTCAAGCGTGGCAACAATATAACTTCCCAGACCATGTGTGGCTGTAGGTCTGTGATATACAGTAGTTTACTTTACTGCACTTACTGTGCTTTACTGCACTTTACTGCGCTTTTACTGCAATTGCTAGGTACCAAATATCCACTAGGTGGCGGCACACAATGGGAATCGACCCAAATTACTCAAACCCCTGAATTAACTGGAAAACTTACATAAATTCCTAAAGAAAGACAGCACATTAAATGTTGACATAAAAGTGTGATCAAAAATCATGACAACAGGAAGTTGGACAGAAAGTGTGCACATACACAAGATTTTTAATAATATATAATAGATTTGTTTTGGCTCTTTTTACATTACTTCGGACTTCCAACTAATGTGCTGATTCGAACTGCATTTCGTATATTGACATGATGCTCTCTTGGCAGGTAAAGGATGTGAACCAGCAGCCAATCTACAATCAAGTATAATTCCTGCTGTGGTGGTGCCATTAGTTATTCTTCTTCCAGTCTTTGCAGTTTACGTCACATATTGTAAGTAATGATGGTACAGGTACAGGTTGTTCCAAAACAACAACAACTTGCATTTATATAGCATCCTTTAATGAAGTAAAATGTTAAAAGGTGCTTTGCAGGCACGTAATCAGATAAAAATTGACAGAGCCAAAGAAAGAGACATTAGGACAGGTGACCAATTGCTTAGTCAAAGCAGTAGGTTTTAAGGAGCGCCTTAAAGGATGAGAGAGAGGTAGAGAGGAGCAGAGGCTTTTTTTGGTGGGGGAGGTAGAAGGGGAATTCCAGAGCTTAGGGCCCAGGCAGCTGAAGGCATGGCCTCCAATGGTAGGGCGAAGGAAGTGGGTGATGCACAAGAGGCCAGAGCTGGAGGAACTCAGATTTCTCAGAGGATTGAAGGGCTGGAGGTGGTTAGAGATAGGGAGAGGCAAGCCCATGGAGGGATTTGAACACACTGATGAGAATTTTAAAATGGAGGCTATTGTAATGGACACATAATGGGTTGGATTCCGTGGCTGGGATTCTCGGTTTTGGTCACTCCTGGCGCACACCAGGAGTGCATATTGGGAAATTCCGTACCTCCAGGTCATGATGTTATGACAGTACGTCTTGCTTTTGTCATTGGAAACTTTTTAAATCGGTGAAAGAAGACTTTTTTTCTAGGATACTACTGGTGTATACATTAGAGCTCTGGCCTTCTTCACAGTGAAATATTATGGCATAGGCCAGGTATGGTAGCTTTTAAATTTAAGATTTCCACCATTGGCAACTGCCCATTGCTGCCACTTGTCTGTCAATTAGCAGGGTGTAAATGAGGCCTGTTGCAATGCAGGATGAGATGTGGTTGTCTACCAGTATGGGGAAGTTGCGGGGTGGGGTGTGGTGGGGTGGAGGGGGTCATTTTAGAAAACCAGACGGTGGGACCCTGATTGGTGTGGACTGTCTGCTCGTTTAGAAGTCAATGGAAAGTAAAGTATAGCAGGGAATGTAATTGGCTGCTCATCGGCAGCGGTCAGTTTCACACCGGGCGGGTTATGTTAATATTACTCCTTACGGTTCAGCACTTAACCTTGAGAGTGGGAATTCTCCTTCCAGCTTTTTGGCATTTTTCGAGGAAAGTTTTCATACTAGAACTAAGCCTGACTGTAACTTATGGGCTGGCATTTTCCGCACATGCGCTGGCCAGCCCATGACAGCCCTCTCCAAAGAAGTTCTGGTGCTCTGTTTATAATGTGCTCTGTTAGTGGTTCTACTACAGTCTGAGGCAGCCAGCACCAGGCATATGGGATTCGGATCTTCTTTCATTGACGTACCATGGTCAGAACCTCATTGAGCACCTGCACTTAAGCCGTGGCTCATTGAATCATTCAAGGTGGGCTTTTGGGTCATTCTGGATGGATCAGCTGAGATGGGCCGAATGGCCTTCCTCATCTGTAAATTGCTTGCGACCTTGTTCTTACTTTCACGGAGAAGCAAGTTTAATGAGGAATAACAGAATAATCTGACCTCACCAGAACACTCCAGTCATGAGAGGTCAAGTAATGCGCGGTGGTATTTTACCAATGCATATACAGATTTTCCAATGCAGCAATCCTGGCACAGACCAGTAGCATTTATCTGGAAAATTCTGCAACCTCAGCCTGTGATTTTACACCATAAAAATTAATAGGTGTGTATTATGTCCATGTGTAATTGAGACACGGACTGCAGGAGTTGGTTATAACAGGTCTTTACTGAGTGGAGACAACCTGGAACTATTATGCAAAAGTTACTACACAGGCTTATATACAGTGGTGGTCACTACTGGTACTGCAGTATACAGGGGCTGCAGAATATAGTTCCTTCTGCAAAGTACATACACTACAATTCCTCCCCTTTTAGCTAAACAGTACATAACATTCGATTAATAATTAAATAACATATTTACAATTACAGTTGCTAAATACATTAGTTGAAGTTAAGCAATTATAAGTTCAGTCTTTGAGGAGGCTTCCTGATTCTGTCTGGATAACGCCTCTTTGGAGTATCAGGTTCTTCTGGCAAAGTTGATTCGGGATCAACGTCGTTGTTTGGTTTGTCTGCTTCCAATATCACCGATTCTGCGGTAGATGCAATTGGTACTTCGGTTTCATCACCAAGGGTATCGGATCGTGGTGTGGAATTGACGTTTTCCAGTGACTCTAGAATCTGGTCAGCATGGCATCTTACAATGCTCTCTCCAACGTCCACGGTATACATTAAAGGTCCTTGCCGTGTACAGATCGTTCCTGGCTGCCATTTCTCTGTGCGGTAGTCCCGGGCCAAAACTGGTTGACCTATCTTAAAACTCCTGGTCGGCCTTTCATTCATATTCTGAAACTGCCTGTTCTCCACATCTCTTCTGATGTTTGGCTTAACCAAATCCAAGCGGCATCGTAGTCTTCGATTGAAGAACATCATGGCTGGAGTTTGGTTGGTAACCGCATGTGTCGCATTCCGGTAGGCAAACAAGAAGTTGTCCACCTTGTGTTGTAGGGGTATGTCTTCATTACACATTGCCTTGATAGCCTTCTTGAATGTTTGAACGAACTGCTCTGCCAATCCATTGGTGGCTGGATGATATGGGGTGGATGTGTAATGTTTAACACCATTGTTCTTTAAGAACCTCCGGAACTCTTCAGACACAAACTGTGGTCCATTGTCGGAGCAAATCTGTTCAGGCAGCCCATTTCTGGCGAATATGGTTCGTAAGACTGTGATAGTTTTTTCTGTGGTGGTTGAGGACATTTTTATTACCTCTGGCCACTTTGTGCATCCACCGCAATCAAAAAACATCGAGTCCATAAATATACCAGCAAAATCAATTTGCACCCTTTGCCATGGAGATGAGGGCCACTCCCAAGGATGTAGAGGGGCTTGTGGTGGGGCGTTTTGGACCTTCTGGCATCCTGCACAGCTCTTGGTCATCTCTTTGATTTCTCTATCGATTCCCGGCCACCACACAAACGCTCTGGCTAAGTTCTTCATTTTTACCCCTCCCAGATGACCCTCATGAAGCTCATTGAGCACTCTATCCTTCAATTTGGGTGGAATTACTACTCTGGATCCACACATCAAGGTTCCTCTGCACACTGACAGCTGTTCTCTTCTCGGCAAGAATGCTGGCAGCAGTGGTTCGCCATGTGCTGGCCATCCCTTCACCGTTAAATCATAGACCCAGGAGAGTGTCGGGTCATTTCGTGTTTCCTTTTCTATGTTTGCATTCGTCACAGGGAGACATTCGACTATGGTCGAGTGGAATATCTCCACTGGATCCACTGCAGGTGCTTCTTCCACCGTCGGCAACGGTAGGCGCGACAATCCATCAGCATTCCCATGCTGTTTAGTTCCTTTGTACTCGATGTCATATTGGTGTGCCCCTAGGAAAAGGGACCACCCCTGTAGCCGTTGTGCTGTCATTATCGGCATGCACTTCTGAGGGTTGAAAATGGAGACAAGAGGTTGACGATCAGTTAGTAGAGTACATTTCTGACCGTGCAGGAAGTGATTGAACTTCTTCACCGCCCACACCAGGCTGAGGGCCTTTCTGTCAATCTGGGCATAGTTACGCTCGGCTGAAGTTAACGAGCGTGACGCAAAAGCTATCAGCCTCTCTGAACCATCAAGGAATTTATGTGACAGTACCGCTCCAATGCCGTAGGGAGACGCATCACACGCCAGTCTTATCGGTAGTGATGGGTTGTAGTGAGCCAATACTTCCCTTGAAGTGATGAGGTCCTTACTCTTCTGAAAGGCCCGCTTACATTCATCACTTCATTTCCATGTTTGTAGTAGGGCGTTCAGTGGGTGCAGAATTGTGGACAAATTCGGCAAAAATTTACGGTAGTAATTCACCAATCTGAGGAATGACCTCAGTTGCGACACATTTTCAGGCGCTGGAGCCTTAACTACCGCTTCAATTTTGTCAGGGGACTTATGTAACTCCTCTTCATCAATCACGTGGCCACAATACAATATCTGTTTCTTAAAAAACTCGCACTTGGGGCGATTGGCTCGTAGCCCATGTTCTCTTAGTCTAGTGAGCACCTGCTCTAGGTTGGCAAGGTGTTCACTGTTAAATTCACCTGTCACTAGGATGTCGTCCAAGTAACACTGAGTCCCCGGAATCCCTTGCAGGACTTGTTCCATCACTCTTTGCCATATCGCCGGAGCTGATGCTACTCCGAATACCAGTCGATGATACTGATAAAGACCTTTGTGAGTGTTTATCGTGAGATACTTCCTAGAGGATTCATCAACCTCCATCTGCAAATATGCTTGTGCTAGGTCAATTTTTGTAAAACGCTTCCCTCCAGATAGTGAGGCGAAAATATCTTCTATCCTCGGAAGAGGATATTGTACTGTGTGAAGGACTGGGTTCACCGTCACCTTGAAGTCCCCACAGATGCGAACCTTCCTTGGCTCCTCAGACTTATTGTTTAACGTTTTCTTCATGACAGGAATGATGGGTGTCGCCCACTCGCTCCAGTCTACCTTAGATAACACGCCTGCATTCTCCAGATTCTCCAGCTCTGCCTCGACGGCTGGGCGAATTGCATATGGTACCGGTCTTGCTTTGAAAAACTTGGGAATTGCATTCTCTTCTATTTTTATCGAGGCGGTTACGCCTTTAAGAGTTCCCAGTTCTTGTTGAAATACCTCTTTGGCTTTGGCTAAGATTGTTGACAATCGTCCAGGAGTGACGTCGTCATCCTTTTTACCAGCCACCGTCAGTGCCTGAATGGAGTGCCAGTCTAAACTTATCTTTCTGATCCATTCATGTCCCAATAACGGTGGTCCACCATCTTGCAGTATGTACAGATACAATTTCTGTATTTCCTTGCCGTTGTATTCGACAGGCACCCTTATTTTTCCTCTGGGGTATACTTTTTGCCCCGTATACATCTTCAAGACAATGGATGTCTCTTTCAAGGGTATGTGTGAGAATAGCCGCTCGTAGTCTCGTCGATTCATGACGGTCAGAGCTGATCCTGTATCCAATTCCATTTTGACTTGGGACCCTGCTATCGTGAGGGTGACCCAAATGGTTCGGTGATCCTCTTTTGCGATTACGTTGTGAAGTTTGAGACAGCTTAGTCTCTTGTTCCCGGATTCACTGTCGCTCATTTGGTCTTCGGAACTACTGTCCGTCATCTTTTGTACTTTCCTGTACTGTTCCTTAGTAGCCTTTTTGTTGTCGTTAGTCTTCTTCCCAGACCTGCAAACTCGTGCAATGTGTCCCATCTTTCCGCATTGCCTGCATATTTTGTCCTTGGACCAGCAGTCCTTCTGGTCATGGGTTGTTCTGCCACAGCGATAACATTTTTCAAATCCCCGTGCCATTTCGTGGGTGCCGTATTCCTGTGGCTTTTGCTGTATTTCCGCAGCTCCCCTTGCTGCTGCTTCGTACGATACTGCCACGCTGAAAGCCTTGTCTAGCGTCAGCTCTTTGAGAGTAACCTCTTCTGGGTTCCTTCACTCAGGAGTCCACAGACAAATTTGTCCCGTAGGGTATCTGCCAGTCCTGCTCCGAACTGGCAGTGCTTTGATAGCTTGCGTAGTTCCGTAAGGTAATCAGCATTGCTCTCATCTTTATGCTGATTTCTCCTGTGGAATTTAAATCTTTCTGCTATCAGCAGCGGCGTAGGATTTAGGTGTTCCTGTAGGATATCAACAATTTTGATAAAACTCTTCGCCTTCGGTTTGGCTGGAGTAATCAGGTTCCGCAATAGGCCGTACGTTCTTGCGCCCATTAAGTTTAGTAGCACCGATGCCTTTTTCTCATCGGCTACTTCGTTTGCCTCGCAATATACCTCGACTCTTTCCACATACGTGGTCCAGTCTTCTATTGCATTATCGAAGGCAGTGATATCGCCAGTCTTCGTCATCTTGGAAATCTAAGATGGCGCCTCCCGCGCTTTGCCTTCTTCCCCGATTTACAAAATGGCACCTCCCACGCTTTGCCTTCTTCCCCGCTGGATTAAGATGGCGCCTCCCGCGCTTTCTGCCTTCTCCGCTGCTGCTAGCACTGTTGCTGGCATTTTATGCCTTGATGGCGACGCCCTATGGTCTTCGCGCACTTCCCCCCGCGCTGCTGCTAACACCGCTCTCCGTGGTTCCCGTAGCAAACTGCAGCTCCTCGCGGCTTTCTGCGCTTCCAATTTTTGTTTTTTTTTATTATTTCCCCGTCGTCGGAGCAACCCTGCGGAACACTTGCCTCCCTCTTCTCGGGTCTGTACGCTGCCCGGCTTCGTAGCACCGGCTGCGCCCTGTGTGCTCCACCCTCTCTCTCTTCCCGACAACGCTGCTCGGCCCCATTGAAAAGCCACCCGATCGAGCTCTAGACCGCTGCAGCCCAGGAAGGATCAGTGTACTACCTGCCACCAGCCCGATTAGCTGAAACACCATCGACAGGATAACCAAGCCCCGCTCTCAACAGCCTCTCCTGCAATTCTTCAACTCCGATGAATCAGAGGCGGATGCCCACGGTCGACGCCCGTTTCTTCTGTTTGTTTGGTTTTTTCTTCTTTCTTCTGGCCTCGACCTCTGATAACTTCGCTTCAGGGATGGATTCCCATGAGGTGGTGCAGACTGTAGGTAAGTTCGGATCTGCTCGTCGCCAGTATTATGTCCGTGTGTAATTGAGACATGGACTGCAGGAGTTGGTTATAACAGGTCTTTCCTGAGTGGAGACAACCTGGAACTACTGTGCAAAAGTTACTACACAGGCTTATATACAGGGGTGGTCACTACTGGTACTGCAGTATACAGGGGCTGCAGAATATAGTTCCTTCTGCAAAGTACATACACTACAGTGTGAGGTGCAATCGTCAAACCAGGCACAGCGGAATATTCATTGAGCAAGAGTATTAAGGCGCCTGTCAACACAATCTGGGTTCTTGGGATTAGTGGGCACTCACTAAGCTCAAGCGTTGCTTATGCTACAAGATAGGTGTTTTACGGCTCATTTCTTTCACAGAAGCCAGGTCTAAATATCAGCTGAGGCTCGATTGGTAGTACGCCCACCTCTGAGTTAGAAGATTGTGGGTTCCAGTCCCGCTCCAGTGACTTGAGCACAAAATCCAGGCTGACAGCCCCAGTGCAGTACTGAGGCAGTGCTGCGGTGCCGGAGGTGCTGTTATTTGGATGAGACATTAAACCATCTCAGGTAGTCAGAAAAGTTCACATGGCACTATCTCGAAGAAGAGTAGTGAGTTCTGCCAGATGTCCTGGCCAATATTTATCCCTCAACCAACATCACTAAAACAGATTATCTGGTCATTATCACATTGCTGTGTCTGGGAGCATGCTGTGCGCAAATTGGCTGCCGCACTTCCTACATTTCAGTGACTACACTTCAAAAGTACTTTGTTGACTGGAAAGCTTTGGGATGTCCTGTGGTCACGAAAGGTGCTATATAAATACAAGTCTTTCTCTCTATCTAACCTTACTAAAAATGCTTTTCTGTCTTTCAGTTTTGAGTTCCGATGAAGGGTTACACCGCACCACCTATCTTTCTCTTCTGGTTTTATTTTAGATTTCCAACATTTGCAGTTTCCATTTGTATTTACCTATATGGAAAACAATGTCATGTCTGCATTGGTGTCTGATTACTCATTTACTCTTCTTCATACTTGCTTATTTTTATTACATGATTACTCAATTACAACAATAACAACTTGTATTCATATAACAAGTATTTAATGTAGTAAATACTTGTATTTAATGTAGTAAGACGTCCCAAGGCGCTTCACAGGAGCATTATCAAACAAAATTTGACACCAAGCCACATAAAAGTGCTTTGGGATGTCCTGAGGTCATGAAAGGCACTGTGTGAATGCAAGTCTTTCTTCCTTTTTCTCCTGAGCCAGTAACACAACCCAGTAAACTGTACAACACCAAAAAATCGTACAGATGGGCCAAAAACGACACGGAAAAATACCAGAAAACAATTAGCAATGCATCAACTCAAGCTCTCTTAGACACCTTTCTGGATAACATATACACTCACAATAAAGAAAGCGTAAACCGGGCAGTTAGTAAACGAAACAATATTTTTGATAATTTGGCAACAAATGCAAACTTGAAAGCTCGCAAGAACAAACCCAAAACAAAAAACTATGAAAAATGGTTTGACCATGATTGCCATAACATGAGGAAAAAACTTAGAAAACTATCAAACCAAAAACACAGACATCCAGAAAACGAGGAATTACGCCTTACTTATTGTCAGACGCTAACACAATACAGAAACACACTCAGGACCAAAAAAGAGCAATTTATTAAGAATACACTCAGCTCCATGGAGGAATCCATTGAGTCGAATTGTTTCTGGGACAACTTGAAAACACTACACAAAAAACAACACGACGATTTGTCCATTCAAAATGGGGACACATGGGTAAACCACTTTGAAAAATTATACCAGAAAAACACACTAGGACCAGAGCAACACCAAATACGCAAAAAACTTGAAAAGCTTGAAATGGCCATAAAAGATAACCAAAACCCGCTAGACGCCATAATAACAGAAAAAGAACTTCTTGAAAAACTCAAGGACCTGCGACCAGGAAAAGCTTGCGGGACAGACGGCATACTAAACGAGATGATTAAACACGCAGACGACAAACTGAAACTGGCTATCCTAAAACTCTTCAACTTGGTTCTGAGTGTCGGTTATTTCCCTGACATCTGGAACAAAGGACTCATAACACCCATATACAAAAGTGGGGACAAAATCGACCCAAACAACTATCGAGGCATCTGTGTAAACAGTAACCTGGGGAAGGTATTCTGTAGCATCATAAACAAAAGACTTATAAACTTCCTTGAAGAGCACAATGTCTTGAGTAAAAGCCAAATTGGATTCCTGCCAAACTATAGAACATCCGATCATATCTTCACCCTACAGACCCTAATTGACAAACACGTTCACCATAACAAAAGCAAAATCTATGCATGCTTTGTAGATTTCCAGAAGGCTTTCGACTCCATCTGGCATGACGGTTTATTCCTGAAACTTATCGAAAGCGGGGTAGGAGGTAAAACATATGATGTAATTAAATCAATGTATACAAACAATAAATGTGCAGTTAAAATTGGAGACAAACAAACAAAATACTTCCCACAGGGGCGGGGGGTGACGCAGGGCTCGCCAATCTCACCGACACTCTTTAATATTTACATTAATGGATTGGCAAAACTACTTGAACAATCTACAGCACCCGGCCTCACCCTATATGAATCCAAGGTTAAATTCCTCCTCTATGCCGACGACCTGGTTCTGCTGTCACCAACTAAGGAGGGTCTACAGCAGAACCTGGACCTGCTGGAGTCGTACTGCCAGACTTGGGCCCTGACAATAAATCCCCAAAAAACCAAAGTCCTTGTGTTCCAGCAAAGATCCAAACAACATGGACCCACAATAAATTTCACAGTAGGAACAACCAAAATTGAACAAACCACTCACTACACATACTTGGGCTTAAAAATCAGTTCTACGGGAAACTTCAAACTGGCTGTGAATGAACTGAAAGAGAAAGCAAGAAGGGCTTTCTATGCCATCAAAAAATCAATCCAAATAGAAATCCCAATTAGCATTTGGCTCAAAATTTTCAAATCAGTAATTGAACCAATTGCACTCTATGGCAGTGAGGTCTGGGGAACTAGGCCAATACCCATTAATAATCACTATCCAAAAAAGAGCCACCAAATTTTGGAATCACCTACAAATGAGCAACCCCCAATGCTATCACTACCACGCCCTGAAATGCCAAGAGCTGACCATAAAGAAGAATACCCTCAGTCAACTAGTCCTGGGACTCAATAAAGTAACTAATAACAATACTAACAATAACCAGCCCCAGGACAGTGACAGGGTAACACAAAGAATTCGACCCAACACAATCGTCGCTAAGCAAAAGGAAAAATATCTGTCATATTGGGCAGAAACAACAAAAACCCAAAGCAAACTCAATTGCTACTTGGCCCTAAACAGACAATACAACATAGCTGATTACCTGACCATGGTAAAGGATAACAAACTGAGAAGAACCTTGACAAGGTACAGACTTAGCGAACATAGCCTAGCGATCGAAAAAGGCAGACACAGGCAGACCAGGCTGCCAAGAGAAGACAGGATATGCTCTCACTGCAGTCAGGGAGTAGTTGAGACAGAGATGCACTTCCTCACAGCCTGTGGAAAATATCAGGGCATCAGAGAGAATTTCTATCAAAAATTCTCACAAATATGCCCTGAATTCAGAAATCTGACTGACAACCAAAAACTCCCATTCCTACTGGGGGAGGAGAGAAGCTGTGTAACACTGGCGGCACACTATGTTACAGCTTGCCATGAACAGAGGGACAACCAGTAAACTAAGACAAGAGTATATATAAACAAGGCGAAAATATATTTATAAACTCAGGGATATACCTGTTTATACACTGTATGAATGGAACCGCGTTTATGTGTTCAACCATAAATGTATTTTGATGCTTTGGCAACATAAGATGTACCTTATCATGCCAATAAAGCGATTTGTATTGTATTGTATTGTATTGCCAGATCCCCTTTAGAATAGTGATTTCAGAACTGATGCACGAGTTGGAGAGATCACGGTTTCTATTTAAAACTGCTGACTGATGTTTAGAATGATCATAATTTGCGTTGTTTTTATACTGAATTTCACCGAAAGCTTTCAACGATTCAGCATAACACTGATTCCCTGTATTAGCTCAATGTGCTGTGGTGGCATTGTCTGAGTTTCCATTCAAGCCAGCTTCCTGCTGCCTGTGTAACTTGAGGCTGACAGGTTCCTGATTCTCTCTTCCTCACTGGGATCCCTAGTTCTCTTTAGTTACTTCCTGATCTGTCCCCAGTTTCCTTGTTTGAATTCTCTTTAGTCTCTGCTGAGACCCATTGGTTAAATGCTCATTTCTCCCAGAAACTAAAAGAGAAAATGAATGAGTTTAAAAGTTCTTGCAGGGTCTTTGAATGACCTTCCCTTGGTGTATGCCAGTAATTTTCATACATTTCTTCATTCTGTTACTTTATGTCCTGAGTGGCATTTCAGCTCACTTAGTATTTCCAATGCCCGTTAATGTACTTGGGCACCATTCCTACCTCATCATCAGGCTTTACTGACAAACGGGAATAAGTCAGTTATATAATGGCCACTTAACACAAGACTACGTATGACTGCACAGCCAAAATAGGATACAGGTCAGAGGAAGTCATGATCAAATTGTACAGGGCTCTGGTCAGACTGCACCTTGAATACTTTGTCCAGTTCTGGTCGCTGCGACACAAAGGAGACGTTCAAGCACTGGAGGCAGTGCAGCGAGGAGCCACAAGGTTCATATTTAGTGTCTGGAGGCCTGAGTGACGCGGAAAGTCTAGAAAGACTTCGGGGGGGGAAAATTCAGTAGGTTTGCGCCTCCTGTTAGCGCCTTAAGAGGGTGCTAATGGGGCACAAAGCAACTAGCGCCCGGGCGTGGCGATGTCAGCGCCGCTCGCGAAATTGACCAGACATTTTGCGGCGGCACTAAACACTACCGCCCCGATCTCCTGTGCCCGCAGATCTTGACGTCAGTCGAGCGTGCAACGCCCTTGTGGCGCACCAGACCGGGTATTGAGTGGCGCCCCCCTCCTTTCCACCTGGCGCAAGCAACGACAGGGAGACTGGAACATTTCCCATGGGGGGGTGGGGGCGCTATTTAAAGGCGGCCTCTTCCTGGCTTTTTCTGTGGTAGACATTTTTGCACCACTCATTCTGACAGAGAGAGAGATTCTGAGAGAGAGAAGGAGAGACTTCTGCATAGAGTTAACGTTGTGTGAGGTAGTTTTGGCTACTGAGCATCACTTTGCAGGTACTTTTGGATTTGACCTTATTACTTCAATTACCAAGAGACTATGGGGGCTGCACTGATTCGGGGCGTCATCCTGTGCCTGCAAAATCGGAGGCAACAGAGACACAGAGAGATAGTGGCAATCATGGCCAGATGGAGGAGGGCCAACAGGCCTCTGTACAGGAGACCTTAGCCTCCCAGGGTATTTCGGCAACAATTCTCCTACATTAATTTGTCTGAGGAGCAGTGTTTGTGCAGGCTGCGCTTCAGCAAGGAGGTGATCACTGAGCTCTGCCACCTGCTGCAGCCAGATCTGCAGCCTCTACTGAGGACCAGGACGTCTCTGTCGGAGGCAGTGAAGGTCACAGTGGCTCTGAACTTTTATGCCACCGGCACCTTTCAAGCAGCTACTGGGGACATCGCCAATATCTCCCAGTTCGCGGTCCATTGCTGTATCCGTCAGGTCATAAATGCCCTCTATAAAAGGAGACGCCTGTACATCTCTTTCCTGATGACCCGGGCCAAACAGCATGAACGCGCATTGGGCTTTGCGAGGATAGCGGGCTTCCCCATGGCGCAGGGTGCCATTGACTGCATGCATGTGGCATTGCGGGCACCGCATGAGAATGCAGAGGTTTTCTGAAACCGCAAGGAGTTCCACTCCTTAAACGTCCAGTTGGTGTGTGACCACAGACAGCTGATACTCGCTGTCAATGCCCGCTATCCTGGCAGCAGCCATGATGCTTTCATCCTGCGCCAGACTGCTGTGGCAGAACTTTTCCAGGCACCGCATCACCCAAGTGGTTGGCTCCTCAGGGACAAGGGTTATCCGCTGTGCACCTGGCTGATGACACTGCTCCATAACCCCAACACCCCTGCAGAGCTGCAGTACAACGAGAGCCATCTCGCCACCAGGAACATCATTGAGCAGATGATCGGCGTGCTCAAGCAATGGTTCCGCTGTCTGGACCACTCAGGAGGAGCCCTGCAGTACTCGCGAGTCTCCCTCTTCATAGTTGTGTGCTGCATGCTGCATAACCTGGCAATCCTCAGGACCCAGCCAATGCCACCAGGCCTTGGAGTATCACCGGAGGAGGAAGAGGAAGAAGAAGAGGAGGATGATCAGCAGCAGCACCAAGGCGGGAGGGAGGCCCACAATGTTGAAACTGCAAGGGCCGTCCATCAACGGCTGATAACAAGCCGCTTCTAGGCCCCCACTGAGGAAATGGCTTCTGGCATGGAGAACAACATGAATGAAACTAACCCGCAACCCCTAAGCCGGCCAAGGCAGCAATGATTCCAAAGGCCAAACCTGTACATTTTGAATACAAAAACATTTTTATTTTACAAACTCTGTGTGTGTCATTTCTTCATGACAAACTAATAGAAACAAACACAAAAAATCATTTATTAACATAACTGGTTCTCACAACCTGGAGATAATGTCCGAAACACTAAACCAAAGTTTGAACACGAACCTCAGCCTTTAATAAAAAATTGACCAACATTTTGTCACACCTCCTACTTTTTGCCCTTCGAGGGTGATCTCCTTCCCTTGCGCACTTCCCCCCTTCCCACCCTACTGCTCCTCTGTAATGGGGCCTCAGTGGCTGCAGCAAGGCTGGTGGAAGGCTGCTGATTGTCAGAACCTGAGACTACAGATGCCCTTGAAGGATGGTCTCAACCAGCTCTGGGCTTGGAGGGATCACGGCAGCCAGTGACTGAATTGCAGCACTAAGCTTTAGCGTGGCATCCGCCTGTGCTGCTGCAAAGTGCTCCACACTCCTTGCCAGTGCATCAATGCATTCGGGCACCCTTCCCACTGCACCCATGAGCTGAGTGTGCATGTCCACTGCCTGGGTGTTCATTTCAGCGATGGGCCACTCCTCCTTTGCGTCCAGTGCAGCAGGACTCACTGGCCCACTCTCCCTCCAGGGAGAAGGCCCCCGAGCTTCCCTAGCCACATCGTGTTGCTGCAGCGCGCTGGATCCTGGAGCTTCACCCTCATCACATCCTTCCCCCCCTGCTCCCCTCCAGGGAAGACTTGTTCCCAATGTGGGCATGGGCTTCCTCGGGAGGGGGTGGCGCTGAGGCTGCGGCTTCCTCTTCCTCCTCGCCTGCAGCGTCGCTCCCACTGGCTGCTTGAGGGCCCGTCTCCTCAGCTGGTGAATCACCATCTGAAAGCAGGGAGGTACAAGAGTGGCTTTAGCATGAGGACAGGGGGGCAGTAAGGGAGGAAGGAGTGCAGCGATTTAGTAAGGTGGATTGAAAGTGTCAAAGGCTGGTGTTGTGAGGGACAAGTGGAATGAGAGGGGAGAAAAAGGTGATGACCTTACCATTGTTGTCCCGAACGGGATCGGCCTCTCCAGGGGTGACGGGACCGATCACCTGGCTTGCCATAATCCTGTGGACGCACACCTCAAGATCACTGAGGGGTTGCAGCTGAGGCCATCCTCCACCTGTCCATTGCTGCTGTCTCCTATTATGAGATAGCTTGGCCTGCAAGAAAAAGGACGGCGTCTGAGTAAATATACAGCCATGGTCTTGCCTGATGTGCCTCTCATAATTGAATAGCCCTTAATGTATGCAGCCATGGTCTTGCCTGATGTGCCTCCCGTAGTTGAATAGCCCTTACTGTATGCAAAGTGTGGAATGTGCGTGTGTGTTTCATGAGAGGGCCATAGGTGTTGGATGAGTGTTGGGCATTGGGGCTTTTAAGACCCTCTGGCCATAGTGAGGTTGAGATGGTGGGATGCAGAGGTATTGAAAAAAAGCCACTCACCCTGACGACCCGAGTGAGGTCGTTGAACTTTTTGCGACATTGAGTATGGGTCCTGGGCACCATGCTCCTGGATGAGACTTGCTGAGCCACCTCCCTCCACACTCTTCTGTAGTCACGAGGCAAAGGCCTCCTGCCACTCTCTGGGTAGAGTATAGATCTTCTGCGCTCTACCGCGCCAACCAGAGTCTCCAAGGCCCGCTCGCTGAAGCGCTGAGCTCGTTCTCTCACTCCATAGTCCTTGGCTGGAAAATGTAGTCACAGGTCTCTCCAGGCCGAGATTCAAGGCTCCAATGAGCAGGGTGTGGCTGGAGAGCAAGATCGACCCTCCCTTTTAAGAACTGTCCGGTGCCAGTTTGTATGTGCTCCATTGCTAACTGACATCACCTGCGCTGCACCCGCGCTCTGAGTTAGTGCCTCGCTCCTCAGGCTTTGCGCCTTAAGACAGGTGTGCAGCACCTGATTTAGCGCTCCAATCACCTCCAGGGGCGATAAAAGCCAAGATTGCAGTCGGAGGCGATAATTAGCGCCACGCGCTAAACTTGCGCCCGGCCGATAATCGCGCCCCAAATGGGGCGATATTGAATTTCTCCCCCTTGGGCTTTTCAGCCTGGAAAGGAAGGGTCTGAGAGGTGATCTAATAGATAGTAAGGGAATGGAAGAGGTAAATCAGGAACATTGCCTTACAATACCAGAGTAGGACAATAGGGCACTGGTTTAAACTAGTAAACAGTAAATTTAAGGCTGATATCCAGAAGGTCTCCATCACACAAAGAGTGACCAACACATGGAATGGACTCTGGATAGAATAGTGGAGGTGACAACCCTGGAATCAGTTAAGAAATGATTCAATGTTGAATCAGAGGACATTCAGGTCTCTCTGGATGCATGAATGACTCCTTATCTGTATTTATCTTGTGATAAAAGCATTGAAATTCCACTGAGTGTAACATGGAATAGCTTTGTCTGCTAATTAATATAAACAGGCCAGTTAAAATAACGGACAAGGGAGTTTCATAAGAGGCTGTTAACTCTTGGTACATGATTTTGTATGGTGGGATTTCAAGGTCAGAGTGTATTGGAAAAGAGCAATTGGAGCAGATTTTCCAGTTCAGGGTGCAGCAAATACAAGGGAAATTGAAAACACTGCAGATGCTGGAAATCTGCAATAAAAACAAAAAATGCTGGGAATGCTCAGCAGGTCAGGCAGCATCTGTGGAGAGAGAGAAGCAGAGTTAACGTTTCAGGTCGATGACCTTTCAGCAGAAGGAAAGTTGGGCGGGCTCCCACTCCGAAACCGCACGCTCCTCCTCACCCGATTTTGTGTATTCCCAGGCGATCCAATAGGAGTAGGAACAGGAAATTCTGCCCTAACTACTTCTGAACTGATCACTCAAATCATTCAGTGGTCAAAATGTTATTCAGCTCATTCGTGGATTGATGCAACTCAAAGTGTGTTCACATCAACAGACATAAAACAAAGGAAAAAGCAGACAACTAGAACCCCATCTGCATGTCAAAGTGAAGAAGATCTTGATCAACCTCTCAGGCCAGTAAGTAGTGGGATAAAGAGACAAGTTTTGTTTTTATTCATTCATGGGATGTGGGTGTCGCTGGCAAGGCCAGCATTTATTGCCCTTCCCTAATTGCCCTTGAGAAGGTGGTGGTGAGCTGCCTTCTTGAACCACTGCAGTCCGTGTGGTGAAGGTACTCCCACTTCTTCTTAGGCAGTCCCTCGGAACCGAGGATGACTTGCTTCCACATTAAAAATGAGTTTGCAGGTGACTGATGAGTCCAATGCGGGACCTACATTCTCTTTCACAGGTGGGGCAGACGGTGGTTGAAGGGGCGGATGGG
This sequence comes from Somniosus microcephalus, assembly GCF_052327205.1. Lineage (NCBI taxonomy): Eukaryota > Metazoa > Chordata > Chondrichthyes > Squaliformes > Somniosidae > Somniosus > Somniosus microcephalus. Next base: position 125,400,059 of record NW_028225179.1, read on the forward strand.
TGGGGTGCTTGGGTTGACGTGCGCTCCTTGCGCTGCCTGCTGTAACTCCCACAGTGCTGTTAGGGAGGGAGTTCCAGGATTTTGACCCAGCAACGATGAAGGAATGGCGACATACTTCTAAGTCAGGATGGTGCGTGACTTGGAGGTGGTGGTGTTCCCATGCGTCTGCTGCCCTTGTCCTTCTAGGTGGAAGAGGTTGCGGGTTTGGGAGATGCTGCCAAAGATGCCTTGGTGAGTTGCTGCAGTGCATCTTGCCAGTGGTGGAGGGAGTGAATGTTTAAGGTGGTGGATGGGGTGCCAATCAAGTGGGCTGCTTTGTCCTGAATGGTGTCGAGCTTCTTGAGCATTGTTGGAGCTGCACTCATCCAGGCAAGTGGAGAGTATTCCATCACACTCCTTCCTTGTGCCTTGTAGATGGTGGAAGGGCTTTGGGGAGTCAGGAGGTAGAAATAAAGCCATTGCTCTGAACTGTTCATCGCAGAGTGATCAACTACCATTATTTGCAGCAGTACTTTTCCACTATGGCCACATCCCTGTCCTTCACCCCCTAGACAAAGTGGCATGGTGCCGCTCTGATATTTTTGCCCCCATCATCCTACATGGCAGTGCCCGCACAGTCCTGTAAATGCCATGGACGCCCTCCCCTTTCATGCAAATCACCTCATCCCCAGGTTTTGGGAGACCGTCATCATCTGATCAAATTAGCAGCCTGAAGCTCCACCCCCGACCCCGACTCCCTCTCCCCTCCCTTGAACTTCTGGAAGCGGTGCGGGGCACCAGGAGTCTCATACCTTACAATTCCCTTCTAAACTTGCCTGGCTAAGAGTTCAGACCTATTTCAGATTACCTTTTTTTGTAACAGCATATTCCTCTAAATAAAAGAGATTAAACCATATCTTTTTTAAAAATATCACAAATCAAAATCGTTGGTGCGATCAGAAAAGGATAAGGGTGAATATTTACAAAAAAAAAGAACCTTTATCAAACAGCAGTAAATGTTGGCTCTATTGAAAAGAGCAGGAACTGTAGAAGATATTTGAGTACTGAATGTGTTAATACTATATATAGAGATGATTTGAATTACTGTCCATATATTATTGTGTGGCCCATAGTGAACACATTTAGGGGCACATTTTCCTGTTCCTGCCCCTGTGCAGCGAATACAGGTAGACTACCTTTTATCCGAACTTCCGAAAACCGAAACCCTCTAAAAACCGAAGGTTTTTTCGTTCAGTGTAAGTCGTGCGCACGACATGACCAGAGTGGCGCACGACTTACGCTGAGCAGAGGGTCAGCGTAAGTCATGCACACGACCCCGACCCCCGCCGACGACCCCCCGCGGACCCCCCCGCCAACCCCGACTCCCGCCGACCCCCCCCCGCGGACCCCCGCCGACCCCGACCCCCCTGCGGACCCCCGCCAAATTTCCCAGTCTTATAAAAAACCTTCCGAAATCCGAAATTTTCCGAAAACCGAAACACGGCTGGTCCCGAGGTTTTCGGGTAAAGGATAGTCTACCTGTACAGGAAAATCATCCCGCGAGGAGCGCATGTCCACAGTGGATGGCGACCCGGGCAGACACCATTACGGATGTGTGCTGATTTCCCCATATCTGCTGAATCCAGGGAATCCAATAGGACCAGGCGCAGGAAGAGGAAAATCTGCCCCTCATTGTCCAACCCAGAAATTCCTGAGCCTGCGAGGGCAGGTGATAGACTCAAGTCCAGTGGGGGTTGGGATTCGGGGTGGGGCTCAGTTCCACTGGGTCTCCCCACCACCCTCCCCACCCCACCCCCTTTCATGTCTGTTGGAAAATTCTGACAGGCGGGAGGTTCCTCGTGAACCCAGTCCCCTTCCATCATTACATCACTCAGAAAGGTGGAGATATTTGTTGAAAGATTTGACTAATAAAGTTTCTTATTGATATCTGAAGGAAGAGGTGCAACTGCAAGCAGCATCTGCAGAAGAGGGGTCAACTTCAAGGTACCAATTGTTACTGATCATTGATTCTATATTTTTGTGCTTTTAAAAAAAAATAAGCCTGGGCTTTCCCAATCTCCCGTGGGGATTCCACTGGCTTCCCAATGAAGTCACGGCTGGAGGCCAGGCAAACCCTGCGGAATTTCCAGGCCCCTGCTTTGAACTACATTGGATTACACTACTATGATAGCAAAATACTGCGGATGCTGCAAATCTGAAATAACAACAGAAAACGCTGGAAAAACTCAGCAGGCCAAGTTAGCATCCGTGGAGAGAGAAACAGAGTCAACGTTTCAGGTCGAAGACCCTTCGTCAGGACTGAGAAAAAAGCAGGAAATGAAAAGATTAAGAAGCAAGTTTGGGGCTGGGAAATGGGGGAGGGGATGAAAGAACAAAAGGGAAGGTCTGGGAGAGGTGAAGAGACATTAAGAGATATTCAAGGCGAGACGAGGTGGTAATAGGACAGGTAAAGAGACAAAGGATGGCTCTAGATGAAGTGTGAAATGTGCTGGCAGAGTGAGAGACAGCTGCCATGTGGGAGAGAAAATAAAGGAAAAGTCACAGACTGAAAGTGTGGATAAAAAATATATAAAAATATAATAGGGGCCGAGGTTATGGTCTGAAATTGTTGAACTCGACATTGAGTCCGGAAGGCTGTAAAGTGCCTAATCGGAAGATGAGGTGCTGTTCCTCGGGCTTTGGTTTGTGACTTTTCCTTTTGTTTTTCTCTCCCACATGGCAGCTGTCTCTCACTCTGCCAGCACATTTCACACTTCATCTAGAGCCATCCTTTGTCTCTTTACCTGTCCTATTACCACCTCGTCTCGCCTTGAATATCTCTTAATGTCTCTTCACCTCTCCCAGACCTTCCCTTTTGTTCTTTCATCCCCTCCCCCATTTCCCAGCCCCCAAACTTGCTTCTTAATCTTTTCATTTCCTGCCCTTTTTTTCTCAGTCCTGACGAAGGGTCTTCGACCCGAAGCGTTGACTCTGTTTCTCTCTCCACGGATGTTGCCTGGCCTGCTGAGTTTTTCCAGCGTTTTCTGTTGTTATTTTGGATTACAATACATTTCTGCACTGGATTACACTGTAAGACTTACCTGCTGTGACTCTATCTCTGCTGCAAAAAGATTTTTACCTTTAAACTGCGGCTGTGTCTCTGCTGAACTGGTTCTACTGGTCTTTCAGCTTTGCTGGCCTCTAGCTAGTAGCTGTTGCTCCACTTGCTGTCTGGTGACTCGTTCTACCGGTTTTCAGCTTTGCTGGTCACTGGCTTGTGGTTTTAATTTTTCTCCATCACATTGATCTACGGTGACCTCCAACTTGCGTCAATTTAGCCATCATCTTTCTGCATCGCTACCGACTCTCATTCCTACAGCAACAACCTCCATCCTCAAACTCTCTACTCTTCAAATAGCTTCTGGACTTCACTCACCTGCTTTGGATAGTGGTTCATCGATGCTTCATACCGGTCCCATCCTGCCTACATCAGCTTTGTCCTTCCAGGGAACCTCTGACTTTGACCTTGGTCTCCCTACTATTGCCCTCAACCTATTCCCTGCTACCAGGAAATATGTATTCCATTAATTGTTACATTTAAACATGCCGATGTAACCTGAGGTTTTCCCGTGTCCATTCGCGTGGCAACTTTGGCTGCCACTCTGAACCCAAGCCATTCCACTTTTTCCCCCTATTTTCCTTTTCTCTCTATTCCCCCCCTAACCGCTCTCTACTGTCGTCATGCCTCCTTTCATTGCTCCTCTCTCGGATACACTGCCCTCCCAAATCCCTACCCCAATCCTTCATTACTCTTCGACCTTCCTACTCTCCTGTCGCCGTCCCAGGCTTGACACCCTCTTAGATTAGCCTACAGCTTCCCTCTGTGACTCTCTTGGCATCCTACAAAGGGCCCATCGAGGCACTCGTCGCTGCTGCCATACGAGCAGCAACCCCAACTGTCCCATCCTACTCCCTCGCCGACCTTCCCGCCCAGCGCGCCCACTGGGGGAAAATCTTACCAACCTCCTCCCAATCCAACTCAGCCCCACCAGCGCTGACCCTGTGGATGCTGGCAGTGGGGCAGCCATCACCGACCCTCTCCGCATCTCCCTCCAGAATGTCTGTTCACTTGTGAACAAGGCCCTTGCCATCCATAAGCTTATCATGGATGATTGCATCGACATCATGGCCCTGACGGAAACTTGGTTGAGGGGTGATAACACCTTACCCTTAAATTAAACCTCCCCGCCTGGCTATACCTTCCACCACTTGCCCTGCTCAGACCGCTGTGGTGGCGGTGTGGCTCTCATCACCAAATCACACCTTGGTCTGTCCCCCTATTCCTCTGGCAGTTTCTCCTCCTTTGAGCAACTCACCTTATTCCACCCCTCTCACCTCTGCCACTTCCCTTCCTTCCCGTGGCCCACCGGGCCAACTTCCTCTAAGGTTCCCCCCTGCCCTAGCCCTGAACTCACATTTTTTTCTAGTTTCTTTCCGATCTCCCCTCATGACCTCTCTGTGCTTATCTTGTCCATGAGACCCACCTCCTGCTCCCTCGACCCTATTCCCATCAAACTGCTGACCACCCAACTTCCTTTTCTGGCTCCCATGTTAGCTGACATTGTTAACATTTCTCTCTCCTCAGGTACTGCAACCCTCTCCTCAAAAAACCAACCCTTGGTCCCTCCGTCCTTGCAAACTACCGCCCCATCTCCAACCTCCCTTTCCTCGCTAAAGTCCTTGAACGTGTTGTCGCCTCCCAAATCCGTGCCCACCTTTCCCGCAATCCCATGTTTGAATCACTGCAATCAGGTTTCTGCCCTTGCCACAGTACCGAAAACGCTCTCATCAAACTCACAAAGGACATCCTTTGTGACTGTGACAAAGGTAAACTATCCCTTCTCATCCTTCTTGACCTGTCTGCAGCCTTTGACACTTTTGACCACTCCATCCTTCTCCAAACGCCTCTCCACCATCCTCCAGCTGGGTGGGACTGCACTCGCCTGGTTCCATTCTTATCTATCTAATCGTAACCAGAGAATCACCTGCAATGGCTTCTCTTCCCGCTCCCGCATCGTTACCTCTGGTGTCCCCCAAGGATCTATCCTTGGCCCCCTCCTATTTCTCATCTACATGTTGCCCCTTGGCGACATCATCCGAAAACACAGCGTTAGTTTCCACATGTACGCGGACGACACCCAGCTTTGTCTCACTACCTCTTCTCTCGACCCTCCACGGTCTCTAAATTGTCAGACTGCTTGTCTGACATACAGTTCTGGATGAGCAGAAATTTTCTCCAATTAAAGATTGGGAAGACTGAAGCCATTGTTTTCAGTCCCCGCCACAAACTGTTCCCTAGCCACCGACTCCGTCCCTCTCCCTAAGATCTGTCTGAGGCTGAACCACATTGTTCGCAACCCGACCACCTATCCGCAGCATAACAAAGACCGCCTACTTCCACCTCTGTAACATCGCCCGTCTCCGCCCTTGCCTCAGCTCTTCCGCTGCTGAAACCCTCATCCATGCCTTTGTTACCTCTAGACTTGACTATTCCAACGCAGTCCTGGCTGGCCTCCCACTTTCTATCCTACGTAAACTTGTGGTAATCCAAAACTCGGCTGCCTGTCTCCTAACCCGCACCAAGTTCCGTTCACCCATCACCCCTGTGCTCACTGACCTACATTGGCTCCCGGTTAAGCAGCGCCTCGATTTCAAAATTTTCATCCTAGTTTTCAAATCCCTCCATGGCCTTGCCCCTCCCTACCTCTGTAATCTCCTTCAGCCCCACAACCCCCCGAGATATCTGCACTCCTCTAATTCTGCTATCCTGAGCATCTCTGATTATAATTGCTCAACCATTGGTGGCCGTGCCTTCTCTTGCCTAGGCCCTAAGCTCTGGAGTTCCCTACTTAAACCTCTCCGCCTTGCTACCTCTCTGTCCTCCTTCAAGACACTCCTTAAAACCTACATCTTTGACCAAGCTTTTGGTCACCTGCCCTAATTTCTCCTTATATGGCTCGTGTCAAATTTTTTGCCTTATGTTACTCCCGTGCAGTGCCTTGGAACGTTTTACTACGTTAAAGGCGCCATATAAATACAAGTTGTTGTTGTGTTTTTAGCTGTTCACTTCACTTTTATCTTACTTCTGTAGAAAGTCTGTTGATGAGGAAGAACCATCTCAAATGCAGGAAGAAACATCCAAGGAAGAAGAACCCCAAACCTAGGAGCAGTCGCGCCAGGAAGGAACCAACACAAATCTAGAAGCACTGTCGCCAGGCAGGAACCATCGCAAAAAGAAACACTATCGCCAGGAAGGAACCATCCTTTCATCCCTCTATTCTGTTTCTGCTTCATTTTATATAAATCTCAGCCTCCTTTCACTGACAATAATTCCTTACTCCTGCTTTGCACTACCAACTTCTACAGTTGGTAAAATGCTGCGACCATTGTGTGGGTAGAAGCTTAGTATGACGGGAATGGGACAAAAAAACGTGTGTTTCTGTGTAAATATGTTGTATTTGGATGAAAGAAGGAGATTTTCTGCTCCTCTGCTGCTGGTATGTGCCTTATTAAATAACAAAACTGTGTGAGAAATATGGAAGTAGATTTTCCTGCAATGTGCACGGGGCAATTGGATCGCCTGGGCACAGTGAATAGAAGACTGGGCAGGTGTTGCTCAGAAAATAATGTGAATGCAATCAGATTGCAAAGAATATATGCCTTCCTGGCAGCCCGCCTCACATCAAAACATGTGGCTACATGTTCACATTGCCAGCCATCAAACAATGAGATTGACACTGGGCCACTCCATCACTTACCCATAGAATCCATTTCATGCCTCTGCCTTAGACTTCCTTTCACACCATTCTTATTGGGCACTATCCTCCCCTGCCCCCAGATTTGGCAGAGACTGACAAAAATATTTAATTCATTTTGAAGCATGATAAAGGCTGCAACAAAATGTGTCCACCTATGTAACCACTTACCTGTAACTGCACATCCCATTAAATTTGAGCTGCTGTCAAGATTTTCCATATCCCCTATTTTGGTTGGCTCTTGGCACAAGGCTAACGCTGCCTTGAGTAGGAGACTAACCTAATAACTGTTGCATACAGCAGGTAGTTGGACGCAATGTTGGGCAAATGTCTCTCCAGCACCATTGGCAGAGAAGCCTAAACTTGGTCCATTCGTGTAACAGAGCACACGCTAAAGACTGGATTTTACCAGGGCCATTCTTTTGATGCCAGTGTTAACACGCTAACCCGGAAATCCAGGCTCAGGGTTGCAGTGCCCATAGGTACAAATATTTTTGCAAATTAAAGGAATAATGCAGCAATGTGGTAAAAATTCCACTGCAAACTGTTGGGAAATCCCAGCACGCCGTGGTCTGAAGCAGGCTCAGCAAGATTTTAACCTCTATGAAATATTTATAAAATAAAGCCCAATGGAACATTGTTTAAGATGGCTTGTTTATTCATTGAATATGTCTGTGCAGTACAGTGTGTGCATAATTATGATTTAAGCACTTCATGTATTTTACATGGTTACTGCTGTATAAGCGGTTGCTCGTCTAAATTATAACGGCATGGTGTACAATGGGAGGCTAGTTCAATATCAGCAGTTTCATACCAGCGCCCAAAGTTACCCCAATGACTGGGATATCCCTCTCTTTAAATTAATGGTCACAAATTCGCAGGTTGTGGGGTGTGGAATTCCCCGCTATGCGTCGCAGGAGGTGGAGCGGAATATCACAGCCTATGGGTCACATTAGGAGTCGTTACAGCTCCACACGAAAGGGGGGTTTTCGGCTTTCTCACTCCCTGCACTCACCGGGAGCTCAAATCTGGAAACTGTGGTCCCTCCACTCCCACCCAGCCGGGGATTTTCCGTTTATCGTTTTTTGGACAGATAGTCACAAGCTGGTGTGAGGCAGTTTTGTGATTTTACAGTCTCATAAAATGTTTTACCTTTGTTACCATGGCCGATACTGACTCAACAATGGGTTTCTACAACACCAGAACAGTACAATAGATCCTTTATCCTTCACTGTAGGTAGTTCTCCTGCCAATACACAAAAAAAACCACATATTTAAATGGCCGACCTTAAAAGATTAAACAGAATAACATTTACAGCACAGAAACAGGCCATTCTGTCTATGCCTGTGTTTATGCTACACATGAGCCTCCTCCCACTCTATTTACTTCATCTCATTCTTTCAACATATCTATTCCTGCCTCCCTCACATACTTATCTAGCTTTCCCTTAAATGCATCTATGTTATTCGCCTCAACTACTCCCTGTGATAGTGAGTTCCACATTCCCACCACTCTCTGAATAAAAAGATTTCTCCTGAATTCGTTATTGGATTTATTAGTGACTATCTTGTATTTATGGCCCCTAGTTTTGGACTCTGCCCACAAGTGGAAACATGTTCTCTATGTCATTAGGGGGTTGGAAGAGATGAGGGTAAAGTTCAAGGTTGGGAAACTATGGGTTATGCAAGTGTGGTTTCTCAGTCTGTGCTCCAGTCGGGTGCCCCACCACAATGGTAGTGTGCAAGCTGAAAAGTTACCCTGTGATGTTTATCACTTAATGTACAGTCCGACCCACTTGTGTCGACAGGCTAGGACCACTAATTCTGTCGATGTAAGTGTATCATTGGTTTTTTGACTTACAAGCAACTGTAGCTCATCTGCTCCAGTCATGTTGGTGGTGAAAAGAATTAAGCACGGTCTATATTGTGCACCCCCAGTACACGGATGTCCCTCGATGTAGTGTGTTGTCCGGGGTGCACTTACGAAACAAAGGCTGTCTCATTTGCGTTATGAATGCGATCCGAATTGTAGCTTCATATCCCACACATCTTTATTTCAAGGAGGCTGCAATACAAAGGGAAGTTATGCTTCAGTTGTACAGAGCCTTGGTCAGACCCTATCTGGAGTACTGCATTCAGTTCTGGGCAACGCACCTCAGGAAGGATATGTTGGCCTCTGAGGGGGTGTAGTGCAGATTCACCAGAATTATACGAGTGCTTAGGGGTTTAATGTATAAGGACAGGTTGCATAAACTTGGGTTGTATTCCCTTGATTATAGTAGATTGAGGGGTGATTTGATTGAGGTGTTTAAAATGTTAAAAGGACTCGGTAGGGTAGATCCGGAGAATCCAGAATGATGGGACATAAACTTAAAATTAGAGCGAGGCCATTCAGAAGCGAAAGCAGGAAGCACTTTTTTACACAAAGGGTGGTAGAAATCTGGAATTCTCTCCCCCAAAAGGCTGTGGATGCTGGAGGGCAATTGGAGCTTTCAAGACTGAGACGGTTTTGATGACTTCAGGATGTCCTAAAGCGCTTTACAGTCAATGAAGTACTTTCTGAAGCATAGTCATTGTTGTATTGTAAGAATCACGGCAACCAATTTGCGCACAGTAAGCTCCCACAAACAGCAATGTGATAATGACCAGATAATCTGTTTTAGCGATGTTGGTTGAAGGATAAATACTGACCAGAACGCCCCTGTTCTTCAAAGTAGTGCCATGTGAACTTTTACGTGCTCCCGAGATGGCTGACTCAGTTTAACGTCTCATCCGAAAGACGGCAACTCCGACAGTGCAGCACTCCCTCAGTACAGCACTGAAGTGTCAGCCTAGATTTTGTGCTCAAGTCTCTGGAGTGGGATTTGAACCCACAACCTTCAGAGGCGAGAGTGCTTATTGGCTGGAAAGAGCTTTGGGGCGTCCTGAAGTCATAAAAGGCGCTATATAGATTATTTCTTTCTTCCTTTATCTCTCTCTCTCTCTAGGAAAAGGCACAACCAGCCCACTGTTTCCACCCTTCCAGACTACCCTGCTAGAAAACACATGTTTGCACATTAGATAAGGGCTTGGCTGCATTATCCACCACAGTTGAAAAGCCTCCCAGCACCCATGATCATGGCAGACACATGACGAATGGCCGCCACATGTGAGGTATAGTCCTCTAGCATGTCACCAGATTTGACACTCCTCATGATTACAAACCTTTCAACAGCACCTTAAACATAGAAAAACATCACAGAGGATTGGTAAGATTGTTAATGATCAAAGACCCTTTACAAGGAAGACAAGTTGACTTATTACAAGCACAACCTTTGTCTTTGATAATATTGACATTACACCAGGGTCATATATGTGCTGGGGGGTGAATGGAGCAAGTTATTCTTTTCCTGTAATTATTTCAGCTCATAATTTGCCCTTCGGTTTCTGCAATAAACATGCATATGTTATAAAGAAGTGAAAGTTGAAAAAAAATTGGAAACTGATCCAGTTTTGGCGATTAAGCAAAATGATTTGCTTGGGAGCTATAACTTCAGTTACAGCATGTACAATGCTGTTCTTTATCTCAGCTCAGTTGTACAGAACAACACCAGTTATTTGCAGGATCTATTAGTGTCAGGGATTAACTGAGTTTATGCCATGCAAGGTGACAATTAGTTATAAACCTGGAATTTAGATTGTGAGACCAACTTCTGCAATATTGTACTTGCAAGGAGGAAACAGATTATGAGCAACTGCATCTGCAAGGTTCATCATGCTTTACGCATAGGTTGTGAACCTGTGGAATTCTCTACCACAGAAGGCAATTGAGGACAATTCATTAAATATATTCAAGAAGGAGTTAGATATATTTCTTAAGGCTAAAGGGATCAAGGGATATGGGGAGAAAGCAGGGACAGGGTACTGAATTTGGATGATCAGCCATGATCTCATTAAATGGCGGAACAGGCTCGAGGGGCCGAATGGACTACTCCTGCTCCTATCTTCTATGTTTCCACCATGGCAATTATTGTCATATGCAATTTAACTGGTGTCCAATGCTCATTTATCATACTTGGGAAATTGCATATCATAATGCGGGCGGGGGAGAGAACCAATCCGGGGTGGGGAAGTCATTGCTTACCTTCTCCTCCTCCCCTCTTTTCTCTCTTCATTTTATTACTAGTATCAGTCGATGCGCAGTGGTAGCACTCTCGCCTCATGGTCAGAAAGTTGTGGGTTCAAGTCCCACTCCAGAAACTTGAACATGTCCTAGGTGCTGTCTTTCGGATAAAATGTTAAACGGGGGCCCCGACTTCCCTCTTAGGTGGATGTAAAAGTTCCCAGGGAACTATTTTGAAGAAGAGCAGGGGAGTTCTCCACAGTGCCCTAATATTTATCACTCAACCAACACCTAAAAACAGATCATCTGGTCATTATCACATTGCTGCTTGTGGGAGCTTGCTGTGCACAATTGGCTGCTGTGTTTCCTACATTACAGCAGTGACTACACTTTAAAAGTACTTTGTTGGCTGGAAAGCTTTGGACGTCCTGTGGTCATGAAAGGTGCTATATAAATGCAATTCTTTCTATCTAACCTTACTAAAATGCTTTCTGTCTTTCAGTTTTGAGTTCCGATGAAGGGTTACACCCAACCACCTATCTTTCTCGTCTGGTTTTATTTTAGATTTCCAACATTTGCAGTTTCCCTTTGTGTTTTACTACAGGGGGTATATCCAAAACAATGTCATGTCTGCATTGGTGTCTGATTACTCATTTACTCTTCATCATACTTGCTTATTTGTATAACATGATTAATCATTAAAACAATAACAACTTGTATTCATATAGAGCCGTTAATGTAGTAAACAGTCCTGAGGCGCTTCACAGGAGCGTTATCAAACAAAATTTAGCACCGAGCCACATAAGGGCAGATTGGTCAAAGATGTAGGTTTTAAGGAGCGTCTTAAAGGAGGAAAGAGAGGTAGAGAGGCGTAGTAGTTCAGGGAGGGAATTCCAGAGCTTAGAGCCTTGGCAACTGAAGGCACGGCCGCCAGTGGTGGAGCGATTAGAATCAGGGATGCTCAAGAGGCCAGAATTGGAAGAGTGCAGATATCTCGGGGGGTGGGGGGGGGGGGGGTTGGGGTGGCGTTGTGGAGCTGGAGGAGATTACAGTGATAGGGAGGGGCGAGGCCATGGAGGGATTTGAAAAAAAGGGTGAACAGGACTTGTGTGAGTTGGGATACGGGCAGCAGAGTTTTGGATGACCTCAAGTTTACGGAGGGTAGAATGTGGGAAGCCAGCCAGGAGTGCGTTGAAATAGTCAAGACTAGTTATTGGATCAGAAACTCCCAAATACTTTGCTTGAATTTAGTTGTAGACCTCCCAGATGTTTACAGTACAGAAGGAGGGCGGTTACCAGGGCAATCCAAAACTAACCCCACTGCCCTGCTCTCTTCCCATATCTTCCTCTGTTTCAAAGATTTATCCAATTTTCCCTTGAAAGATGTCATTGTTTTTGCCTCAACTGCTCCCTGTGGCAAAACATTCCAAACTCCAACAAACATCTGCATGAAGAAATTTCTCCTGACCTCCTCCTCATTGTCTTAGTGACAATGTTTAATTGATGACCCCTGATCATTGACTCCCCAAGCAGAGGAAATAGATTTCTCCCTGTTAACTCTATCAGACCCTTCATCATTTTAAAGAGCTCTATTAAACCTTCTCTCAGTCGCAGTATCTCAAGTTTTGTCCTCATATGGTTTTCCAGACTTGGCATCACCCTGGTGAATCTACGCTGTAAGCTGCCTGTGACTTTAATGTCCTTTCTGTAATAGCATGCCTGAAACAGCACCCGGTACTCTAACTGTGGCCTAACCAGCCTTTTGTACATATTTATCGGGAACGGTAGCATAGTGGTTATGTTACTGGAGTAATCCAGAAACCTGGACTAATGATCCGGAAATGTGAGTTTAAATCCCACCACAGCAGCTGGGGAATTTAAATGCAGTTAGTTAAATAAATCTGGAATAAAAAGCTAGTATCAATAATGGTGACCATGAAACTACTGGATTGTCAGAAAAACCCATCTGGTTCACTGATGTCCTTTAGGGAAAGAAATCTGCCGTCCTTACCCGGTTTGGCCTTTATGTGACTCCAGACCCACAGCAATGTGGTTGACTCTTAACTGCCCTCTGAAATGGCCGAACAAACCACTCAAAGGCAATTAGGGAGGGTCAATAAATGCTGGGCTGGCCAGCGACGCCCGCATCCCGTGAATGAATTTTTAAAAACTTCTTTACGCTTATATTCTATGCCCTTTTTTATAAAGTCCTCTTGGCTTCTTTTATGACTTGATCTGCCTGCACTTTCAGGGAATTATCTGTTTGAACCTTTTGTTCTCTATGTTTGTCTGCACCTTGCTTTGAGGGGGCAAAATTTAGCTTAACCCGCCCATCGGGAAACTGACGGGGTCGGGTGCAATGATGGTTTTAAATCCTGGAACTCCCTACCTAACAGTACCATGTGAGCACTTTCACCATACAGGCTACAGCAGTCCCAAGAAGAAGGCCCACCACCACCTTGTCAAGGAAACTAGAGATGGGCAATAAAATATTATTAGCAACGGCCACATCCCGAGAATGAATAAGCATTTTTAAAAAATGGAGCTTGGAATGTTTTGCCACAGGGAGGGGCTGAGGCAGAAACGATTACACCTTTCAAAGGAAAGTTGGATAAATATTTGAAACAGAGGAAGATACAGGGCTATGGGGAGAGAGCAGGGCAGTGGGATTAGCTTTGAATTGCTCTAGTAAAAAGCCGGCCTCCTTTTGTCCTGTAAATATCTTGTGTAACATAACATACCCAACCCATCCTTCCCCTATAAATGGGATCATTCTTTCATTAGTCTGATTAATTTGTATTGTTTTGCATACGCCCCACAAAATCCACCTTGTTTGTTGCTGGGATCACAGAAAGACCTGGAGAACGTGCAGTGAAATGGAAGAGAGGAACTGAATACATGCTGGAACAACAACAACTTGCATTTATATAGAGCCTTTAACATAGTAAAATGTAACAAAGCGCTTCACAGGAGCGGTATCAAACAAAATTTGACACTGAGCCACATATTAGGGCAGATGAAGAGGTGGGTTTTAAGGAGGGCAGCAGGGTGGCATAGTGGTTAGCACTGTTGCCTCACAGCGCCAGGGACCCGGGTTCGAATCCGGCCTCGGGTGACTGTCTGTGTGGAGTTTGCACATTCTCCCCGTGTTTGCGTGGGTTTCCTCCAGGTGCTCCGGTTTCCTCCCACAGTCCAAAGATGTGCGGGTTAGGTTGATTGGTTATGATAAATTAACCCTTAGTGTTAGGGGGATTAAATACGTGGGGTTACAGGGATAGGGTGGGATATGTGTTGGTGTAGGGGTTACAGGGATCGGGTGGGATATGTGTCGGTGCTGGCTCGATGGGCCGAAATGGCCTCTATCTGCACTGTGGAGTTTCTGTGATTCTGTGATTCTGTGAGTGTCTTAAGGGAAGAGAGGTAGCGAGGCGGGGAGGTTTAGGGAGGGAATTCCAGAGCTGAGGGCCTCGGCAGCTGAAGGCATGGCTTCCAATGGTGGAGCCATTAAAATCGGGGATGCTCAAGTGGCCAGATTTGGAGGAGCGCAGAGTAGTGGGGCTGGAGGAGATTACAGAGATAGAGAGGAGCGAGCACATGGAGGGATTTGAAAACAAGGATGAGAATTTTAAAATCGAGGCGTTGCTTAACCGGGAGCCAATGTAGGTCAGTGAGCACAGGGGGTGATGAGTGAACGGGGTGGTGCGAGTTCGGATACGGGCAGCAGTGTTGTGGATGAACTGAAGGTTATAGAGGGTGCAAGGTGGGAGGCCAGCCAGGAGAGCTTGGAATAGTTGGGTCTAGAGGTAACGAAACATGGATGAGTGTTTCAGCAGCAGACAAGCTGAGGCGCGGCAGAGACAGCCCTGGTTTCACAACTGATGGCTAAGTCTATACTCGGAGCACTGTGACAAGAGACAGAATTTCCCAACACTGTCTGTGAGAAGATTAGAAGAGATAAGAAGTCAGTTTTTGCTGCTGGCATTTCCTGTATTGATGTAGTACCTTGAGGTGCAGTTGCGGCAACTCTTGTGATACAGTGGCCTAGAAATTCGGTATGGCCCCGCCAGGTGTTTTGCGCCCGAAATTTAGCACTCGCCAGGATTCCCGTAGCGCCCGCCTAAAATTCAGTTGCGACGGGCCAAGACGGCGGCGGGCGCTACTGCAGGGTTTGGCCGCCTCGCTAGGGGCGATGAATGTCACTTTCAGGCGTCCAGCTCCCGCTGCGGCACCCGATGCGGTGCGGCAGGCTGGGGTACTGCAGGCCTCCTCCTTCTCTTAAGGAGGAGCTGCCTGCAGCCGTCTGATCGCCGGTGGATTCCCCCGGCAAATGAGCCCGGCACCACGGAGAAGTGCCGGGCTCGCGGGACTCAGACATCAATGCCGCGGGGGGGTGGTGCAGGAGTCCGGGGAGGGAGGTGCGGGCAGGCGGCCGCCGGGAAAGCGGCCGGCCGCCGCTCCACCTTTATGCGCCGGCCTTTCGGAGCTGCAAGACCCCGTTTCACAAACGCTGTTTGCGGCTGCCACGGGCGAGGCGGCTGCAACTGAATTTGGCCATCGGGCCGGAATAGCATTGCAACCGGGGCACTGCGCACACCGATGACGTCATCGATGCCGGAGCGGCGCTACCGGCTAACACCGATGTTAGGGTCCATCTGAATTTCGGGCGATAACAAACTTTAGGCGCAAACCACTTTATAGCCAATAAGTGGGCGCAAACGCAACTGAATTTCTAGGCCAGTCTGTGTAAAAACATTTTTACTGATGCGCACTTCAAATCTTGCCCACAATCCTGTTTTCAATTTGCTCCTTAAATAATTCTCCTTTTAGATAATCCTCTTGCATCTTCTGCAGCTAAAACCCTTATGAATCTCATCATACATTGATACGCTTATCAATTACTTCATAAAAGGTGATGAGTCGAAGAAGAGATGATGAGTCGAAAGAAGAGATGAATAAGGCTTTTATTAGCTAAGAAGAGACCATGCTTCTTCGTGAGTGACTGAACAAGTCTGAACGAAACCCACACAGTGGTGGGTGGAGTCAGCTGAGGCATGCCTCCATACACAGCGCCACCCAGAGGTGGCAATATACAATACAGTGGTTTACCACATTCACCCCTTGTTTAATGTGAAGTCCGGCGGGGTGAAGGGTACTACAAGTTAAGTCTATCAGGAGGCCTTGTCTGACGTCCTGATCGTCGTGGTGCGGCGGTGGTGTTGCAGCATCCGACGTCGGGTCTGGTGTCTGGGTGGTTGGCGAAGATTCCTGGGGCTTTGGCATGCCGTCTGCAGGGGTTGGGTTGGGAGGGGTGGTGGGGGATAACAGTGGTAAGGGGGATAACGGTGGTAAGGGGGATAACGGTGGTAATTCAGGGGTACCCGAGGGTGCGAGATCTCGTATGGAGACCGTGTCCTCCCGCCCGTCTGGGTATGTCACCCAGGCATACTGGGGGTTGGCGTGTAGGAGGTGCACCCGCTCGACCAGGGGGTCCGTTTTATGCGTCCTCACGTGCCTCCGCAGTAGGACGGGCCCAGGAGAAGTCAACCATGCCGGTAGCGAGGTTCCCGATGTAGACTTCCGGGGGAAAACGAACATTTTCTCATGAGGGGTCGCATTAGTGGCAGTACAAAGCAGTGACCGAATGGAGTGAAGCGCTGCAGGGAGGACCTCCTGCCAGCGGGAGGTCGGAAGGCCCTTAGATTTTAGTGCTAAGAGGACTGCCTTCCAAACCGTCGCGTTCTCCCTTTCCACCTGGCCGTTCCCCCGGGGGTTGTAACTGGTGGTCCTGCTCGTGGCGATACCTCTTGTTAGCAGGTACTGCCGAAGTTCGTCGCTCATGAACGATGAGCCCCTGTCGCTATGTATATAGCTGGGGAACCCGAACAGAGCGAAGATGTCATTCAGACACTTGATGACCGTGGTACTGGTCATGTCTGGGCAAGGGATGGCAAAGGGGAAACGGGAGTACTCATCAACTATGTTGAGGAAGTACACATTGCGGTCAGCGGAGGGGAGGGGCCCTTTAAAATCGACGCTCAGGCGTTCGAAGGGGCGGGTGGCCTTGATCAGGCTTGCTCTGTCCGGCCTATAGAAGTGCGGTTTGCACTCGGCGCAGATTTGGCAGCTCTTGGTCATGGTCCTGACCTCCTCGATGGAGTAGGGCAGGTTACGGGATTTGATAAAATGGAAAAACCTGGTGACCCCCGGGTGGCAGAGGTCATTGTGGAGGGACTGCAGCCTATCACTCTGCGCGTTGGCGCATGTACCACGTGATAGGGCATCTGGGGGCTCATTGAGTTTCCCTGGCCGATACAAGATATCATAATTGTAGGTGGAGAGTTCGATTCTCCACCTCAAGATCTTGTCATTCTTGATTTTACCCCTCTGCTTATTATTAAACATAAAAGCTACTGAACGCTGGTCAGTGAGCAGGGTAAATCATTTCCCGGCCAGGTAATGCCTCCAGTGACGCACCGCTTCTACAATAGCCTGGGCCTCCTTTTCGACGGAGGAGTGTCTCGTCTCGGGGCCCTGGAGGGTCCTTGAGAAAAAGGCCACGGGTCTGCCCGCCTGGTTAAGGGTCGCGGCTAGGGCGAAGTCGGAGGCATCGCTCTCCACTTGGAAGGGGATGGACTCATCCACCGCGTGCATTGCGGCCTTCGCGATATCGTTCTTGATAAGAGTGAAGGCTGCACACGCCTCTGGTGTCAGGGGGAAGGAGGTGGCTTTGATGAGGGGCCTGGCTTTGTCTGCATAGAGGGGCACCCACTGGGCGTAGTAGGAGAAAAACCCCAGGCATCTCTTCAGTGCTTTTTGGCAGTGGGGAAGGGGTAGCTCCATTAGGGGGCGCATTCTGTCGGGGTCGGGCCCGATGACTCCGTTCTCCACCACGCAGCCGAGGATGGCCAGGCGCTTGGTGTGAAACATACATTTTTCCTTATTGTACGTTAGGTTCAGCCGTTGGGCCGTACGGAGGAAATTTGCTAGATTAACGTCGTGGTCCTGCTGGTCGTGGCCGCAGATGGTGACGTTATCCAAATAGGGGAAGGTTGCCCGCAGCGCGTTCTGGTCAACCATTCGGTCCATCTCCCTTTGGAAGACCGAAACCCCGTTGGTGACGCCGAAGGGGACCCTAAGGAAGTGGTAGAGGCGGCCGTTTGCCTCGAAGGCAGTATACTGGCGGTCCTCATGGCGGATGGGCAGCTGGTGGTACGCTGACTTAAGGTCGATGGTGGAGAATACTTTGTATTGCGCAATCTGATTGACCATATCAGATATGCGAGGGAGGGGGTACGCGTCCAGCTGGGTGTACCGGTTTATGGTTTGGCTGTAGTCGATTACCATGCGGCGTTTTGCAGTGGTTTTAACGACTACAACCTGGGCTCGCCAGGGGCTAGTGCTACCTTCGATAATGCCCTCCTTCAAGAGCCGCTCCACCTCAGAGCTGATAAAAGCTCTGTCCCCGGCACTGTACCGCCTGCTTTTGGTAGCGATGGGTTTACAGTCGCGGGTGAGGTTAGCGAACAGGGGAGGGGGGGGGACTTTTAATGTGGAAAGGCTGCAGGTGGTTTGCAGCGGGCGATTTAAAAGTTGTTGGTTGCAGACTGTGAGTGGGGGGAGGGGTCCACCGTATGCTAGTGTGACACTCTTAAGGTGGCACTGAAAATCCAACCCTAGCAGGACGGCAGCGCAAAGACGGGGCAGGACTAGCAGTTTAAATTTTTGATATTCAGTGCCCCCTACTGACAGGGTCACCACACAGTAGCCGCTGATGTCCATTGACTGGGACTTGGACGCCATAGAAATGCGATGGTGCGTTGGCAGAATCGTGAGGGAGTGGCTACGTACCGTGTCGGGGTGGACGAAACTCTCTGTGCTCCCGCTGTCGATCAGGCAACTGGTGGCGCGGCCGTTTACCGCGATATCCATCATGGAGCTGGATAGATGGTGAGGGTGGCCTTGATCCAGCGTCACGGAGGCCAGTATGTGGCTTAGTGAGTCACTATAGTCATCCGCCGAGACGGTGGTCGGTTCCGGTGACGAAATGGCGGTTGAGTGCGTTGGATACGATGGCGGCGGATGCCATGCGGCCGGGGGTACACAAAATGGCGGATAAGATGGCTGCTCCCACGGCCCGCACGCTGCGCTGCTGGCTGGCTTCCCCTTGCAGGCGTTAGCGTAATGGCCTTTCTTCCCGCAGCCCGAGCAGGTAGCTGTCTTAGCTGGGCAGTGCGCTCTGGGATGTTTTAACTGGCCACAGAAATAGCAGTTTTGGGCCTGGTTACTGGGCATCGAAGCAGTTCTTACCGGAGGCTGCTGTCTCGGTTGGGTCGCTGCAGCGGTTGGTGCCGGGGGCGGCGGTCCCGTGTCCCACGGTTTCGATTGCCATGTCTCGGCGCCGTTACGGGGGTATGCCTCGAGGTTTCGGTGGTCCTCCTCTAACGAGAGCGCAAGGGCAATGGCCATCTTCAGGTCGGGTTCCTTGCTTTCTAGCAGTCTCTGCCGGGTGTGGTCTGACTGGAGGCCCCTGACGAAGGCATCACAGGCGAGTCCCTGCGCGTGCTCCACAGCCGTTACCGCTTTACAATCGCAGTCTCTGCAGAGTGCCAGTAGCGCCCGTGCAAATGCCCCTACCGATTCTCCCGGTTGCTGCCTGCGGGATCCCAAGAGGTGTCGGGCGTAAATTGTGTTCACTGGGCGCGTATATTGCCCTTTTAGTAGCTCGAGGGCCGCCACGTACGTATTAGAGTCCCGGATTAGCATATATACTTGATGGCTCACCTGGGCGGTCAAAATTTTCAGTTTGTGATCCTCCTCTGTAACCTGTGAGATTGCGAGGAAGGATTCAAAGCAGCTCAGCCAGTGTTCAAACTTGGCTGATGCACCCACATCTTGAGGGTCGAGGTCCAGGCGTGGTGGTCTGAGGGCTCTCAGCAATGTCTGCTGTATCCGTTGCTGTTGTTGCTCCTCAGGTGTCGCCATTTAACTTTTAGCTAATAAAATTGATACGCTTATCAATTACTTCATAAAAGGTGATGAGTCGAAGAAGAGATGATGAGTCGAAAGAAGAGATGAATAAGGCTTTTATTAGCTAAGAAGAGACCATGCTTCTTCGTGAGTGACTGAACAAGTCTGAACGAAACCCACACAGTGGTGGGTGGAGTCAGCTGAGGCATGCCTCCATACACAGCGCCACCCAGAGGTGGCAATATACAATACAGTGGTTTACCACATACATATTCCGACAGACTTAGCTAAAATGTTGCTTTTCCACATTGCTCCTTACACAGTTCCTCATTTTTTGGCTGACTTTGCAACTTCCTTTTAAAAAGAAAGAAATTGCATTTATATAGCGCCTTTCACAACCACCGAACGTCTCTAACCTTACTAAAATGCTTTCTGTCTTTCAGTTTTGAGTTCCGATGAAGGGTTACACCCAACCACCTATCTTTCTCGTCTGGTTTTATTTTAGATTTCCAACATTTGCAGTTTCCCTTTGTGTTTTACTACAGGGGGTATATCCAAAACAATGTCATGTCTGCATTGGTGTCTGATTACTCATTTACTCTTCATCATACTTGCTTATTTGTATAACATGATTAATCATTAAAACAATAACAACTTGTATTCATATAGAGCCGTTAATGTAGTAAACAGTCCCGAGGCGCTTCACAGGAGCGTTATAGAAACATAGAAACATAGAGATAGGAACAGGAGTAGGCCATTCGGCCCTTCGAGCCTGCTCCGCCATTCAATGAGATCATGGCTGATCTTCGTCTGAGATCATAGCTGATCTTACCAGTTCAGTACCCCGTCCCCGCCTTTTCCCCGTAACCCTTAATCCCCTTAGCCTTCAGAAATATATCCAATTCTCTCTTGAAAATATTTATTGAATTAGCCTTCACAGCCCTCTGTGGCAGGGAATTCCACAGGCTCACCACTCTTTGAGTGAAGAAATTCTTCCTCATCTCTGTTTTAAATGATTTGCCCGCTATTTTTAGACTGTGGCCCCTGGTTCTGTGCTCCCCGGCCATTGGAAACATTCTCTCTGAATTCAGCCTGTCCAGGCCTGCCATAATTTTATATGTTTCGATGAGATCCCCTCTCAATCTTCTAAACTCCAGTGAGTACAAGCCCAAACTATTTAATCTCTCTTCGTAGGTCATTCCTGCCATTCCAGGTATCAGCCTGGTGAATCGCCGTTGCACTCTTTCCATGGCAAGAACATCCTTCCGCAGATGGGGCGACCAAAACTGTACACAATACTCCAGATGCGGTCTCACCAGCACCTTGTACAGCTGTAGTAAGGTATCCCTATTCCTATACTCGAACCCCCTTGATATGAAGGCCAACATACCATTTGCCTTCTTAATCGCCTGTTGCACCTGCATGCTCTCCTTCAGTGACTGGTGCAGAAGAACACCCAGGTCCCTCTGCACTTCCCCATCTCCCAATCTATTGCCATTTAGATAATAATCTACCCTCCTGTTTTTACCCCCAAAGTGGATAACCTCGCATTTATCCACATTATAGTGCATCTGCCACGTATCCGCCCATTCCCCCAACCTGTCCAAATCGCACTGTAGCCTCCTGACATCCTCATCAGAGCCCACCCCTCCTCCTAGTTTAGTGTCGTCAGCGAATTTGGAAATATTGCATCCAATTCCCTGATCCAGATCATTTATATATATTGTGAACAGCTGGGGTCCCAGGACAGATCCTTGCGGCACCCCGCTGGTCACTGCCTGCCACTCCGAAAACGAGCCGTTTATTCCAACTCTCTGTTTTCTATCCGCCAGCCAGTTCTCTATCCACGTTAATACTTTGCCCCCAATCCCATGAGCCTTAATTTTGCATGATAATCTTTTGTGTGGAACCTTATCGAAGGCTTTCTGGAAGTCAAGGTACACCACATCCACTGGCTCTCCCCCATCTATTTTACCAGTTACTTCCTCAAAAAATTCCAGCAGATTAGTCAAACACGATTTACCCTTTGTAAATCCATGTTGACTCTGTCCGATCCTTTCCCCATTTGTCAAGTGCTCCGCTATTTTATCCTTAATAATGGACTCTAGCATTTTGCCCACAACCGATGTAAGGCTTACTGGTCTATAATTCCCTGCTTTCTCTCTACCCCCCTTTTTAAATATTGGGGTAACATTAGCTACCCTCCAATCCACGGGTACTGTTCCCGAGTCAATGGAGTTCCGGAAGATGATCCTTAGAGCATCTGCTATCTCCAGGGCCACCGCCTTAAGTACCCTAGGATGTAGTTTATCAGGCCCCGGGGATTTGTCGGCCTTCAGTCCCCTCAACTTACCCAACACCATATCCCTAGAGATACTAATTTCTGTCAGCTCCTCCCTCTCATTAGTCCCTATGTTTGCCGATATTCCTGGGAGGTTATTTGTGTCCTCCTTTGTGAATACAGAACCAAAGTATGAGTTTAATTGGTCTGCCATTTCCTTATTCTCCATTATATATTCTCCCGAATCGGACTGCAAGGGACCGACTTGGGATTTTACCAGTCTTTTCCTCCTGATATACCGATAAAAGCTTTTGCAGTCTGTCTTTATGTTTGCTGCAAGTTTACTTTCGTATTCTATTTTCCCCTTCCTGATTAATCCCTTTGTCCTCTTTTGCTGTATCCTGTACTGCCCCCAATCTTCCGGTCTGGTGCTTTTTTTTGCCAGTTGATATGCCCTTTTTTTTGATTTTATGCTGTCCCTAATTTCCCTCGTTATCCACGGTTGAGTCACCTTTTTAGGTTTATTTTTATGCCAAACTGGTATAAACATGTTCTGGAATTCTTCCATTCTATCTTTGAATGCTTGCCATTGTCTATCCACTGTCAATCCCCCCAGAAACACCACCCAATCAATCTTACCCAATTCCCGTCTCATACCCTCGTAATTCCCTTTATTTAAGTTCTGGACCTTAGTCTCTGATTCAATTTCCTCACTCTCCATCTCGACTGAGAGCTCGATCATATTATGATCGCTCTGACCCAAGGGGCCTCGTACAAGAAGATTGCTGATAAGTCCCTTCTCATTGCACAATACCCAGTCTAAAATGGCCTGATCTCGAGTCGGCTCCTCGACATATTGGTCCAGATAACCGTCCCGAAAACATTCCAGGAATTCCTCCTCCTCAGAATTTTTACTAATTTGGGTAGTCCAATCAATATGTAAATTAAAGTCACCCATGATGACAGCTGTGCTCTTATCGCACGCTTCTCTAATTTCCCTTTTTATGCCTTCCCTCACCTCATATTACTATTTGGAGGCCTATATATCACACCCACTAACGTTTTCCTCCCCTTGCTATTTCTCATTTCTACCCATACAGATTCCGTTTCATCCGAGTTAATATCCTTCCTTTCCATTGCATTAATCCCCTCCTTTACCAGCAATGCTACCCCACCTCCCCTACCTTTTTGCCGATCCTTCCTAAATATTGTATATCCCTGGATGTTAAGTTCCCAGCCTTGCCCACCCTGCAGCCACGTTTCTGTAATCCCAATCAAATCATACTTGTTTACCTCTATTTCCACAACTAATTCATCCACCTTGTTCCTAATGCTTCTAGCATTAAGATACAAAGCCTTCAGGCTTGCTTTTTTCACACTCTCATTATGAATTAGTTTGGCCCTTTGTGTTTCTCTCCTTTGCTTATTGCTTCTCACCTTTCTACCATCTATTTCTGACTTCATATGACTTCCCTCTTTTCCACTACCTAGGTTCCCATCCCCCTGCCAAATTAGTTTAAATCCTCCCGAACCGCCCTAGAAATTATTAGCCCCGAGGACATCGGCTCCCTCACAGTTCAGGTGTAGACCGTCCCCTTGGTACAGGTCACTCCTCCCCAAGAACTGGTTCCAATGCCTCAATAATTTAAATCCCTCTCCCTTGCACCACTGCTCAAGCCACGTATTTAGCTTATCTATCTTACTCTCTCTAAACTTATTAGCTCGTGGCACTGGTAGCAATCCAGAGATTACTACCTTTGAGGTCCTACTTTCAATTTAGCTCCTAACTCCCTAAATTCAGCTTGTAGGACCTCCTCCCTCTTTTACTACATCGTCTGGTACCTACATGTACCATGACAACTGACTGATCCCCCACTCCCCTTCAGAATGCTCTGCACCCGCTCCGAGACATCCTTGACCCTTGCACCAGGGAGGCAACATACCATCTTGGAGTCTCGGTCTCGGCCACAGAAACTCCTATCTATCCCCCTTACAATTGAATCCCCTATCACTATAGCCCTATCCCTCTTTTTCCCGCCCTTCTGTGCAGCAGAGCCAGTCATGGTGCCCTGAACCTGGCTGCTGGTGCCTTCCCCTGATAAGTCATCTCCCCCAACAGTACCCAAAACGGTAAACCTGTTTTGGAGGGAGATGACCGCAGGTGACTCCTGCACTACCTTCCTGCCTTTACCCTGCCTTTTGGTCACCCATTTACTGTCTGAGCTAGCCTTTACCTGCGGTGTGACCAACTCACTGAATGTGCTATCCACAACATCCTCAGCATCGCGTATGCTCCAGAGTGAGTCCATTCCCAGCTCCAGCGCCGCCATGCGGTCCGCTAGGAGCTGCAGCTGGACACACTTCCTGCACACATAGTTGTCAGGGACAGTGTCCCTGATTTCCCACATGGCACAGGAGGAGCATGACACGGGTCCGAGCTGCCCTTCCATGACTTAACCCTTACAATACCCTTTTATTTACAACGATTTAGCTTAATTATTGAATTCTACTTAGAATAAGTTTGTGAAAGTACTCACCAACCAGTCACCAGTTATCAAACAAAATTTAGCACCGAGCCACATAAGGGCAGATAGGTCAAAGATGTAGGTTTTAAGGAGCGTCTTAAAGGAGGAACGAGAGGTAGAGAGGCGGAGTAGTTCAGGGAGGGAATTCCAGAGCTTAGAGCCTTGGCAACTGAAGGCACGGCCGCCAATGGTGGAGCGATTAGAATCAGGGATGCTCAAGAGGCCAGAATTGGAAGAGTGCAGATATCTCGGGGGGTGGGGGGTGGGGTGGGGTGGCGTTGTGGGGCTGGAGGAGATTACAGTGATAGGGAGGGGCGAGGCCATGGAGGGATTTGAAAAAAAGGGTGAACAGGACTTGTGTGAGTTGGGATACGGGCAGCAGAGTTTTGGATGACCTCAAGTTTACGGAGGGTAGAATGTGGGAAGCCAGCCAGGAGTGCGTTGAAATAGTCAAGACTAGTTATTGGATCAGAAACTCCCAAATACTTTGCTTGAATTTAGTTGTAGACCTCCCAGATGTTTACAGTACAGAAGGAGGCCGGTTACCAGGGCAATCCAAAACTAACCCCACTGCCCTGCTCTCTTCCCATATCTTCCTCTGTTTCAAAGATTTATCCAATTTTCCCTTGAAAGATGTCATTGTTTTTGCCTCAGCTGCTCCCTGTGGCAACACATTCTGAACTCCAACAAACATCTGCATGAAGAAATTTCTCCTGACCTCCTCCTCATTGTCTTAGTGACAATGTTTAATTGATGACCCCTGATCATTGACTCCCCAAGCAGAGGAAATAGATTTCTCCCTGTTAACTCTGTCAGACCCTTCATCATTTTAAAGAGCTCTATCAAACCTTCTCTCAGTCGCAGTATCTCAAGTTTTGTCCTCATATGGTTTTCCAGACTTGGCATCACCCTGGTGAATCTACGCTGTAAGCTGCCTGTGACTTTAATGTCCTTTCTGTAATAGCATGCCTGAAACAGCACCCGGTACTCTAACTGTGGCCTAACCAGCCTTTTGTACATATTTATCGGGAACGGTAGCATAGTGGTTATGTTACTGGAGTAATCCAGAAACCTGGACTAATGATCCGGAAATGTGAGTTTAAATCCCACCACAGCAGCTGGGGAATTTAAATTCTGTTAGTTAAATAAATCTGGAATAAAAAGTTAGTATCAATAATGGTGACCATGAAACTACCGGATTGTCAGAAAAACCCATCTGGTTCACTGATGTCCTTTAGGGAAAGAAATCTGCCGTCCTTACCCGGTTTGGCCTATATGTGACTCCAGACCCACAGCAATGTGGTTGGCTCTTAACTGCCCTCTGAAATGGCCGAACAAACCACTCAAAGGCAATTAGGGAGGGTCAATAAATGCTGGGCTGGCCAGCGACGCCCGCATCCCGTGAATGAATTTTTAAAAACTTCTTTACGCTTATATTCTATGCCCTTTTTTATAAAGTCCTCTTGGCTTCTTTTATGACTTGATCTGCCTGCACTTTCAGGGAATTATCTGTTTGAACCTTTTGTTCTCTATGTTTGTCTGCACCTTGCATTGAGGGGGCAAAATTTAGCTTAACCCGCCCATCGGGAAACTGACGGGGTCGGGTGCAATGATGGTTTTAAATCCTGGAACTCCCTACCAAACAGTACCGTGTGAGCACTTTCACCATACAGGCTACAGCAGTCCCAAGAAGAAGGCCCACCACCACCTTGTCAAGGAAACTAGAGACGGGCAATAAAATATTATTAGCAACGGCCACATCCCGAGAATGAATAAGCATTTTTTAAAAATGGAGCTTGGAATGTTTTGCCACAGGGAGGGGCTGAGGCAGAAACGATTACACCTTTCAAAGGAAAGTTGGATAAATATTTGAAACAGAGGAAGATACAGGGCTATGGGGAGAGAGCAGGGCAGTGGGATTAGCTTTGAATTGCTCTAGTAAAAAGCCGGCCTCCTTTTGTCCTGTAAATATCTTGTGTAACATAACATACCCAACCCATCCTTCCCCTATAAATGGGATCATTCTTTCATTAGTCTGATTGATTTGTATTGTTTTGCATACGCCCCACAAAATCCACCTTGTTTGTTGCTGGGATCACAGAAAGACCTGGAGAACGTGCAGTGAAATGGAAGAGAGGAACTGAATACATGCTGGAACAACAACAACTTGCATTTATATAGAGCCTTTAACATAGTAAAATGTAACAAAGCGCTTCACAGGAGCGGTATCAAACAAAATTTGACACTGAGCCACATATTAGGGCAGATGAAGAGGTGGGTTTTAAGGAGGGCAGCAGGGTGGCATAGTGGTTAGCACTGTTGCCTCACAGCGCCAGGGACCCGGGTTCGAATCCGGCCTCGGGTGACTGTCTGTGTGGAGTTTGCACATTCTCCCCATGTTTGCGTGGGTTTCCTCCGGGTGCTCCGGTTTCCTCCCACAGTCCAAAGATGTGCGGGTTAGGTTGATTGGTTATGATAAATTAACCCTTAGTGTTAGGGGGATTAAATACGTGGGGTTACAGGGATAGGGTGGGATATGTGTTGGTGTAGGGGTTACAGGGATCGGGTGGGATATGTGTCGGTGCTGGCTCGATGGGCCGAAATGGCCTCTATCTGCACTGTGGGGTTTCTGTGATTCTGTGAGTGTCTTAAGGGAAGAGAGGTAGAGAGGTGGGGAGGTTTAGGGAGGGAATTCCAGAGCTGAGGGCCTCGGCAGCTGAAGGCACGGCTTCCAATGGTGGAGCCATTAAAATCGGGGATGCTCAAGTGGCCAGATTTGGAGGAGCGCAGAGTAGTGGGGCTGGAGGAGATTACAGAGATAGAGAGGAGCGAGCACATGGAGGGATTTGAAAACAAGGATGAGAATTTTAAAATCGAGGCGTTGCTTAACCGGGAGCCAATGTAGGTCAGTGAGCACAGGGGGTGATGAGTGAAGGGGATGGTGCGAGTTCGGATACGGGCAGCAGTGTTGTGGATGAACTGAAGGTTATAGAGGGTGCAAGGTGGGAGGCCAGCCAGGAGAGCTTGGAATAGTTGGGTCTAGAGGTAACGAAAGCATGGATGAGTGTTTCAGCAGCGGACGAGCTGAGGCGCGGCAGAGACAGCCCTCGTTTCACAACTGATGGCTAAGTCTATACTCGGCGCGCTGTGACAAGAGACAGAATTTCCCAACACTGTCTGTGAGAAGATTAGAAGAGATAAGTCAGTTTTTGCTGCTGGCATTTCCTGTATTGATGTAGTACCTTGAGGTGCAGTTGTGGCAACTCTTGTGATACAGTCTGTGTAAAAACATTTTTACTGATGCGCACTTCAAATCTTGCCCACAATCCTGTTTTCAATTTGCTCCTTAAATAATTCTCCTTTTAGATAATCCTCTTGCATCTTCTGCAGCTAAAACCCTTATGAATCTCATCATACATATTCCGACAGACTTAGCTAAAATGTTGCTTTTCCACATTGCTCCTTACACAGTTCCTCATTTTTTGGCTGACTTTGCAACTTCCTTTTAAAAAGAAAGAAATTGCATTTATATAGCGCCTTTCACAACCACCGAACGTCTCAAAGCGCTTTACAGCCAATGAAGCACTTTTGAAGTGGAGTCACTTTTGTAATGTGGGAAACGCAGCAGCTAATTTGCGCACAGCAAGCTCCCACAAAAAGCAATGTGATAAAGACCAGATAATCTGTTTTTGTTATGTCGATTGAGGGATAAATATTGGCCCAGGAGACCGGGGAGAACTCTCCTGCTCTTCTTCGAAATAGTGCCTTGGGATCTTTTATGTCCACTATGAGACAGCAGATGGGGCCTCGGTTTAAAGTCTCATCCGAAAGACGGCACCTCCGACAGGGCAGCACTCCCTCAGCACTGCACTGGGGTGTCAGCCTAGCTTTTTGTGCTCAAGTCCCTGGAGTGGGACTATTAATCCACAACCTTCTGACTCAGAGGCGAGTGCGCTGCCAACTAAGCCACAGCTTACCAGAAATGTTCAGAATGTTTCCTACATTACAACAGTGACTAACACGTCAAAAGTACTACATTGGCTGTAAAGCACTTTGAGATGTCCTGAGGTCGTGAAAGATGCCGTATAAATGCAAATTCTTTCTTTTTTCACTGAACCAACCCTAAACTTACTTCCAGATTTAAGGATGAATTGATCGCTTAATATTTGCTTGATTAGCTGTGGGGGTCGGAGCGGAATTTTCTTTTTCCTAAATTGGTCTCATTGTTTCTTTTTTGCCACTCCAGGAGGGCTGCGGAGGGAGAGGTGGAGTGGGCGTGGGGGGTTTGGAGGTGAGTTTAATGGTGTGCGTAGGTTGCACCACGTGGGATGGGGCAGACTTGGTGGACCAGCTGGTCGATTCCTGTCCTTTTTCATTGGTTCATATATATTTTTTATTAATATTAATGGATGGAAAAAGGTGCACGATATTCCGATAGCATAGAATCATAGAAAGTTACAGCACAGAAGGAGGCCATTTCGGCCCATCGTGTCCGCGTCGGCCAACAAAGCGCTACCCAGCCTAATCCCACTTCCCAGCTCTTGGTCCGTAGCCCTGCAGGTTAGAGCATCCCAAGTGCACATCCAAGTACTTTTTAAATGTGGTTAGGGTTTCTGCCTCTGCCACTCTTTCAGGCAGTGAGTTCCAGACCCCCACAACCCTCCGGGTGAAGAAATTTCCCCTCAAATCCCCTCTAAACCTTCCACCAATTACTTTAAATCTGTGCCCCCTGGTTTTTGACCCCTCTGCTGAGGGAAATAGGTCCTATCTATCCACTTTATCTATGCCCCTCATAATTTTATACACCTCAATAAGGTCTCCCCCTAGCCTCCTCTGTTCCAAGGAAAACAAACCCAGCCTATCCAGTCTTTCCTCATAGCTAAGATTCTCTACTTCCGGCAACATCTGTATCCTCTCTAGTGCAATCACATCTTTCCTGTAATGTGGTGACCAGAACTGCACGTAGTACTCTAGCTGAGGCCTAACTAGTGTTTTATACAGTTGAAGCATAACCCCCCTGCTCTTGTATTCTATGCCACGGCTAATAAAGTTAAGCATTCTGTACGCCTTCTTAACCACCTTATCTACTTGGCCTGCTACCTTCAGGGATCTGTGGACATGCACTCCAAGGTCCCTTTGTTGCTCTACACTACTCAGTGACCTACCATTTAATGTGTATTCCCTTTCCTTGTTAGCCCTTTCCAAATGCATTACCTCACACTTTTCCAGATTGAATTCCATTTGCCACTGTTCTGCCCACCTGACCAATTTATTGATATCTTCCTGCAGTCTACAGCTTCCTTCTTCAGTATCAACCACACAGCTGATTTTAGTATTATCTGCAAACTTCTTAATCATACCCCCTATATTCAAGTCAAGATCGTTGATATATTCCACAAAAAGCAAGGGACCTAGTACTGAGCCCTGCAGAACCCCACTGGAAACAGCCTTCCAGTCACAAAAACACCCATCAACCATTCCCTCTGCTTCCTGTCTCTGAGCCAGTTTTGAATCCATCTCCATCCCTGGATCCCATGGGCTTTTAACTTCGTGACCAGTCTGCCATGTGGAACCTTATCAAAAGCCTTGCTAAAGTCCATATACACTACATCAAACGCACTACCCTCATCTACCCTCCTTATTACCTCCTCAAAAAATTCAATCAAGTTTGTCAGACACGACCTTCCCTTAACAAATCCGTCCTGACTATCCTTGATTAATCCGTGTCTTTCTAAATGAAGATTTATCCTGTCCTTCAGGATTCTTTCCAATAATTTTCCTACCACCGAGGTTAGGCTGACTGACCTGTAATTACTCGGTCTATCTTGTTCTCCCTTTTTAAACAAGGGTACCACATTAGCAGTCCTCCGGCACCACACCTGAAGCCAGAGAGGATTGAAAAATGATGGTCAGGGCCTCTACTATTTCCTCTTTTGCTTCGCTTAACAGCCTGGGATACATTTCATCCAGGCCTGGGGATTTATCCACTTTTAAAGCTGCTGAACCCCTTAATACTTCCTCTCTCACTATATCTGCTTCCGCCGTATACAGAGAGTGCAGAAGCAGAAGATCTACCCTGGAATCTCCTCCCAGATCATTGGCAATGGGTCTGGAATTCTTAAGTTGCTAAAATGGTTAATAATTGGTTAAACGCTCCTTGTTTACTTAACAGCATCTCTGAGTGTTCCTATTTCTTCCTATCTGAAATCTATTTTTCCTCCCCTTGTCCAGTCTTGTCGCACCTACATCCGCGATTCTGCCGACGCCCTCCGCCACTTTAACAGTTTCCAGTTTCCTGGCCCCATCTCCCTTTCACAATTCACAATTCACAATTCAAATCGCTTTATTGGCATGATAAGTTACATCTTATGTTGCCAAAGCATCAAAATACATTTATGGTTTAGCACATAAACGCAGTTCTATTCATACATTGTATAAACAGGTATATCCCTGAGTGTATAAATATACCTTCGCATTGTTTATATATATTCTTTTCTTAGTTTACTGGTTGTCTATTTTTTCACTATGGACGTCCAATCCCTCTACACCTCCATCCCCCACCAGGATGGCCTGAGGGCGCTCCGCTTCTTAATTGAACAGAGGCCCATCCAGTCCCCATCCACCACCGCCACCCTCCTCTGCCTGGCCGAGCTTGTTCTCACATTGAACTTCTCCTTTGACTCCACTCACTTCCTCCAAATTAAAGCTGTTGCTATGGGAACCTGCATGGATCCTAGCAACGCCTGCCTTTTCGTGCGATACATGGAACATTCTTTGTTTCAGTCCTACTCAGGTCCCCTCCCTCACCTCTTTTTCCGGTACATTGATGACTGTATCGGTGCTGTCTCCTGCTCTTGCCCTGAACTAGAAAATTTAATTCACTTTGCTTCCAATTTCCACCCTTCCCTTACCTTCACATGGTCAATCTCCGACTCTTCCCTTCCCTTCCTCGACTTCTCTGTTTCCATTTCTGGGGATAGGCTATTGACAAATATTCACTATAAGCCCACTGACTCCCACAGCTACCTAGACTACACTTCCTCCCACCTCGCTTCCTGTAAGGACTCTATTCCATTTTCCCAGTTTCTTCATCTCAGCCGCATCTGTTCTGACGATGCCACTTTCCATATTAGTGCTTCCGACATGTCTTCCTTTTTCCTCAAACAAGGATTCCCCTCTACTGTGGTTGACATGGCCCTCGGCCGTGTCCGTTCCATTTCCCGCACTTCTGCCCTCACCCCTTCCCCTCCCTCCCAGAACCATGATAGGGTTCCCCTTGTCCTCACCTTTCACCCCACCAGCCTCCGCCATCTCCACCACCAAACACATCTTCCCCATCCCTCCCCTTTCAGCATTCTGAAGGTACCACTCCCTCCACGACACCCTGGTCCACTGCTCAGTCACCCCCAATACCCCCTCCCCTTTCCACGGCACCTTCTGGTGCAAGCGCAGGAGATGCAACACCTGCCCTTTTACCTCCTCCCTGCCCACTGTCCAGCGCCCCAAACACACCTCCCAGGTGAAACAGCGATTTACTTGTACTTCTTGCCATTTAGTATACTGTATTCGCTGCTCACGATGCGGTCTCCTCTACACTGGGGAGACCAAACGCAGATTGGGTGACTGATTTGCAGAACACCTCCATTCAGTCTGTAAGCATGACCCCAAGTTTCCAGTCGCCTGTCACTTTAATTCTCCGCTCCACTCCTGCTCTGACCTCTTGGTCCTCGGCCTCTTACACTATTCCAACGAAGTTCAACGTAAGCTCGAGGAATAGCACCTCACCTTTCGATTAGTAACTTTACAGCCTTCTGGACTCAAAATAGATTTGAACAATTTTGACCATAACCTCCGCCCCTATTTTTTCCCATGGCAGCTGTTGATGATTCTGCCATTCCCATTTACACCTCTTCTACACTCATGTTTTGTTTCTTTAGTTGTCCCATTACCATCTCATTTTGCTTTGTACTTTTCAACATTTAATCACTCCTGCCTTCCACCCTATCACAGACCTTTCCTTTTGTTCTTTCCTCCCCTCCCCCTTCCCCTGCCCCCTACACTTGCATAAAATCTCTTGCATATCTAACTTTTTCCAGTTCTGAGAAAAGGTAATTGACCTGAAATGTTAACTCAGTTTCTCTCACCTGACCAGCTGAGTATTTCTAGCATTTTCATTTATTATCTCTGAATCACATTTTGTTTCTCCTCAGCTGTGACTCATTTGGTATCATTCTCATCTCGAAGTCAGAAGGTTATGGGTTCAAGGCCCACTCCAGAGATTTGAGCATAGAATCTAGCCTGACACATCAGTGTGGTATGGAGGGAATGTTGCACTGTAGGAGGTGCCGTATTTCAGATGAGATGTTAAACCGAGGCCCGAAGATCGCATGGCACTATTTGAAGAAGAGCAGGGCAGCTTCCCGTGTTGTGCTAGCCAATATTTACCCCTCAAGTAACACCTAAAAACAGGTTATCTGCTCAGTTCAGTATCTCATTGCTCTTTGTGGGACCTTGCTGTGCAAAAATTGGCTGCCGTGTTTCCTACGTTATAACAGTGACTACACTTCAAAAGTACTTCATTGGCTGTGAAGCACTTTGGGACTTCCTGAGGTTGTGAGTTGCTATATAAAGGCAAGTTCTTTTCTTTCTTAAAAACTGCTGGTTACAGATGCCTTGGAGTAAACATTGTTCACATTTTCTGCTTCACCTGAGGGGGAGGGTATGGTAGGGGAGTGGTGCGGAGGGGTGCAGTGGAGGGCATTAGGGGAGCGGAGGGGTGGGGGAGAGGTGCAGAGAGTTGGGGGTGTGGGGGTGGGGACATTAGGGGAGCGGAGGGGTGGGGGAGAGGTGCAGAGAGTTGGGGGTGTGGGGGTGGGGACATTAGGGGAGCGGAGGGGTGGGGGAGAGGTGCAGAGAGTTGGGGGTGTGGGGGTGGGGACATTAGGGGAGCGGAGGGGTGGGGGAGAGGTGCAGAGAGTTGGGGGGTGTGGGGGTGGGGACATTAGGGGAGCGGAGGGGTGGGGGAGAGGTGCAGAGAGTTGGGGGTGTGGGGGTGGGGACATTAGGGGAGCGGAGGGGTGGGGGAGAGGTGCAGAGAGTTGGGGGTGTGGGGGTGGGGACATTAGGGGAGCGGAGGGGTGGGGGAGAGGTGCAGAGAGTTGGGGGTGTGGGGGTGGGGACATTAGGGGAGCAGAGGGGTGGGGGAGAGGTGCAGAGAGTTGGGTGTGTGGGGGCGGGGACATTAGGGGAGCGGAGGGGTGGGGGAGAGGTGCAGAGAGTTGGGGGGTGTGGGGGTGGGGACATTAGGGGAGCGGAGGGGTGGGGAGAGGTGCAGAGAGTTGGGGGGTGTGGGGGTGGGGACATTAGGGGAGCGGAGGGGTGGGGGAGAGGTGCAGAGAGTTGGGGGGTGTGGGGGTGGGGACATTAGGGGAGCGGAGGGGTGGGGGAGAGGTGCAGAGAGTTGGGGGTGTGGGGGTGGGGACATTAGGGGAGCGGAGGGGTGGGGGAGAGGTGCAGAGAGCTGGGGGGTGTGGGGGCGGGGACATTAGGGGAGCGGAGGGGTGGGGGAGAGGTGCAGAGAGTTGGGGGTGGGGGCGGGGTCATTAGGGGAGCGGAGGGGTGGGGGAGAGGTGCAGAGAGTTGGGGGTGTGGGGGTGGGGACATTAGGGGAGCGGAGGGGTGGGGGAGAGGTGCAGAGAGCTGGGGGGTGTGGGGGCGGGGACATTAGGGGAGCGGAGGGGTGGGGGAGAGGTGCAGAGAGTTGGGGGGTGGGGGCGGGGTCATTAGGGGAGCGGAGGGGTGGGAGAGAGGTGCAGAGAGTTGGGGGGGTGTGGGGGCAGGGACATTAGGGGAGCGGAGGGGTGGGGGAGAGGTGCAGAGAGTTGGGGGTGTGGCGGGGGGGACATTAGGGGAGCGGAGGGGTGGGGGAGAGGTGCAGAGAGTTGGGGGTGTGGCGGGGAGCTGCAATACTAGATATCAATTTCTCAACACATTGAGGAGACTCTTGCAATTTTTGGGCCCATCTTGTGCAATTATCCAATCCACTGGGAGACTCCCGAATAGCTCAGGGCCAATTCAGAAAGCTGTGTGAAGAATTTCACCCAGGACAGGCCAAGGTGATGGTGGATCAGCAGCTGGGTTTCGGGATTAAAGCTGATTGTAACCGGGAAGCTGTTCAATGAAGTCAGTGAAACGCCGGCGCGCTCGATCACTTCCGTGACCGGTGGGCGCCGCGGGGATTGGAGTGCTGCCAAGAGAAGACAGGATATGCTCTCACTGCAGTCAGGGAGTAGTTGAGACAGAGATGCACTTCCTCACAGCCTGTGGAAAATATCAGGGCATCAGAGAGAATTTCTATCAAAAATTCTCACAAATATGCCCTGAATTCAGAAATCTGACTGACAACCAAAAACTTCCATTCCTACTGGGGGAGGAGAGAAGCTGTGTAACACTGGCGGCACACTATGTTACAGCTTGCCATGAACAGAGGGACAACCAGTAAACTAAGACAAGAGTATATATAAACAAGGCGAAAATATATTTATAAACTCAGGGATATACCTGTTTATACACTGTATGAATGGAACCGCGTTTATGTGTTCAACCATAAATGTATTTTGATGCTTTGGCAACATAAGATGTACCTTATCATGCCAATAAAGCGATTTGTATTGTATTGTATTGTATTGTGTAATTGGGTTGGAAAACCAAATTTTAATTTGATTTCTTAATCTTTTATTTAAATCTGGTAATACTTATTACAATACATCAACTTCATAATAAATCCATTACATTCATTAACCACAATAAGGCTAACTTTAACAAAAATCAACTTTAAGATTTAATTTGATTTCTTAGGGTTCAGTTGAAGTTTTAACGGTTTATTTACAGTATTATTTGGTTAATTTATTTGGTTCTTTTAAAAGAGGAATAATTACT
>NW_028225179.1:126036165-126271401 GCF_052327205.1 Somniosus microcephalus
GAATAGAATGTGGGCCTTCTAGTCTGTCATGAATAGAATGTCGGCCTTCTAGTCTGTCACTAATAGCATGTGGGCCTTCTAGTGGGTCATGAATAGAATGTGGGCCTTCTAGTCTGTCAGGAATAGAATGTGGGCCTTCCAATCTGTCAGGAATAGAAGGTGGGCCTTCCAGTCTTTCAGGAATAGAATGTGGGACTTCTAGTCTGTCAGGAATAGAATGTGGACAGCCTAGTCTGTCAGGAATGGAATGTGGGCCTTCTAGTCTGTCACTAATAGAATGTGGGCCTTCTAGTCTGTCACTAATAGAATGTGGGGCTTCTAGTCTGTCACTGATAGAATGTGGGCCTTCTAGTCTGTGACTAATAGAATGTGGGCCTTCTAATCTGTCACTAATAGAATGTGGGCCTTCTAGACTCTCGGGAACGGAATGTGGGCCTTCTGGTCTGCCAGGAATAGAATGTGGGCCTTCTAGTCTGTCAGGAGTACAATGTGGGCCTTCTAGTCTGTCAGGAATAGAATGTGGGCCTTCTAGTCTGTCAGGAGTAGAATGTGGGCCTTCTAGTCTGTCACTAATAGAATGTGGGCCTTCCAGCCTGTCAGGAATAGAAAGTGGGCTTTCTAGTCTGTCAGGAATAGAATGTCGGCCTTCTAGTCTGTCACTAATAGAATGTGGGTCTTCTAGTCTGTCAGGAGTAGAATGTGGGCATTCTAGTCTGTCATGAATAGAATGTGGGACAGCTAGTCTGTCACTAATAGAAAGTGGGTGTTCTAGTCTATCAGGAGTAGAATGTGGGCCTTCTAGTCTGTCATGAATAGAATATGGGCCTTCTAGTCTGTCAATAATAGAATGTGGGCCTTCTAGTCTATCATGAATAGAATGTGGGCCTTCTAGTCTGTCACTAATAGAATGTGGGCCTTCTAGTCTGTCATGAATAGAAGGTTGGCCTTCTCGTCTTTCACTAATAGAATGTGGGCCTTCCAGTCTGACAGGAATAGAATGTGGGCCTTCTAGTCTGTCACTAATAGAATGTCGGGCCTTCTAGTGGGCCATGAATAGAATGTGGGCCTTCTAGTCTGTCAGGAATAGAATTTGGGCCTTCTAGTCTGTAACTCACAGAATGTGGGCCTTCCAGTCTGTCAGGAATAGAATGTGGGCCTTCTTGTCTGTCACTAATAGAATGCGGGCCATCCAGCCTGTCAGGAATAGAATGTGGGCCTTCTAGCCTGTCACTAATAGAATGTGGGCCTTCTAGTCTCTCAGGATTAAAGGCGGGCCTTCCAGTCTGTCAAGAATAGAATGTGGGTCTTCTAGTCTGTCACTAATAGAATCTGGGCCTTTCAGTAATAGATTGTAGGCCTTCTAGACTGTCACTAATAGATTGAGGGCCTTCTAGTCAGTCAGGAATAGAATGTGGGCCTTCCAGTCAGTCAGGAATAGAATGTGGGTCTGCCAGCCTGTCAAGAATAGAATGTGGGCCTTCTAATCTGTCAGGAATAGAATGTGGGCCTTCGAGTCTGTCAGGAGTAGAATGTGGGACTTCCAATCTGTTAGTAATAGAATGTGGGCCTTCTGGTCTGTCAGGAGTACTATGTGGGCCTTCTAGTCTGTCAGGAATAGAATGTGGGCATCCTAGTCTGTCATGAGTAGAATGTGGGCCTTCCAGTCTGTCAGGAATAGAATGTGGGCCTTCCAGTCTGTCAGGAATGGAATGTGGGCCTTCTAGTCTGTCACAAATAGAATGTGGGCCTTCAAGCCTGTAAGGAATAGAATGTGGGCCTTCTAGTCTGTCACTAATAGAATGTGGGCCTTCTAGTCTGTCAGGAATAGAATGTGGGTCTTCTAGTCTGTCAGGAATAGAATGTGGGCCTTCTAGTCTGTCAGGAATACAATGTGGGACTTCCAGTCTGTCAGGAATAGAATGTGGGCCTTCTAGTCTGTCAGGAATAGAATGTCAGCCTTCTAGTCTGTCAGGAATAGAATGTGGGCCTTCTAGTCTCTCAGGATAAAAGGTGGGCCTTCTAGTCCGTCACTAATAGAATGTGGGCCTTCTAGTCTGTCACTAATAGAATGTGGGTCTTCCAGTCTGTCAGGAATAGAATGTGGGCCTTCTAGTCTGTCAGTAATAGAATCTGGGCCTTCTAGTCTGTCACTAACAGAATGTGGGCCTTCTAGTCTGTCGGGAATAGAATGTGGGCTTTCTAGTCTTTCAGTAATAGAATGTAGGCCTTCGAGCCTGTCACTGATAGATTGAGGGCCTTCTAGTCTGTCAGGAATAGAATGTTGGCTTTCTAGTCTGTCACAAATAGAATGTGGGCCTTCCAGTCTGTCAGGAATAGAATGTCAGCCTTCTAGACTGTCAGGAATAGAATTTGGGCCTTCTCGTCTGTCACTATTAGAATGTGGGCCTTCTAGTCTCTCAGGATAAAAGGTGGGCCTTCCAGTCCGTCAGGAATAGAATGTGGGCCTTCTAGTCTGTCAGTAATAGAATCTGGGCCTTCTAGTCTGTCACTAACAGAATGTGGGCCTTCTAGTCTATCGGGAATAGAATGTGGGCCTTCTCGTCTGTCAGTAATAGAATGTGGGCCTTCTGGTCTGTCACTGATCGATTGAGGGCCTTCTAGTCTGTCAGGAATAAAATGTGGGCCTTCCAGTCTGTCAGGAATAGAATATGGGCATTCCAGTCAGTCACTAATAGAATGTGGGTCTTCCAATCTGTTAGGAGTAGAATGTGGGCCTTCCAGTCTGTCAGGAATAGAATGTGGGTCTGCCAGTCTGTCAGGAATAGAATGTGGGCATCCTAGTCTGTCAGGAGTAGAATGTGGGACTTCTAGTCTGTCACAAATAGAATATGGGCCTTCTAGTCTGTCAGGAACAGAATGTGGGCCTTCAAGTTTGTCAGTTATACAATGTGTGCAACTAGTCTCTCAGGAGTAGAATGTGGGCCTTCTAGTCTGTCAGGAATAGAACGTGGGCCTTCCAGTCTGTCAGGAAAAAAATGTGGGCCTTCTAGCCTGTCAGTTATACAATGTGGGCCTTCTAGTCTGTCGGGATAGAATGTGGGCCTTCCGGTCTGTCAGGAATAGAATGAGGGCCTTCTATTCTGTCAGGAATAGAATGTGGGCATTCTAGTCTGTCAGGAATAGAATGTGGGACTTCTAGTCTCTCAGGGGTAGAAAGTGGGCCTTCTAGTCTGTCACTAATAGAATGTGGGCCTTCTAGCCTGTCAGGAATAGAATGTGGGCCTTCCAGTCTGTCAGGAATAGAATGTGGGCCTTCCAGTCTGTCAGGAATAAAATGTGGGCCTTCTACACTGTCAGGAGTTGAAAGTGGGCCTTCTAGTCTGTTCAGGAATAGCATGTGGGCCTTCCAGCCTGTCAGGAATAGAATGTGGGCCATCCAGTTTGTCAGGAATGGTATGTGGGTCTTCCAGACAGTGAAGGAATTGCATGTGGGAATTCTAGTCTGTCAGGAATAGAATGTGGACCACCTAGTCTGTCAGGAATAGAATGTGGGCCTTTTAGTCTGTCACTAATAGAATGTGGGCCTTCTAGTCTGTCACTAATAGAATGTGGGCCTTCTAGTCTGTCACTAATAGAATGTGGGCCTTCTAGTCTGTCACTGATAGAATGTGGGCCTTCAATCTGTGACTAATGGAATGTGGGCCTTCTAATCTGTCACTAATAGAATGTGGGCCTTCTAGTCTCTCAGGAATGGAATGCGGGCCTTCTAGTCTGCCAGGAGTAGAATGTGGGCCTTCCAGTCTGTCAGGAATAGAATGTGGGCCTTCTAGTCTGTCACTAATAGAATGTGGGCTTTCTAGTCTGTCAGGAATAGAATGTAGGCCTTCTAGTCTGTCAGGAATAGAATGTGGGCCTTCTAGTCTGTCAGGGGTAGAAAGTGGGCCTTCTAGTCTCTCAGGAATGGAATGTGGGTCTTCTACTCTGCCAGGAATAGAATGTGGGCCTTCTCGTCTGTCAGGAATAGAAGGTGGGCCTTCCAACCTGCCCGGAGTAGAATGTGGGCCTTCTTGTCTGTCACTGATATAATGTGGGCCTTCTAGTCTGTCACTAATAGAATGTGGGCCTTCCAGTCTGTCAGGAATAGAATGTGGGCCTACTAGTCTGTCACTAATAGAATGTGGGCCTTCCAGCCTGTCAGGAATAGAATGTGGGCATTCTAGTCTGTCAGGAATAGAATGTCGGCCTTCTAATCTGTCACTAATAGAATGTGGGCCTTCTCGTCTCTCAGGAATGGAATGTGGGCCTTCCAATCTGTCCGGAGTAGAATGTGGGCCTTCTAGTCTGTCACTGATATAATGTGGGCCTTCTACTCTGTCACGAATAGAATGTGGGCCTTCCAGTCTGTCAGGAATAGAATGTGGGCCTACTAGTCCATCACTAATAGAATGTGGGCCTTCTAGTCTGTCAGGAGTAGAATGTGGGCCTTCTAGTCTGTCACTAATAGAATGTGGGCCATCCAGCCTGTCAGGAATAGAATGTGGGCATTCTAGTCTGTCAGGAATAGAATGTCGGCCTTCTAGTCTGTCACTAATAGAATGTGGGCCTTCTAGTCTGTCACTAATAGATTGTGGGTCTTCTAGTCTGTCAGGAATAGAATGTGGGCCTTCTAGTCTGTCACTAATAGAATGTGGGCCTTCCAATCAGTCAGGAATAGAATGTGGGCCTTCTATTCTGTCAGGAATAGAAGGTGGGCCTTCTAGTCTGTCACTAATACAATGTGGGCCTTCTAGTCAGTCGCTAATAGAATGCGGGCCTTCTCGTCTGTCTGGAATAGAATGTGGGACTTCTAGTCTGTCACTAATACAATGTGGGCCTTACAGACTGTCAGGAAAAGAATGTGGGCCTTCTAGTCTATCAGGAATAGAATGTGGGCCTTCTAATCTGTCACTAATAGAATGTGGGCCTTCTATTCTGTCAGGAATAGAATGTGGGCCTTCCAGTCTGTCAGCAATAGAATGTGGGCGTCCTAGTCTGTCACTAATAGAATGTGGGCCTTCTAGCCTGTCAGGAATAGAATGTGGGCCTTCCAGTCTGTCAGGAATAAAATGTTGGCATTCCAGTCTGCCACTAATATAATGTGGGTCTTCCAGTCTGTCAGGAATAGTATGTGGGCCTTCTAGTCTGTCACAAATAGAATGTGTGCCTTCTAGTCTGTCAGGAGTAGAATGTGGGCCTTCTAGTCTGTCACTAATAGAATGTGGGATTTCCAGTCAGTCAGGAATAGAATGTGGGCCTTCTTGCCTGTCAGGAATAAAATGTGGGCCTTCTAGTCTGTCAGGAATAGAATGTGGGCCTTCCAGTCTGTCAGGAATAGAATGTGGGCCTTCTAGTCTATCACAAATAGAATGTGGGCTGTCTAGTCTGTCAGGAATAGATTGTGAGCCTTCTAGTCTGTCAGGAATAGAATGCGGGCCTTCCAGTCTGTCAGGAGTAGAAGGTGGGCCTTCCAGTCTTTCAGGAATAGAATGTGGGCCATCCAGTCTGTCAGGAATTATATGTGGGCCTTCCAGTCTGTCAGGAATTGAATGTGGGACATCTAGTCTGTCAATAATAGCATGTGTGCCTTCCAGTCTGTCAGGAATAGAATATGGGCATTCTAGTCTGTCACTAATATAATGTGGGCCTTCTAGTCTGTCAGGAATAGAATGTGGGACTTTTAGTCTGTCAGGAATAGAATGTGGGCCTTCTAGTCTGACACTAATAGAATGTGGGGATTCTAGTCTGTCACTAATAGAATGTGGGCCTTCTAGTCTGTCAGGAATAGAATGTGGGCCTTCTAGCCTGTCAAGAATAGAATATGGGCCTTCTAGTCTGTCAGGAATAGAATGAGGGTCTGCTAGCCTATCACTAATAGAATGTGTGCCTTCTAGTCAGTCAGGAATAGAATGTGGGCCTTCCAGTCTGTCACTAATAGAATGTGGGCCTTCTAGCCTGTCACGAATAGAATGTGGGCCTTTTGGCTGTCAGGAATACATTGTGGGCCTTCTAGTCTGCCAGCAATAGAATGTGGGACTTCCAATCTGTCAGGTATAGAATGTGGCCCTTCCACTCCATCCAGAGTAGAATGTGGGCCTTCCAGTCTGTCACTAATAGAATGTGGGCTTTCTAGTCTGTCAGGAATAGAATATGGGCCTTCTAGAAGGTCAGGAACAGAATGTGTACATTCTAGTCTGTCAGGAATAGAATGCGGGCATTCTCGTCTGTCACTAATAGAATGTGGGCCTTCCAGTCTGTCAGGAATATAATATGGATCTTGTAGTCTGTCAGGAATAGAATGAGGGCCTTCTAGTCTGTCAGGAATAGAATGTGTGCCTTCTAGTCTGTCATTAATAGAATGTGGGCCTTCCAGTCTGTCACTAATAGAATGCGGGCATTCTAGTCTGTCACTAATAAAATGTGGGCCTTCTAGTCTGCCAGGAATAGAATGTGGGCCTTCTTGTCTGTCAGAAGTTCAATGTGGGCCTTCTAGTCTGTCACTAATAGAATGTAGGCCTTCCAGTCTGTCAGGAATAGAATGTGGGCCTTCTAGTCTGTCAGGAATAGAATGTGGGCCTTCTAGTCTGTCACTAATAGAATGTGGGCCTTCCAGACTGTCAGGAATAGAATGTGGGCCTTCTATTCTGTCAGGAATAGAATGTGGGCCTTCTTGTCTGTCACTAATAGAATGTGGGCCTTCTAGTCTCTCAGGATAAAAGGTGGGCCTTCCAGTCTGTCAAGATTAGAATGTCAGACTTCTAGTCTGTCAGGAATAGAATTTGGGCCTTCTAGTCTGTCACTAATAGAATGTGGGCCTTTCAATCTGTCAGGAATAGAATGTGGGCCTTCTATTCTGTCAGGAATAGAATGTGGGCCTTCTGGTCTGTCAATAATAGAATGTGGGCCTTCTAGTTTCTCAGGATGAAAGGTGTGCCTTCCAGTCTGTCAAGAATAGAATGTGGGCCTTCTAGTCTGTCACTAATAGAATGTGGGCCTTCTAATCTGTCACTAATAGAATGTGGGTCTTCCAGTCCATCAGGAATAGAATGTGGGCCTTCTAGTCTGTCAGTAATAGAATCTGGGCCTTCTAGTCTGTCACTAACAGAATGTGGGCCTTCTAGTCTGTCGGGAATAGAATGTGGGCCTTCTAGTCTTTCAGTAATAGAATGTAGGCCTTCTAGCCTGTCACTAATAGATTGAGGGCCTTCTATTCTGTCAGGAATAGAATGTGGGCTTTCTCGTCAGTCAAAAATAGAATGTGGGCCTTCCAGATGGTCAGGAATAGAATGTGGGCCTTCCAGTCTGTCAGGAATAGAATGTGGGCTTTCCAGTCTGTCAGGAGTAGAATGTGGGCCTTCCAGTCTGTCAGGAATAGAATGTGGGTCTTCCAGTCTGTCAGGAATTGAATATGGGCCTTCTAGTCTGTCACTAATAGAATGTGGGCCTTCCAGTCTGTTAGGAGTAGAAGGTGGGCCTTCCAGTCTGTCACAAATAGAATGTGGACCTTCTAGTCTGTCAGGAACAGAATGTGGGCCTTCTAGTTTGTCAGGAATAGCATGTGTGCAACTAGTCTCTCGGGAGTAGAATGTGCGCATTCTAGTCCGTCAGGAATAGAACGTGGGCCTTCCAGTCTGTCAGGAATAAAATGTGGGCCTTCTAGTCTGTCAGGAATAGCATGTGTGCAACTAGTCTCTCGGGAGTAGAATGTGGGCCT
The DNA here is from genome assembly GCF_052327205.1 of Somniosus microcephalus. NCBI lineage: Eukaryota > Metazoa > Chordata > Chondrichthyes > Squaliformes > Somniosidae > Somniosus > Somniosus microcephalus. The sequence goes on from NW_028225179.1 coordinate 126,043,877, forward strand.
TCTAGTCTGTCAGGAATAGAATGTGGGCCTTCCGGTCTGTCAGTAATAGAATGTGGGCCTTCTAGTCTGTCAGGAATAGAATGTGGGCCTTCTGGTCTGTCACTAATAGAATGTGGGCATTCAAGCCTGTCAGGAATAGAATGCGGGCCTTCTAGTCTGTCAGGAATAGAATGTGGGCCTTCCAGTCTGTCAGGAATAGAATGTGGGCCTTCTACACTATCAGGAGTAGAAAGTAGGCCTTCTAGTCTATTCAGGAATAGAATGTGGGCCTTCCGGTCTGTCAGTAATAGAATGTGGGCATTCAAGCCTGTCAGGAATAGAAGGTGGGCCTTCCAGTCTTTCAGGAATAGAATGTGGGCCATCCAGTCTGTCAGGAATGGTATGTGGGTCTTCCAGTCTGTCAGGAATTGCATGTGGGAATTCTAGTCTGTCAGGAATAGAATGTTGGCCTTTTAGTCTGTCACTAATAGAATGTGGGCCATCTAGTCTGTCACTAATAGAATGTGGGCCTTCCAGACTGTCACTAATAGAATGTGGTCCTTCTAGTCTGTCACTAATAGAATGTGGGCCTTCTAGTCTGTCACTAATAGAATGTGGGCCTTCCAGACTGTCAGGAATAGAATGTGGGCCTTCTGGTCATTCAGGAGTAGAATGTGGGCCTGCAAGTCGGTCACCAAGAGAATGTGGGTCTTCTAGTCGGTCACAAATGGAATGTGGGCCTTCTAGTCTGCCACTAATAGAATGTGGGCCTTCCAGTCTGTCAGGAATAGAATGTGGGCCTTCTGGTCATTCAAGAGTAGAATGTGGGCCTTCTAGTATGTCAGTAGAATGTGGGGCTTCCAGTCTGTCAGGAATAAAATGTGCGCCTTCTAATCTGTCACCAATAGAATGTATGCCTTCTAGTCGGTCACAAATAGAATGTGGGCCTTCCAGTCTGTCAATAATGGAATGTGGGTCTTCCAGTCTGTCAGTAGTAGAAAGTGGGCCTTCTAGTCTGTCAAGAATGGCATGTGGGCCTTCCAGTCTGCCAGGAGTAGAATGTGGGCCTTCTAGTCTGTCAGTAATAGAATGTGGGCCGCCTAGTCTCTCAGGATAAAATTTGGGCCTTCTAGTCTGTCACTAATAGAATGTGGGCCTTCTAGTCTGTCAGGAATTGAATGTGTGCCTTCCAGTCTGTCAGGAATAGAACGTGCGCCTTCTGATCTGTCACAAATAGAATGTGGGCCTTCTATTCTGTCAGGAATTGAATGTGGGCCTTTCAGTCTGTAAGGAATAGAATATGGGTCTTCCAGTCTGTCAGTAGTAGAAAGTGGGCCTTCTAGTCTGTCAGCAATGGCATGTGGGCCTTCCAGTCTGCCAGGAATAGAATGTGGGCCTTCCAGTCTGTCAGGAATAGAATATGGACCTTCTAGTCTGTCAGGAATAGAATGGGGGTATTCTAGTCTGTCACTAATAGAATGCGGGCATTCTAACCTGTTACTAATATAATGAGGGCCTTCTAGACTGTCACTAATAAAATGTGGGTCTTCTAGTCTGCCAGGAAAAGAATGTGGACCTTCTAGTCTGTCAGAAGTACAATGTGGGCCATCTAGTCAGTCAGGAATAGAATGTGGGCCTTCCAATCTGTCCAGAGTAGAACGTGGGCCTTCTAGTCTGTCACTAACAGAATGTGGGCCTTCTAGTCTGTCACTAATATAATGTGGGCCTTCCAGTCTGTCAGGAATAGAATGTGGGCCTTCTAGTCTGTCTCTAATAGAATGTGGGCCTTCTAGTCTGTCACGAATAGAATGTGGGCCTTCTAGTCTGCCACTAATAGAATGTGGGCCTTCTCGTCTGTCACTAATAGAATGTGGGCCTCCTAGTCTGTCAGGAATAGAATGTCGGCCTTCTAATCTGTCACTAATAGAATGTGGGCCTTCCAGTCTATCAGGAATAGAATGTGGGCCTTCTAGTCTGTCAGTAATACAATGCAGGCCTTCTAGCCTGTCACTAATAGAATGTGGGCCTTCCAGTCAGTTCGCAGTAGAATGTGGGCCTTCCCGTCTGTCAGGAATAGAATGTGGGTCTGCCAGTCTGTCAGGAATAGAATGTGGGCCTTCTAGTCTGTCACGAATAGAATGTGGGCCTTCTAGTCTGTCAGGAATAGAATGTGGGGCTTCCAATCTGTTAGTAATAGAATGTGGGCCTTCTGGTCTGTCAGGAGTATTATGTGGGCCTTCTAGTCTGTCTGGAATAGAATGTGGGCATCCTAGTCTGTTATCAGTAAAATGTGCGCCTTCTAGTCTGTCACAAATAGAATGTGGACCTTCTAGTCTGTCAGGAACAGAATGTGGGCATTCCAGTCTGTCAGGAGTAGAAATTAGGCCTTCTAGTCTGTCAGGAATAGCATGTGGGCCTTCCAGTCTGTCACGAGTAGAAGGTGGACCTTCCAGTCTTTCAGGAATAGAATGCGGGCCATCCAGTCTGTCAGGAATATTATGTGGGCCTTCCAGTCTGTCAGGAATTGAATGTGGGACTTCTAGTCTGTCAGGAATACAATGTGGACCGCCTAGTCTGTCAGGAAAAGAACGTGGGCCTTCTAGTCTGTAAGGAATAGAATGCAGGTCTTCTAGTCTGTCAGTCATAGAATGTGGATCGCCTAGTCTGTCAGGAATAGAATGTGGGCCTTCTAGTCTGTCACTAATAGAATGTGGGCCTTCTAGCCTGCCACTAATATATTGAGGGCCTTCTAGTCTGTCAGGAATAGAATGTGGGCTTTCTAGTCTGTCACAAATAGAATGTGGGTCTTCTAGATGGTCAGGAATAGAATGTGGGCCTTCTAGTCTGTCACTAATAGAATGTGGGCCTTCTAGCCTGCCACTAATATATTGAGGGCCTTCTAGTCTGTCAGGAATAGAATGTGGGCTTTCTAGTCTGTCACAAATAGAATGTGGGCCTTCCAGTCTGTCAGGAATAGAATGTGGGCCTTCCAGTCTGTCAGGAGTCGAATGTGGGCCTTCCAGTCTGTCAAGAATAGAATGTGGGTCTGCCAGTCTGTCAGGAATAGAATGTGGGCCTTCTAGTCTGTCAGGAATAGAATGTGGGAATTCTAGTCTGTCAGGGTTAGAAAGTGGGCCTTCTAGTCTGTCAGGAATAGCATGTGTGCCTTTTAGTCAGTCACTCATAGAAAGTGGGCCTTCTCGTCTGTTCAGGAATAGCATGTGGGCCTTCCAGTCTGTCAGGAGTAGAAGGTGGGCCTTCCAGTCTTTCAGGAATAGAATGTGGGCCTTCTAGACGGTCAGGAATAGAATGTGTACATTCTAGTCTGTCAGGAATAGAATGCGGTCATTCTCGTCTGTCACTAATAGAATGTGGGCCTTCTAGTCTGTCACTAATAGAATGTGGGCCTTCTAGTCTGTCACTAATAGAATGTGGGCCTTCTAGTCTCTCAGGAATGAAATGTGGGCCTTCTAGTCTGCCAGGAATAGAATGTGGGCCTTCCACTCTGTCCGGAGTAGAATGTGGGCCTTCTCGTCTGTCACTGATATAATGTGAGCCTTCTAGTCTGTCACTAATAGAATGTGGGCCTTCCAGTCTGTCAGGAATAGAATGGGGGCCGATTAGTCTGTCACTAATAGAATGTGGGCCTTCTAGTCTGTCAGGAGTAGAATGTGGGCCTTCTAGTCTGTCACTAATAGAATGTGGGCCTTCCAGCCTGTCAGGAATAGAATGTGGGCGTTCTAGTCTGTCAGGAATAGAATGTGGGCCTTCTAGTCTGTCACTAATTGAATGTGGGCCTTCTAGTCTGTCACTAATAGAATGTGGGTCTTCTAGTCTGTCAGGAATAGAATGTGGGCCTTCTAGTCTGTCACTAATAGAATGTGGGCCTTCCAGTCTGTCAGGAAAAGAATGTGGGCCTTCTAGTCTGTCAGGAATAGAATGTGGGCCTTCTAGCCTGTCACTAATAGAATGTGGGCCTTCTATTCTGTCAGGAATAGAATGTGGGCCTTCCAGTCTGTCAGGAATAGAAAGTGGGCCTTCTAGTCTGTCACTAATAGAATGTGGGCCTTCTAGTCTGTCAGGAATAGAATGTGGGCCTTCCAGTCAGTCAGGAATAGAATGTGGGCCTTCCAGTCTGTCAGGAATAAAATGTGGGCCTTCTAGTCTGTCACTAATAGAATGTGGCCCTTCCGTCTGTCAGGAGTAGAATGTGGGCCTGCTAGACTGTCACTAATAGAATGTGGGCCTTCTAGTCTCTCACTAATAGAATGTGGGTTGTCTAGTCTGTCAGGAATAGAATATGGGCCTTCTCGTCTGTCAGGAATAGAATGTGGGTCTGCTAGCCTGTCACTATTAAAATGTGGGCCTTCTAGTCTCTCAGGAATAGAATGTGGGACTTCTAGTCTGTCAGGAATAGAATGTGGTCCTTCCACTCCGTCCGGAGTAGATTGTGGGGTTTCCAGTCTGTCACTAACAGAATGTGGGCTTTCTTATCAGTCAGGAACAGAATGTGGGCCTTCTCGTCAGTCAGGAACAGAATGTGGGCCTTCTAGACGGTCAGGAATAGAATATGGACCTTCTAGTCTGTCAGGAATAGAATATGGACCTTCTAGTCTGTCAGGAATAGAATGTGTACATTCTAGTCTGTCACTAATAGAATGCGGGCATTCTAGTCTGTCACTAATATAATGAGGGCCTTCTAGACTGTCACTAATAAAATGTGGGTCTTCTAGTCTGCCAGGAATAGAATGTGGGCCTTCTAGTCTGTCAGAAGTACAATGTGGGCCATCTAGTCAGTCAGGAATAGAATGTGGGCCTTCTAGACTGTCACTAATAGAATATGGGTCTTCCTGTCTGTCACTAATAGAATGTGGGCCTTCTCGTCTGTCACTAATAGAATGTGGGTCTTCCATTCTGTCAGGATTAGAATGTGGGCCTCCTAGTCTGTCAGGAATAGAATGTCGGCCTTCTAATCTGTCACTAATAGAATGTGGGCCTTCCAGTCTGTCAGGAATAGAACGTGGACCTTCTAGTCAGTCAGAAATAGAATGTGGCCTTTCTTGTCTGTCACTAATATAATGTGGGCCTTCTAGTCTGGCAGGAATAAAATGCGGGCCTTCTAGTCTGTCACTAATATAATGTGGGCCTTCCAGTCTGTCAGGAATAGAATGTGGGCCTTCTGGTCATTCAGGAGTAGAATGTGGGCCTTCTAGTATGTCAGTAGAATGTGGGGCTTCCAGTCTGTCAGGAATAAAATGTGCGCCTTCTAATCTGTCACCAATAGAATGTATGCCTTCTAGTCGGTCACAAATAGAATGTGGGCCTTCCAGTCTGTCAATAATGGAATGTGGGTCTTCCAGTCTGTCAGTAGTAGAAAGTGGGCCTTCTAGTCTGTCAAGAATGGCATGTGGGCCTTCCAGTCTGCCAGGAGTAGAATGTGGGCCTTCTAGTCTGTCAGTAATAGAATGTGGGCCGCCTAGTCTCTCAGGATAAAATTTGGGCCTTCTAGTCTGTCACTAATAGAATGTGGGCCTTCTAGTCTGTCAGGAATTGAATGTGTGCCTTCCAGTCTGTCAGGAATAGAACGTGCGCCTTCTGATCTGTCACAAATAGAATGTGGGCCTTCTATTCTGTCAGGAATTGAATGTGGGCCTTTCAGTCTGTAAGGAATAGAATATGGGTCTTCCAGTCTGTCAGTAGTAGAAAGTGGGCCTTCTAGTCTGTCAGCAATGGCATGTGGGCCTTCCAGTCTGCCAGGAATAGAATGTGGGCCTTCCAGTCTGTCAGGAATAGAATGTGGGCCTTCCAGTCTGTCAGGAGTCGAATGTGGGCCTTCCAGTCTGTCAAGAATAGAATGTGGGTCTGCCAGTCTGTCAGGAATAGAATGTGGGCCTTCTAGTCTGTCACTAATAGAATGTGGGCCTTCTAGTCTCTCAGGAATGGAATGTGGGCCTTCTAGTCTGCCAGGAATAGAATGTGGGCCTTCCACTCTGTCCGGAGTAGAATGTGGGCCTTCTCGTCTGTCACTGATATAATGTGGGCCTTCTAGTCTGTCACTAATAGAATGTGGGCCTTCCAGTCTGTCAGGAATAGAATGGGGGCCGATTAGTCTGTCACTAATAGAATGTGGGCCTTCTAGTCTGTCAGGAGTAGAATGTGGGCCTTCTAGTCTGTCACTAATAGAATGTGGGCCTTCCAGCCTGTCAGGAATAGAATGTGGGCGTTCTAGTCTGTCAGGAATAGAATGTGGGCCTTCTAGTCTGTCACTAATTGAATGTGGGCCTTCTAGTCTGTCACTAATAGAATGTGGGTCTTCTAGTCTGTCAGGAATAGAATGTGGGCCTTCTAGTCTGTCACGAATAGAATGTGGGCCTTCTAGTCTGTCACTAATAGAATGTGGGCCTACTCATCTGTCACGAATAGAATTTGGGTCCTGCAGTCCATCAGGAATAGAATGTGGGCCGTCTAGTCTGTCAGTTATAAAATCTGGGCCTTCTAGTCTGTCACTAATAGAATGTGGGCCTTCCAGTCTGTCAGGAAAAGAATGTGGGCCTTCTAGTCTGTCAGGAATAGAATGTGGGCCTTCCAGTCTGTCAGGAATAGAAAGTGGGCCTTCTAGTCTGTCACTAATAGAATGTGGGCCTTCTAGTCTGTCAGGAATAGCATGTGGGCCTTCCAGTCAGTCAGGAATAGAATGTGGGCCTTCCAGTCTGTCAGGAATAAAATGTGGGCCTTCTAGTCTGTCACTAATAGAATGTGGCCCTTCCGTCTGTCAGGAGTAGAATGTGGGCCTGCTAGACTGTCACTAATAGAATGTGGGCCTTCTAGTCTCTCACTAATAGAATGTGGGTTGTCTAGTCTGTCAGGAATAGAATATGGGCCTTCTCGTCTGTCAGGAATAGAATGTGGGTCTGCTAGCCTGTCACTATTAAAATGTGGGCCTTCTAGTCTGTCAGGAATAGAATGTGGTCCTTCCACTCCGTCCGGAGTAGATTGTGGGGTTTCCAGTCTGTCACTAACAGAATGTGGGCTTTCTTATCAGTCAGGAACAGAATGTGGGCCTTCTCGTCAGTCAGGAACAGAATGTGGGCCTTCTAGACGGTCAGGAATAGAATGTGTACATTCTAGTCTGTCAGGAATAGAATGCGGTCATTCTCGTCTGTCACTAATAGAATGTGGGTCTTCTAGTCTGCCAGGAATAGAATGTGGGCCTTCTAGTCTGTCAGAAGTACAATGTGGGCCATCTAGTCAGTCAGGAATAGAATGTGGGCCTTCTAGACTGTCACTAATAGAATATGGGTCTTCCTGTCTGTCACTAATAGAATGTGGGCCTTCTCGTCTGTCACTAATAGAATGTGGGTCTTCTAGTCTGTCAGGATTAGAATGTGGGCCTCCTAGTCTGTCAGGAATAGAATGTCGGCCTTCTAATCTGTCACTAATAGAATGTGGGCCTTCCAGTCTGTCAGGAATGGAACGTGGACCTTCTAGTCAGTCAGAAATAGAATGTGGCCTTTCTTGTCTGTCACTAATATAATGTGGGCCTTCTAGTCTGGCAGGAATAAAATGCGGGCCTTCTAGTCTGTCACTAATATAATGTGGGCCTTCCAGTCTGTCAGGAATAGAATGTGGGCCTTCTGGTCATTCAGGAGTAGAATGTGGGCCTTCTAGTATGTCAGTAGAATGTGGGGCTTCCAGTCTGTCAGGAATAAAATGTGCGCCTTCTACTCTGTCACCAATAGAATGTATGCCTTCTAGTCGGTCACAAATAGAATGTGGGCCTTCCAGTCTGTCAATAATGGAATGTGGGTCTTCCAGTCTGTCAGTAGTAGAAAGTGGGCCTTCTAGTCTGTCAAGAATGTCATGTGGGCCTTCCAGTCTGCCAGGAGTAGAATGTGGGCCTTCTAGTCTGTCAGTAATAGAATGTGGGCCGTCTAGTCTCTCAGGATAAAATTTGGGCCTTCTAGTCTGTCACTAATAGAATGTGGGCCTTCTAGTCTGTCAGGAATTGAACGTGGGCCTTCCAGTCTGTCAGGAATAGAATGTGGGCCTTCTCGTCTGTCACAAATAGAAGGTGGGCCTTCTAGTCTGTCAGGAATAGAATGTGGGCCTTCTCGTTTGCCAGGAGTAGAATGTGGGCCTTCTGGTCTGTCAGGAATAGAATGTGTGCAACTAGTCTCTCAGGAGTAGAATGTGCGCATTCTATACTGTCAGGAATAGAATGTGGGCCTTCCAGCTTGTCAGGAAAAAAATGTTGGCCTTCTAGCCTGTCAGTTATAGAATGTGGGCCTTCTCGTCTGTCAGAAATAGAACGTGGGTCTTCCAGTCTGTCAGGTACAGAATGTGCGCCTTCTAATCTGTCACTAATAGTATGTGGGCCTTGCAGTCTGTCAGGAATAGCATGTGGGCCTTCCAGTCTGTCAGGAGTAGAAGGTGGACAACCTAGTCTGCCAGGAATAGAATGTGTGCCTTCTAGTCTGTCACTAATAGAATGTGGGCCTTCCAGTCTGTCAGTAATAGAATGCAGGCATGCTAGCCTGTCACTAATATAATGAGGGCCTTCTAGACTGTCACTAATAAAATGTGGACATTGTAGTCTGCCAGGAATAGAATGTGGGCCTTCTAGTCTTTCAGGAATAGAATGTGGGCCTTCCAGTCTGTCAGGAATAGAAAGTGGGACTTCTAGACAGTCAGTAGTAGAATGTGGGCCTTCTAGTCTGTCAGGAGTAGAATGTGGGCCTTCTAGTCTGTCAGGAATAGAGTGTGGGCCTACTAGTCTGTCAGGAATAGAATATGGGACTTCCAGTCTGTCAGGAATAGAATGTGGGCCTTCTAGTCTGTCACTAATAGAATGTGGGCCTTCCAATCTGTCAGGAGTAGAATGTGGGCCTTCCAGTCTGTCAGGAGTAGAATGTGGGCCTTCCAGTCTGTCAGGAATAGAATATGGGTCTTCCTGTCTGTCAGGAATAGAATGTGGGCCTTCTAGCCTGTCACTAATAGAATGTGGGCCTTCTAGTCTGTCACTAACAGAATGTGGGCCTTCTAGTCTGTCAGGAATAGAATGTGGGCCTTCTAGTTTGTCACTTATAGAATGTGGGCCTTCTGGTCTGAAAGTAAAAGACTGTGGGCCTTCTAGTCTGCCACTAATAGAATGTGGGCCTTCCAGTCTGTCAGGAATAGAATATGGACCTTCTAGTCTGTCAGGAGTAGAATGTGGGCCTTCCAGTCTGTCAGGAATAGAATATGGGTCTTCCTGTCTGTCAGGAATAGAATGTGGGCCTTCTAGTCTGTCAAGAGTAGAAAGTGGGCCTTTTAGACTGTCAGTAGTAGAATGTGGGCATTCTTGTATGTCAGGAGTAGAATGTGGGCCTTCTAGTCTGTCAGGAATAGAATGTGGGCCTACTAGTCTGTCAGGAAAAGAATATGGGTCTTCCAGTCTGTCAGGAATAGGTGTGGGCCTTCTTGTCTGTCACTAATAGAATGTGGGCCTTCCAGTCTGTCAGGAGTAGAATGTGGGCCTTCCAGTCTGTCAGGAATAGAATATGGGTCTTCCTGTCTGTCAGGAATAGAATGTGCGCCTTCTAATCTGTCACTAATAGTATGTGGGCCTTCCAGTCTGTCAGGAATAGCATGTGGGCCTTCCAGTCTGTCAGGAGTAGAAGGTGGAAAACCTAGTCTGCCAGGAATAGAATGTGGGCCTTCTAATCTGTCACTAATAGAATGTGGGCATTCTAGTCTGTCACTAATAGAATGTGTGCCTTCTAGTCTGTCACTAATAGAATGTGGGCCTTCTAGTCTGTCACTAATAGAATGTGGGCCTTCCAGTCTGTCAGTAATAGAATGCAGGCATTCTAGCCTGCCACTAATATAATGAGGGCCTTCTAGACTGTCACTAATAAAATGTGGACATTGTAGTCTGCCAGGAATAGAATGTGGGTCTTCTAGTCTGTCAGGAGTACAATGTGGGCTTTCTAGTCTTTCAGGAATAGAATGTGGGCCTTCCAGTCTGTCAGGAATAGAAAGTGGGACTTCTAGACTGTCAGTAGTAGAATGTGGGCCTTCTAGTCTGTCAGGAGTAGAATGTGGGCCTTCTAGTCTCTCAGGAATAGAGTGTGGGCCTACTAGTCTGTCAGGAATAGAATATGGGTCTTCCAGTCTGTCAGGAATAGAATGTGGGCCTTCTCGTCTGTCACTAATAGAATGTGGGCCTTCCAGTCTGTCAGGAGCAGAATGTGGGCCTTCCAGTCTGTCAGGAGTAGAACGTGGGCCTTCCAGTCTGTCAGGAATAGAATATGGCTCTTCCTGTCTGTCAGGAATAGAATGTGGGCCTTCTAGTCTGTCACTAATAGAATGTGGGCCTTCTAGTCTGTCACTAACAGAATGTGGGCCTTCTAGTCTGTCAGGAATAGAATGTGGGCCTTCTCTTTTGTCACTTATAGAATGTGGGCCTTCTAGTCTGTCACTAATAGATTGTGGGCCTTCTAGTCTGTCAGGAATAGAATGTGGGCTTTATAGTCTGTCACAAATAGAATGTGGGCCTTCTAGACTGTCAGGAATAGAATGTGGGCCTTCTCGTCTGTCAGGAATAGAATGTGGGCCTTCCAGTCTGTCAGGAGTAGAATGTGGGCCTTCTAGTCTGTCAGGAATAGAACGTGGGCCTTCTAGTCTGTCAGGAGTAGAAAGTGGGCCTTCTTGTCTGTCAGGAATAGAATGTGGGCCTTCCAGTCAGTCAGGAATAGAATGTGGACCTTCTAGTCTGTCACAAATAGAATGTGGGCCTTCTAGTCTGTCAGGAATAGAATGTGGGCCTTCCAGTCTGTCAGGAAAAAAATGTGGGCCTTCTAGTCTGTCATGAGTAGAAAGTAGGCCTTCTAGTCTGTCAGGAATAGTATGTGGGCCTTCCAGTCTGTCACGAGTAGAAGGTGGACCTTCCAGTCTTTCAGGAATAGAATGTGGGCCATCCAGTCTGTCAGGAATAGTATGTGGGCCTTCCAGTTTGTCAGGAATTGAATGTGGGACTTCTCGCCTGCCAGGAATAGAATGTGGACCACCTAGTCTGTCAGGAATAGAATGTGGGGCATCTTGTCTGTCAGGGATAGAATGTGGCCCTTCTAATCTGTCAGGAATGGAATGTGGGCCTTCTAGTCTGTCAGGGATGTAATGTGGGCCTTCAGGACTGTCAATAATAGAATATGGGCCCTCCAGCCTGGCAGGAATTGAATGTGGGCCTTCTAGTCTGTCAGGAACATTATGTGGGCCTTCTAGTCTGTCAGCAATAGAATGTGGGCCTTCTAGTCTGTTAGTAATAGAATGTGGGCCTTCTGGAATGTCAGGAGTACTATGTGGGCCTTCTAGTCTGTCAGGAATAGAATGTGGGCATCCTAGTCTGTCAGGAGTAGAATGTGGGCCTTCTAGTCTGTCACTAATAGAATGTGGGCCTTCCAGTCTGTCAGGAATAGAATGTGGGTGTAAAGTCTGTGGGTTGTTTAGTTAATTAGTACACAGACTCCAAGAGTAACTTAAAACAGGACTTTACTATTTGAAGGTCAGGGCGAATCTGCCCAATAACTCCTGGCACAACACTTATATACTGGTGTGGTCACCATCGGTATTACCGTATACAAAAGCCAAACAAAGTAGTCCCACACCTAAAATTGTTCTCTTAAAGGTGAACGGTTACATACAATCGTTCTCTTAAAGGTAGACGGGTACATACACTACAATCCTCCCTTTTTAGCTTACAACATACTTATTCCCCATTAAACATAACATATAATCAACTTCATGTAAAACAATTCACAGATATAGTCTCTGCGGGAAACAGTTCACAGATTCAGTCTCTGCGGGAACAGTTCACAGATTCAGTCTCTGGTCTTGACTCGGTCCGAACAACATCTCTGTGGTGTAGCCGGTTCACATTTCTAGCGTGACTCATCCAATAGTCTTTCCCTTGGCTTAACAGCTTGAACTTCCGTCCTGCTGAACCAGCAGTGCTGACTTTTACAAACAGCTGGACTGCCTTGGTAATTTTTCCTACTTTCCAACTGATTTGGCCCCCTTCATGGGGCCCACGTGCATGATCTGATCGAAGTGATAATGATTTAGATGGTTATCGTCTTCTGCTTCGTCTTTTTCTTTTCTGCTTCTTGGAGACTCTCGGGGCTCCCTTATCCGCTGCCAGCTGTAGCGCCACCATCTCCCTATGTTCCTTAGACTTTAAGTGCTTCATCCTGATTTCTGCACTTTGGGAGTTTTCATCACAAGCTGGGCAGACCAAGTCATCGTAATATTCCGTGTCACTCAACAGGTCATGGTAATATTCGGTGTCGTCCTGAGCTAGTCTAGCGAGAGGGCCTGCTACTTCTTCCGTACCCAACTGGACGTTAGCCGACTGTTGTTCCCTCCCTAGACATCTTTCCTGAAGAGACTTCTTCATGCGTTCATATTCATCCCGCTCTTCCTGCAAATCCTTCACTAATGACCTCGTTTGTGATTTCAATACTTCCCCTTCCCTCGGGGATTGATTGATCAGGCTATTCAATCCTTCTGCTGGAGCAGCTGTTTCAACATTCTGCTGTTCACATTGACGTGATTCAGCGTACTTTTGGCATCCCTGTAAAATCTGTGTTGCAACCTCAGCTATTTCCATAACTTTTGAGAGCTCCGAACTCCTTCCCTTTGAAGATTGAAGCTCGTGTTCAGATTGTTCCCATTGTAGAGTTGTGGTAAACCACTGTAGTTCACTGTGTTCACTGTTGTTGTTGTTGTCGTTCACTCTTGTTTCACTGTTGTGCCTGACTATGCCTCAGCTGACTCCGCCCCTGGGCTACCGAGTATAAGAGCGGCCGCACGGCAGCTCCTGGCATTCGGTCGTCCACTAGAGGCATAGTCCTGATCTGTCTGAAGTGCAATTCAGTAGTTAATAAAAGCCTGTTGTTCTGAACTCTGCCTAGCCTTTTATTAGAATTGATAGCGCATCAAGAGTCTTGTCCTTCAGCATATGAAGGAGTTGGCTGACCATTAACTCTTCCACGGGAACACTGTGGGTCAGAGTCTTCTCCATTTCATCCACCTTTTCCTCCAATGCTTTCACCTTCTTTTCCTCTTGTACTTTGGCTTCCAGCGCTCGGAGAAGTTGCGCCTTGATGCTCTCTAGCTCATGTTCAGAGGCCATTCTTACAGTCGCTGTGTTTCTTACAGTTCCCTTTTCTTCCACTGAACGGATTCCCAGTTGAATCTATTCTTCAAGTTGTTGAATCTCGGTCATTGCCGCCCCATATTTGTCTTGGGTTTCCTTTAATATTTTTATGAGTTCTTGTACATCTTGTCTTTCATGTTCTGCCATGTCTTTCACCTCTAATTTCTCATCTATGGATGGAACTTCTACCGATGAGTCTGTCTTGGCCTTGAGCTCATCAAGAATTTCCTGCAGCCTTTGGACTTCTTGCTCATGTTCAACCTTCAGTTGCTCATATGCTTCCACTGAAACTAGCTTTTCGGAGGTTGCCGAGTTAACCCCTTCCAGAATTGTAGCCTGGGCCTGTTCATACTGTTCTTTCAACTTCTCACACTCTGCTTGTAAGGAGTCGTAGAGAAGAAATGGATTAAAATCCTGGCTTCCTGAAGATTCCTCTTCATTTGCTTCTTCCTGCAAATATTCTAACTCCTGAACAGCATAAGGGAGATGTGATGGGTAATTGGTCACGATGGCTCTATGGTCGCTCTCTGCTTGAGCTAGCTGCTTCTGTTGTCTTTCCAGATTCTCCCATTTGGTGTCATAGAACTTTTTCATTGTTTTCATCTCTTGTACGAGATGGTAACTCAATTGTTCTAATTGTTGTCGTAATTTGAAATAAGTTTGAGTCCGAGCTTGGTGTTCTTCCGTCATGGATATGTCCGTAACTTGAACAGGCTCAGAATTTTCTGTCAAACTAGGTTGTCGTTGTTCTGTGGAGTTCTGTTCTGAAACTTTGTTCTTCTCTGGAGCATAAGCCTTTATGCATGCCTTCGTTTTTCCAAACTTCGTCGGCAAGTCCATTTCAGCCTTGTCTTTCATATTTGGATTGGTCTTATCGTCATCCGTTTCAGAATCTGAGCTGATTGTCTGCACCGAGTCCTCACTCGTTATGGCTTTTAGATAGTGCCATTCCATGTCTATTTTCTTGATCCACTCCCGTCCTAGAAGTGGTGGTCCTCCCTCCTGTAGTACGTATAAGTTCATTCTTGGGTGTTCTTTACCCCTATCTCTCACTTTGACTCTTATCTTTCCCATGGGGTATACTTTATGCCCCGTGTATGTCTGCAATACGAACCTGGTATCTCTTAAGGGTATATGTGAGAATAGCCGGTGGTAATCCCTTCGATTTATGACTGATAGAGCTGATCCAGTGTCCAACTCCATTTTCACTTGGATTCCAGCTATTTTTAGCATGACCCAGATAGTTTGTAGGTCAGCTTCCTTACTCACATTGTGAATTCTCAGACTACCCAGCTCCTGGCCGTTTGGGTCTGAGTCTGAATTCTGTTCGTCTGAACTCTTCTCAGCCACCTTGTGTACCTTGTTGTACTTTTCCTGTGATGGCTTCCTTTGGTTGTTGGTCCTTTGGTTGTTGGTCTTCTTCCCTGACCGGCATACCTTAGCTATGTGACCCAGTTTGCCACATTTCCTACATTCCTGGTTCTTAAACCAGCATTGGTTCTGGTTGTGTGTTGTCTTCCCACAACGATAGCATTTTGTTGTTGTCGAGGTAATTTGATCCACACTTAGTGCTGCTGTCTTTAGCTGCATTTCCGCAGTTCCCTTCGCTGCGGCTTTGTGCGATGCTGCAATAAGGACAGCCCTGTCAAGTGTAAGGTCGTTCTCTTCGAGTAGTCGCTTTTGCGTTCCTTCCTTTGCCAACCCGCACACGAACTTGTCTCGCAATGCCTCTGTCAGATTCCCTCCAAACTGGCAGTATTTCGCTAGTCTACGCATTTCGACCAAGTATTCTGCGTTGCTTTCGTCTTTCCATTGCGTTCTCGCATAGAATTTGAATCGTTCCGCCAACATCAACGGTGTGGGGTTCAAGTGATCCTTCAGAACAGCCACAATATCATCGAAAGTCTGATCCGCCGGTTTAGCTGGTGATAGTAGATGCTTCAAGAGCCTGTATGTCTTCGCGCCCATCAAGTTTAGCAAGGTTATAGCTTTGTCATCTTCTTCTATTTTATTGGCCTCACAATAGCTCTCGATGCGTTCCACGTACGTGGCCCAGTCTTCTACCTCGGCATTAAAATCGTTGATGTTACCACGCTTAGGCGTCTTCCTCTCTTTCTGATAACACGCCGAATTATTTCTTTAACTTATTTTTTTTTTTCTAAGATGGCGGTTTTCCCGCGAAAATGGCGGTTTCCCGCGCTTCTTCCCTAGCGGGAGGGGTACACTTTCCCCCACAGGCGATGGCCGCTGGCTTTCAGATTCACAGCCTGTGCGTCGGCTTCAGTGCTTTCCCTTTTCTCGGCAAGGCAACCGGCGCTGGGTACACCCCGTTGACGGCGAACAGGTTCAGCCGCTGGGCTGGCTCTCGCTCAGTTCCCCTTGCTCAGGCTCGGTCTCTCTCCCGCTCTCTCGGCTCTACCGGCGCTGGGTACACCCCGTTGACGGAGAACAGTTTCAGCCACTGGACTGGCTCTCGCGCAGTCTCCCTTGGTCGGCTCTGCCTCTCCCGCTCGCTCGGCTCCCAAACGCCTCTCCCAGCCGTCTCGCAGTCCGGTGCTTCCCTCCCCGGCTGCGGCTGAGTTTTTATATCTTCCTGCGCCTACGCTCCCGGTCGCAGCGCTTCGTGGATTTGGTCGCTGCCCGGCCTTTTTCGCCGGTCGCGGTCTAGCTGTCTCACGACGCCGTTGCGTCCCCAGCCTGTCTGTACCGCGGCTTCCTTGCTCCACGCTGCCCCAGTCTCAGCGCCTCTGGGCCCGACTTCTGTTCAGCTCCTTTCCCCCTCGACCGTGGTCGAGTGCACCGTCCTTATCCTCCGGTTATTCTTTTTTACTTTTCCCTTACTCACAGTCACCGTGGCCGCCTTGCTTCTCGTGCTGATCAGCTCACTCCTCACCGTGGCAGAAGGGACAGTCAGTGCCTGTTGCTGATGGAAGTCTTTGTCTCTGAATTCTTCCTCCTTTCCAGCTCTGCAGACTCGAGTTTTCTCCCAGCAGAATGACGAGGGCGGTGGCCTCTTCTCGACGCTCGTTAACTGCTTCGGAATTATTGTTGCCGTAGGGTACGATCGGACTTGTCGCCACTGTAAAGTCTGTGGGTTGTTTAGTTAATTAATACACAGACTCCAAGAGTAACTTAAAACAGGACTTTACTATTTGAAGGTCAGGGCGAATCTGCCCAATAACTCCTGGCACAACACTTATATACTGGTGTGGTCACCGTCGGTATTACCGTATACAGAAGCCAAACAAAGTAGTGCCACACCTAAAATAGTTCTCTTAAAGGTGAACGGTTACATACAATAGTTCTCTTAAAGGTAGATGGGTACATACACTACAGTGGGCCTTCCAGTCTGTCAGGAATAGAATGTGGGCCTTCTAGTCTGTCACAAATAGAATGTGGGCTTTCTAGTTTGTCAGGAATAGAATGTGGGCCTTCTAGTTTGCCAGGAGTAGAATGTGGGCCTTCCAGTCTGTCAGGAAAAAAATGTGGGCCTTCTAGCCTGTCAGTTATAGAATGTGGGCCTTCTAGTTTGCCAGGAGTGGAAAGTGGGCCTTCTAGTCTGTCAGGAGTAGAATGTGGGCTTTCTAATCTGTCACTAATAGAATGTGGGCCTTCCAGTCTGTCAGTAACAGAATGTGGGCCTTCTAGTTTGCCAGGAGTAGAAAGTGGGCCTTCTAGTCTGTCAGGAATAGCATGTGGGCCTTCCAGTCTGTCAGGAGTAGAAGGTGGACCATCTAGTCTGTCAGGAGTAGAATGTGGGCCTTCTAATCTGTCACTAATAGAATGTGGGCCTTCCAGTCTGTCAGTAACAGAATGTGGGCCTTCTAGTTTGCCAGGAGTAGAAAGTGGGCCTTCTAGTCTGTCAGGAATAGCATGTGGGCCTTCCAGTCTGTCAGGAGTAGAAGGTGGACCACCTAGTCTGCCAGGAATAGAATGTGGGCCTTCTAGTCTGTCACTAATAGAATGTGGGCCTTCTAGTCTGTCACTAATAAAATGTGGATCTTCTAGTCTGTCACTAATAGAATGTGGGCCTTCTAGTCTGTCAGAAATAGAATGTGGCCCTTCTATTCTGTCAGGAATAGAATGTGGGCCTTCCAGTCTGTCAGGAATTAAATGCGGGCCTTCTAGTCTGTCACTAATATAATGTGGGCCTTCCAGTCTGTCAGGAATAGAATGTGGGCCTTCTGGTCATTCAGGAGTAGAATGTGGGCCTTCTAGTATGTCAGTAGAATGTGGGACTTCCAGTCTGTCAGGAATAAAATGTGGGCCTTCTAGTCTGTCACCAATAGAATGTATGCCTTCTAGTCGGTCACAAATAGAATGTGGGCCTTCCAGTCTGTCAGGAATAGAATGTGGGTCTTCCAGTCTGTCAGTAGTAGAAAGTGGGCCTTCCAGTCTGTCAGCAATGGCATGTGGGCCTTCCAGTCTGCCAGGAGTAGAATGTGGCCATTCTAGTCTGTCAGTAATAGAATGTGGGCCGTCTAGCCGCTCAGCATAAAATTTGGGCCTTCTAGTCTGTCACTAATAGAATGTGGGCCTTCTAGTCTGTCAGGAATAGAATGTGGGCCTTCTCGTTTGCCAGGAGTAGAATGTGGGCCTTCTGGTCTGTCAGGAATAGAATGTGTGCAACTAGTCTCTCAGGAGTAGAATGTGCACATTCTATACTGTCAGGAATAGAATGTGGGCTTTCCAGTCTGTCAGGAAAAAAATGTGGGCCTTCTAACCTGTCAGTTATAGAATGTGGGCCTTCCCGTCTGTCAGGAATAGAATGTGGGCCTTCCAGTCTGTCAGGTATAGAATGTGGGCCTTCTAATCTGTCACTAATAGAATGTGGGCCTTCCAGTCTGTCAGGAGTAGAATGTGGGCCTTCCAGTCTGTCAGGAATAGAATATGGGTCTTCCTGTCTGTCAGGAATAGAATGTGGGCCTTCTAGTCTGTCACTAATAGAATGTGGGCCTTCTAGTCTGTCACTAACAGAATGTGGGCCTTCTAGTCTGTCAGGAATAGAATGTGGGCCTTCTAGTTTGTCCCTTATAGAATGTGGGCCTTCTGGTCTGAAAGTAAAAGACTGTGGGCCTTCTAGTCTTTCAGTAATAGAATGTAGGCCTTCTAGTCTGTCACTAATAGATTGTGGACCTTCTAGTCTGTCAGGAATAGAATGTGGGCTTTATAGTCTGTCACAAATAGAATGTGGGCCTTCTAGACTGTCAGGAATAGAATGTGGGCCTTCCAGTCTGTCAGGAATAGAATGTGGGCATTGTGGTATATGTGCCTTTAAGAGCAATTGTGGTGTATGTGCCTTTAAGAGCCCCAGGTGTGCGTAATGCCGGTAATTGCCACTTGGGCTATATAAGCCTGTGTATTGTGTATATCCTTTAGAACCCCCCCCCCCCCCCCCCCCAGAATTGCTTAGTAAATACCTATGAACCAACTCCTGTCTTCAGTGTCTTTATCTACACACGGACACTACAGTGGCGACGAAGTGGAAACGGACTTACCTGCAATTCGGCAGCACCTCAAGGACATCGATTCCTCCAGCGTCCAGAAGACTCAAGGAAGTAATAGAAACTGTGGCTTCACCAGCTGGCCAAGCTGGTGGCAGGTACTGCGCTAATCCTTCCTGGGCTTCAGGCTGGGCCTCCAGCGGCGGGCTCTACAGCTGAGACAGGCAGCGAAATCGGAGGCAAGCAATAACGGACTGGGAGGGTGCACTCTTGAGATGGCCGGCGCGGCAAGCAGGTCAGCGTTTAGACCTCTGTCGGGAATGAGTCTCCAACAGTGAATAAACGGAAACCACAGTAAAACAGCCTTGTTATCGGTAGCAGCGGCGGGGATGCGCCATATCGTTGCTACAGAGAAAAAGAAAAAAAAAGCACGGGAAGCGCCATATCTTTTTTGAAATGCCTAAGTCTGGCAATATTGATGCTTTTGATAACGAAACAGAGCCTAACTTTGGCAATATTGATGTTTTTGATAACAAGATAGAGGATTGGACCACATATGTAGAAAGAGTGGAGGTGTTTTGCACCGCAAATGGAATAGAAGATGAAAAAAAAGCTTCAGTGCTTCTGGATCTAATGGGTGCAGAAACATACAAGCTGTTACGCAACTTAATCACTCCAGCCGAACTGATGGACAAGAATTTTGAGGAGATTGTTGATACCCTACACTGCCAATTCGAGGCAGGACTGGCAGATTCTTTGCAAGACAAATTCATCTGCGATTCCCTAAGTGTAGAAACACAGAAAAAGATATCTTCTGGAAAAGATTTAACACTGGACAAGGCTTTCAGTGCAATAGGAGCGGCAAAGATGCAGTAAAGGCAACAGGACTTCGACACCCATGAAATGACACGGGGTTTCGAGAGATGTTATCGCTGCGGCAGATCCAACCATGACCAGAGGGATTGCTGGTTCAAAGAAAAAGCATGCAGGCGATGCGGAAAGATGGGACACATTCCACGTGTATGCCGATCTGAAAATAAAAAATCCACTAACGGGAAAAGAATCAATAAGGAAAAGCACACAAAGGTACAAATGATGACGGACAGTAGCTCCAAAGACCAGAAGAGCGATAGCGACTCCGGGAACAAGAGACTAAGCTCTCTCAAATTACATAATGTAATTGCCAATGAAGATTACCAGACCATTTGGGTTACCCTCATAATAGCAGGGTCCCCAGTTAAAATGGAGCTAGATACAGGATCAGCTCTAACCGTAATAAATCGACGAGATTACGAGAGGCTATTTTCGCATATACCTCTAAATTATCTTAAAAACATATACGGGGCAGAAAGTATACCCCAAAGGAAAAATAAAGGTACCTGTGGTATACAACGGCAAAGAAATACAAAAGTTGTATTTATACATTCTACAAGATGGTGGTCCACCGTTGTTGGGACGTGAATGGATAAGGAAGATACGTTTAGACTGGCACTCCATTCAGGCACTGACGGTGACCAGTAAGGAAAAAAACAATGATGACATCATACCTGAACGATTAAAAGGCATCTTGGCCAACGCCAAAGAAGTGTTTCAAGAGAAACTAGGAACCTTGAAAGGCATCACCGCCTAATAAAAGTGGAAGATGCAGCAATTCCAAAAAATTTTAAGGCAAGACCAGTGCCATACGCAATACGTCTGGCAGTCGAGGCAGAGCTGGAGAATTTGGAAAAGGCAGGCGTATTATCCAAAATAGATTGGAGTGAATGGGCAACACCTATCGTTCCAGTCATGAAAAAAGCATTGAAAAATAACTCTGAGGAACAGAGAAAAATTCGCATCTGTGGGGACTTTAAGGTGGCTGTAAACCCGATCCTTCACACGGTACAGTATCCTCTTCCGAGGATAGAAGATATTTTCGCCTCACTATCCGGAGGAAAACGTTTCACAAAAATTGACTTGGCACAGGCATATCTACAGATGGAGGTTGAGGAGACCTCTAAAAAGTATCTCACAATAAACACACACAAAGGCCTGTACCAGTACAATCGACTGGTTTTTGGAGTAGCATCAGCTCCAGCTATCTGGCAAAGAGCTATGGAGCAAGTCCTGCAAGGGATTCCGGGTACTCAGTGCTACCTAGACGACATCCTTATAACAGGAGAAAACAACAACGAGCACCTTGCCAATTTGGAGCAGGTGCTCACTAGACTGAAAGAACGGGGCCTACGAGCAAATCGCCCCAAGTGCGAATTTTTCCAAAATCAGATATCATATTGTGGCCACATAATTAATAAGGAAGGGTTGCATAAGTCACCTGAAAAAATTGAAGCAGTTATAAAAGCCCCAGCACCTGAAAATGTTTTACAATTGAGGTCATTCCTGGGATGAATAAATTACTATCATAAATTTTTACCGAACTTATCAACTATTCTACACCCTCTTAATGATCTTCTGCACACAGGAGTGATTTGGAAATGGAACGAAGACTGTAAACGTGCCTTCCATAAATGTAAAGACTTAATCACATCCGAGAAAGTTTTGGCTCATTACAACCCATCACTACCAATCAGACTGGCGTGCGATGCATCCCCTTACGGCATAGGAGCGGTATTGTCCCATAGATTCCCTGATGGCTCGGAACGGCCGATAGCTTTTGCGTCACGCTCATTGAACTCAGCTGAGCGTAACTATTCCCAGATAGACAGGGAAGCACTCAGCCTGGTATGGGGAGTGAAGAAATTCAACCATTACCTACACGGACAAAAATTTACCTTGATGACTGACCATCAACCCCTCATCTCCATATTCAACCCTAAGAAAGGTGTCCCCATTATGACGGTACAAAGACTACAGAGGTGGTCCCTTTTTCTAGGGGCACACCAATACAACATTGAATACAAAGGGTCAAAACAGCATGGGAATGCTGACGGTTTATCGCGCCTGCCGTTGCCAACGATAGAAGAGGCACCTACAGTAGAGATATTCCACTCTACCATAGTGGAATGTCTACTGGTGGCAAATTCTGCCATTGAAAGGGAGACAAGAAATGACCCTACTCTCTCTCGGGTCTACAATTTAACAATGAAGGGATGGCCAGCACATGGCGAACCACTGTTGCCAGCATTCTCGCAAAGAAGAGAACAGCTGTCAGTGTGCCGAGGAACCTTGATGTGTGGATCCAGAGTGGTGATTCCACCCAAACTCCAGGATAAAGTGCTAAAGGAGCTTCACGAGGGGCATCTGGGTGGAGTGAAAATGAAGAACCTAGCTAGGGCGTTTGTATGGTGGCCAGTTATCGATGGAGACATCGAAGACATGACCAAGAGCTGCCTAGGATGCCAGAAGGTCCAAAATGCTCCGCCACAGGCCCCCTCTACATCCATGGGAGTGGCCCTCATCTCCCTGGCAAAGGGTGCACATCGACTTTGCTGGTCCATTTATGGACTCAATGTTCTTAATCGCAGTTGATGCGCACTCCAAGTGGCCGGAGGTAATAAAGATGTCCTCCACCACCACGGAAAAAACCATCACAGTATTAAGGACCATATTTGCCAGGAATGGGCTGCCGGAACAGATATGTTCTGATAATGGACTGCAATTTGTGTCCGAAGAATTCAGAAAGTTCTTAAAGAACAATGGGGTAAAGCACTACACGTCCACCCCATACCATCCCGCCACCAATGGATTGGCTGAAAGGTTTGTCCAGACCTTTAAGAAGGCCATAAAGGCCATGGGTAATGAAGACATAAAACTTCAGCAAAAGGTGGATAACTTCTTATTTGCATATAGGAATGCAACACATATGGTTACAAACCAAACTCCCGCCATGATGTTCTACAATAGAAACCTAAGATGCCGGCTGGATTTGGTCAAGCCCAACATCCGAAGGGACGTGGAGAACCGGCAGTTTCAGGGCATGAATGAAAGGCCAACTAGGGCCTTCCAGATAGGCCAACCGGTTTTGGCCCGGGACTACCGTACCGAGAAATGGCAGCCTGGAACTATCTGCACACGACTAGGACCACTGATGTATACCGTGGACATCGGAGAAAGCATAATAAGGCGCCATGCTGACCAAATCATCAAGTCATCCGAAAAGGGACAACCTACACCACCACGCTATACATCTAACGATGAGGTAGAGATACCCATATCTACCTCCGATCCGGTGATACTGGAACCCGATGAACCCGACACTGGCCTTCAAGCCGAATCAGCCTTGCCAGAAGAACCTACTACACCACCAGAAACTACTACACCCCCGAGGCGTTTTCCGGACCGAGTCAGGAAGCCTCCTGAGAGACTAAATTATAATTAATTAATACAGCAATGTATATTATTTTGCATATAACATGTAATTAATAATTACTTAAAATATAATGTACTAGTTAGCTAGAAGGGGAGGAATTGTGGTGTATGTGCCTTTAAGAGCCCCAGGTGTGCGTAATGCCGGTAATTGCCACTTCGGCTTCCAGTCTGTCAGGAATAGAATGTGGGCCTTCCAGTCTGTCAGGAATAGAATGTGGGCCTTCTAGTCTGTCAGGAATAGAATGTGGGCCTTCCAGTCTGTCAGGAATAGAATGTGGGCCTTCTAGTTTGCCAGGAGTAGAATGTGGGCCTTCTAATCTGTCACTAATAGAATGTGGGCCTTCCAGTCTGTCAGTAATAGAATGTGGGCATTCTGCTCTGTCAGGAGTAGAAAGTGGGCCTTCTAGTCTGTCAGGAATAGCATGTGGGCCTTCCAGTCTGTCAGGAGTAGAAGGTGGACCACCTAGTCTGCCAGGAATAGATTGTGGGCCCTCTAGTCTGTCACTAATAGAATGTGGGCATTCTAGTCTGTCAGGAATAGAATGTGGTCCTTCCACTCCGTCCGGAGTACATTGTGGGCCTTCCAGTCTGTCACGAATAGAATGTGGGCCTTCTAGTCTGTCAGGAATAGAATGTGGTCCTTCTAGTCTGTCAATAATAGAATGTGGGCCTTCCAGTCTGTCACTAATAGATTGTGGGCTTTCCAGTCTGTCAGGAATAGAATATGAACCTTCTAGTCTGTCAGGAATAGAATGTGGGCCTTCCAGTCAGTCACTAATAGAATGTGGGCCTTCTAGTCTGTCACTAATATAATGAGGGCCTTATAGACCGTCACTAATAAAATGTGGGCCTTCTAGTCTGCCAGGAACAGAATGTGGGCCTTCTAGTCTGTCAGGAATAGAATGTAGGCCTTCTAGTCTGTCAGGAATAGAATGTGGGCCTTCCAGTCTGTTAGGAATAGAAGGTGGGCCTTCTAGTCTGTCAGGAGTAGAAAGTGGGCCTTCTAGTCTGTAAAGAGTAGAATATGGGGCTGCTAGTCTGTCACTAATAGAATGTGGGCCTTCTAGTCTGTCACTAATAGAATGTGGGCCTTCTAGTCTGTCATGAATAGAAAGTGGACTGCCTAGTCTGTCGGGAATATAACGTGGGCCTTCTGGTCTGTCAGGAATAGAATGCAGGCCATCTAGACTGTCAGTAATAGAATGTGGGTCTTCTCGACTCTCAGGAATAAAATGGAGGCCTTCTAATCTATAAGGAATGGAATGTGGGCCTTCTAGTCTGTCAGGGATGTAATGTGGGCCTTCAGGACTGTCAATAATAGAATGTGGGCCTTCCAGTCTGTCAGGAATTGGATGTGGGCCTTCTACTGTGTCAGGAATGGAATGTGGGCCTTATAGTCTGTCAGGGGTAGAATGTGGGCCTTCTAGTCTGTCAGTAATAGAATGTGGGCCTTCCAGCCTGTCAGGAATAGAATGTGGGCGTTCTAGTCTGTCAGGAATAGAATGTGGGCCTTCTAGTCTGTCACTAATAGAATGTGGGCCTTCCAGTCTGTCAGGAGTAGAAAGTGGGCCTTCTAGTCTGTCAGGAATATAACGTGGGCCTTCTAGTTTGTCAGGAGTAGAATGTGGGCCTTCTGGTCTGTCACTAATACAAAGTGGGCCTTCCAGTCAGTCAGGAATAGAGTGTGGGCAACTAGTCTCTCAGGAGTAGAATGTGCGCATTCTAGCCTGTCAGGAATAGAATGTGGGCCTTCCAGTCTGTCAGGAAAAAAATGTGGGCCTTCTAGCCTGTCAGTTATAGAATGTGGGCCTTCTAGTCTGTCAGGAATAGAATGTGGGCCTTCCGGTCTGTCAGGAATAGAATGTGGGCCTTCTACTCTGTCACTAATAGGATGTGGGCCTTCTAGTCTGTCAGGAATAGAATGTTGGTCTTCTAGTCTGTCACAAATAGAAAGTGGGCCTTCCAGTCTGTCATGAATAGCATGCGGGCCTTCTAGCCTGTCACGAATAGAATGTCGGTCTTCTAGCCTGTCACTAATAGAATGTGGGCCTTCTAGTCTGTCATGAATAGAATGTGGGCCTTCTAGTCTGCCAGGAATAGAATGTGGGCCTTCTAATCTGTCACTAATAGAATGTGGGCCTTCTAGTCTGTCAGGAATAGCATGTGGGCCTTCCAGTCTTTCAGGAATAGAATGTGGGCCATCCAGTCTGTCAGGAATAGTATGTGGGCCTTCCAGTCTGTCAGTAACCGAAAGTGGGCATTCTAGTCTGTCAGGAATGGAATGTGGACAAGCATAATCTGTCAGGAATGGAAAGTGGGCCTTCAGGACTGTCAATAATAGAATGTGGGCCTTCCAGTCTGTCAGGAATGGAATGTGGGCCTTCTAGTCTGTCAGGAATAGAATGTGAGCCTTCCAGTCTATGAGGAATAAAATGTGGGCCTTCTAATCTGTCACTAATAGAACGTGGGCCTTCTAGTCTGCCAGGAATAGAATGTGGGCCTTCTAGTCTGTCAGGAATACAATGTGGACCACCTAGTCTGTCAGGAATAGAATGTGGGCCTTCTAGTCTGTCAGGAATAGAATGTAGGCCTTCTCGTCTCTCAGGAATAGAATGTGGGCCTTCTAGTCTGTCACTAATAGAAGTTGGGCCTTTTAGTCTGTGAGGAATGGAATGTGGGCCCTCTAGTCTGTCACTAATAGAATGTGGGCCTGCTAGTCTGCCACTAATAGGATGTGGGCCTTCCAGTCTGTCACTATAGAATGTGGGCCTTCTAGCCTGTCACTATTAGAATGAGGGTCTTCTAGTCTCTCACTAATAGAATGTGGGCCTTCTAGTCAGTCACTAAAAAAATGTGGGCCTTCTAGTCTGTCAGGAATGGCATGTGGGCCTTCTAGTCTGTCAATAATAGTACATGGGCCTTCTAATCTGTCACTAATAGAATGAGGGCCTTCTAGTCTGTCATGAATAGAATGTGGGCCTTCTAGTCTGTCACTAATAGAATGTGGGCCTTCTAATCTGTCACTAATAGAATGAGGGCCTTCTAGTCTGTCATGAATAGAATGTGGGCCTTCCACTGTCAGGAGAAGAAAGTGGGCATTCTAGTCTGTCGGGAATGGCAAGTGGGCCTTCCAGTCTGTCAGGAGCAGAAGGTGGACCTTCCAGTCTTTCAGGAATAGTATGTGGGCCTTCCAGTCTGTTGGGAATTGAATGTGGGACTTCTAGTCTGTTAGGAATAGAATGTGGACCGCCTAGTCTGTCAGGAATAGAACGTGGGCCTTCTAGTCTGTCAGGAATAGAATGCAGGCCTCCAATCTGTCAGCAATAGAATGTGGGCATTCTAGTCTGTCAGGAATAGAATGTGGACGCCTAGTCTGTCAGGAATAGAATGTGGGCCCTCTTGTCTGTCAGGAATAGAATGTGGGCCTTCTAGTCTCTCAGGAATAGAATGTGGGCCTTCCAGTCTGTCATTATAGAATGTGGGCCTTCTTGCCTGTCACTAATAGAATGTGGGCCTTCTAGTCTGTCAGGAATAGATTGTGGGTCTTCTAGTCTGTCACTAATATAATGTGGGCCTTCTAATCTGTCACTAACAGAATGTGGGCCTTCTAGTCTGTCACTAATAAAATGTGGGCTTTTTAGCCTGTCAGGAATGGAATTTGGGCCTTCTAGTCGGTCAGTAATAGAATGTTGGCCTTCTATTCTGTCACTAATAGAATGTGGACCTCCCACTCTGTCACGAATAGAATGTGGGCCTTCTACTCTGTCAGGAGTAGAATGTGGACCTTCTAGTCTGTCAGGAATAGAATGTGGAATGCCTAGTCTGTCAGGAATAGAACGTGGGCCTTCTGGACTGTCAGGAATAGAATGTAGGCCTTCTAGTCTGTCAGGGATAGAATGTGGCCCTTCTAATCTGTCAGGAATGGAATGTGGGCCTTCTAGTCTGTCAGGGATGTAAGTGGGCCTTTTAGACTGTCACCAATAGAATGTGGGCCATTCCGTCAGTCAGGACTAGTATGTGGGCCTTCCAGTCTATCAGGAATTGAATGTGGGCCTTCTAGAATGTCAGTAATAGCATGTTGGCCTTCTAGTCTGTCACTAATAAAATGTGGCCCGTCTAGTCTCACACAATTAGAACACAGACCCACGGCGAATAATCACTGAAAAGACTACACGATAACATCAACAAGTTCCATCCCACCATCAAACTCACCATGGACTACTCCTCAGAATCAGTCTCATTCCTGGACACACGAATCTCCATCAAAGACGGACACCTCAGCACTTCACTCTACCGCAAGCCCACAGACAACCTCACGATGCTTCACTTCTCCAGCTTCCACCCTAACCACGTTAAAGAAGCCATCCCCTATGGACAAGCCCTGCGGATACACAGGATCTGCTCAGACGAGGAGGAATGCGATGGACACCTACAGACACTGAAAGACGCCCTTGTAAGAACGGGATATTATGCTCGACTCGTCGATCGACAGTTCCGACGGGCCACAGCGAAAAATCGCATAGACCTCCTCAGAAGACAAACACGGGACACAACCAACAGAGTACCCTTCGTCGTCCAGTACTTCCCCAGAGCGGAGAAACTACGCCATGTTCTTCGCAGCCTTCAACATGTCATCGATGACGACGAACACCTCGCTAAGGCCATCCCCACGCCTCCACTACTCGCTTTCAAACAGCCGCCTAACCTCAAACAGACCATCGTTCGCAGCAAATTACCCAGCTTTCAGGAGAACAGCGACCACGACACCACACAACCCTGCCACAGCAACCTCTGCAAGACATGCCAGATCATCAACACAGATACCATCATCACACGTGAGGACACCACCCACCAGGTACATGGTACATACTCATGTGACTCAGCCAACGTTGTCTACCTCATACGTTGCAGGAAAGGATGCCCCGGAGCATGGTACATCGGCGAGACCATGCAGACACTGCGACAACGGATGAACGGACACCGCGCAACAATCACCAGGCAGGAGTGTTCCCTCCCAGTCGGGGAACACTTCAGCAGTCAAGGACATTCAGCCTCCGATCTTCGGGTAAGCATCCTCCAAGGCGGCCTTCGAGACACACGACAACGCAAAATCGTCGAGCAGAAACTGACAGCCAAGTTCCGCACCCATGAGGACGGCCTCAACCTAGATCTTGGGTTCATGTCACGCTACATGTAACCCCACCTGATGCAGGGTCATCCAGACTCGAGTCGACATTGGCTTGTTCTCTCTACACAGATGCGGCCGGACCTGCTGTGATTTCCAGCCAAAAAAAAATGTTTTTTGTCTGTTTTTTTGTTTTTCATACAGACCCCAGCATCTGCAATATTTGACCCCTTGTGACCCCACCTCATTGCTCTTTGCTGTAATGTTTCCCTGACTGACCTGTTTGGACACCATTCACACCTTTGACTGCTGTGATTATCTCTCTGCCGAGGTGTGATAAATGGCAGTTGGAAAGGTTACCTGTAAACATCTGACATGATTCTCTGACTATATAAGCTGTGTCTTTATGCATTTCTCCACTTCACCTGAAGAAGGAGCAGCGCTCCGAAAGCTTGTGATTTCAAATAAAGCTGTTGGAATATAACCTGGTGTTGTGTGACTTCTTACAATTAGAATGTCGGCATTCTAGTCTGTCAGGAACAGAATGTGGGCCTTCTAGTCTCTCAGGAATAGAATGTGGGGCTTCTAGTCTGTCAGGATTAGAATGTGGGCCTTCCAGTTTGTTAGGAATAGAATGTGGGCATTCTTGTCTCTCAGGAATAGAATGTGGCCCTTCTAATCTGTCAGGAATGGAATGTGGGCCTTCTAGTCTGTCAGGAGTAGAATGTGGGCCTTCTAGTCTGTCAGGAAACGAATGTGGGCCTTCTAGTCTGTCAGGAGTAAAATATGGGCCTTCTAGTCTGTCACTAATAGAAT
This sequence comes from Somniosus microcephalus, assembly GCF_052327205.1. NCBI lineage: Eukaryota > Metazoa > Chordata > Chondrichthyes > Squaliformes > Somniosidae > Somniosus > Somniosus microcephalus. Next base: position 126,072,744 of record NW_028225179.1, read on the forward strand.
GTGGGCCTTCTAGTCTGTCAGGAGTAGAATGTGGGCCTTCTAGTCTGTCAGGAATAGAATGTAGGCCTTCTAGTCTGTCAGGAATAGAATGTGGCCCCTCTAGTCTGTCAGGAATAGAAAGCGGGCCTTCTAGTCTGTCACTAATAGAATGTGGGCTTTCTAGTTTGTCAGGAATAGAATGTACACCTTCTAGTCTGTCAGGAATAGAAAGCGGGCCTTCTAGTCTGTCAGGAATAGAAGGTGGGCCTTCTAGTCTGTCAGCAATAGAATGTGGCCCGTCTAGTCTCTCACTATTAGAATGTCGGCATTCTAGCCTGTCAGGAATAGAATGTGGGCCTTCTAGTCTCTCAGGAATAGAATGTGGGCCTTCTAGTCTGTCACTAATAGAATGTGGGCCTTCTAGTCTGTCAGGAGTAGAATGTGGGCATCCTAGTCTGTCAGGAATGGAATGTGTCGCCTTCTAGTCTGTCGCTATAGGATGTGGGCCTTCTAGCCTGTCACTAATAGAATGTGGCCTTCTAGTCTGTCAGCAATAGAATGTGGGCCTTGTAGTATTTCACTAATAGAATTTGGGCCTTCTAGTCTGTCACTAATCGAATGTGGGCCATTTAGTCTGTCAGGAATAGAATGTGGGCCTTCTAGTCTCTCAGGATAAAATGTGGGCCTTCTAGTCTGTCACTTGTGGTGTATGTAACTTGTTCCACCTTAAGAGATGTACTACTTTCTCTGGCTGCTCTATACGGTAATACCGGTGGTGACCACACCGGTATATAAGTGCTGTGTAGTAATTTGCTGGGTAGTACAGCCCTAACCTCCGAATAGTAAAGACCTATTGAAAGTTATTCTTTTAGTCTGTGTCAGTAATTGACCTTAAATATAACTGGAACACACAGACTTAACAGTGGCGACGAATCCGATCTTACCCTGCGGCAGTTTACATCCACGACAGCTTCGTCCTCAGAACGGGCGTCGAGAAGAGGCATCCACGCTCATCATCCTGCTGAACAGCACGTCACGCGGGAGGCGTCGAGGACCCGGAGTGAAGAAGAGAAATTCTGAACTCGAAGCCCCCATCAGCGGCAGACAGCTATCTTCCTTCTACCACGGTGGTGGGTAAGCCAATCAGCCAAAGTCGGCCGCGTTGGCCGTCGCGAAGGGGAGGGAAGACGGAGGAAAGAGGGCGGTGAAATCGACCGCGGCCGGTGAAAAGGGCCGGGCCGCATTCGGGCCGAAAGGCGCAGCGACTGGGGCAGCTGAAGGCGCGAGAGCCGCGGTGAATTCGAACGCAGCGGGTGCACATAACCGGGCTGCAAGAAGGGCTGCGAGGCACGACGGCAGGGAAGCGCGAATGCCCACGGGAACCGCGGTGGAGTAGAAGCAGCGTCGGGGGAGTTGTTAACCACTGGGGAGGCGAGACCGGCAGCAGCACAGCAATCGCCATTGTAGCCAGCGGGTGAAGAAGATGAGCGCGGGAAAGACCGCCAAGCGCGGGAAGCCGCCATTTTGGAAAAAAAAAAATTGCAAAGATGCCTAAACATGGGAACATTAATACTTTTGATAGTGACATCGAAGATTGGACTACGTATGTAGAACGCATAGAAGTTTATTGTGGAGCAAATAAGATACCAGATGGGGAGAAAGCACTAACCTTATTAAACTTAATGGGTGCGAAGACATACGGGCAATTGAAACACCTTCTATCACCAGAGAAACCGGCGGATAAGACTTTCGCGGATATTGTTACCGTCCTGAAAAATCATTTAAGCCCCACGCCGCTGATGCTAGCGGAACTATTTAAATTTTACAGCAGAAAGCAGCTGAAAGATGAAAGCAATGCTGAATTTTTAATTGAATTGCGTAAGCTAGCAAAGTACTGTTAGTTTGGAACAGGACTAACAGATGCGCTAAGAGATAAATTTGTGTGTGGATTGTTAAAAGAAGAGACACAAAAGCGACTGCTTGAGGAGAATGAGCTGACGCTTGATAAAGCTGTTGCTATGGCAGCATCGCACGAAGCCGCAGCGAGAGGCACGGCGGTAATGCAGCTACGGTCACCGGAACTCAGCACAAATCAAATGGTCTTGGGTACAGTAAAATGTTATCGTTGTGGAAAGACAACGCACGATCAGAACCAGTGCTGGTTCAAAAATAAGGAATGCAGAAAATGTGGCAGGCTTGGTCACATAGCTAAAGTATGCCGGTCAGGAGAGAAGACCAGCAACAAAAAGTCACCGCAGGGAAAGTACAGAAAGGTACACAAGGTGACAGAGAACAGTTCAAACGAACAGAAGTCAGATTCAGACGCCAGCAGTAATGAACTGGGTAGCTTAAGAGTACACAACGTTGGTAAGGAAGCAGACCTCCTGACAATTTGGGTCACACTTCAGATAGCAGGAGTCCAATTGAAGATGGAATTGGACACTGGATCGGCATTGACGGTCATGAATAAGAAAGATTACAAAAGGTTATTCCAACATATTCCCCTACGGGATACGGAGATTGTACTGAAAACATACACGGGGCAAAGAGTATACCCCATCGGAAAGAATATGGACTTCGAGTTAATCGGCAGAAATGTGAGTTCTTTCAGAAGCGGATCTCGTACTGTGGCCATGACATTGACCAGGAGGGACTTCATAAGTCTCCTGACAAGATCGAAGCGGTTGTGAAGGCTCCCGCTCCGGTTAATGTATCTCAGTTGAGGTCGTTCCTAGGATTGATTAACTATTACCATAAGTTTCTGCCAAATTTATCCACGGTACTGCACCCGCTGAACGCTCTTTTGCAGAAGGGAGTACCATGGGAGTGGAGCGAGGACTGTAAGAAGGCCTTTCGCAAAAGCAAGGAATTGATAACCTCAGAGGAAGTGTTGGCTCACTTCAACCCAACACTGCCTATTCGTTTGGCTTGTGATGCTTCTCCATATGGTATTGGGGCAGTACTCTCACACAAGTTGCCAAATGGCACGGAGAGGCCAGTCGCGTTCGCATCCAGATCATTGAGCTCCGCTGAGCGCAACTATGCTCAGATAGATAGGGAGGCTCTCAGCCTTGTGTGGGGAGCAAAGAAGTTTAATCATTACCTGCAGGGCCAAAAGTTTACGCTTCTGACAGACCATCAGCCGTTGGTATCCATTTTTAACCCTAAGAAGGGTGTGTCGGTGATGACAGCACAGAGACTCCAGAGATGGTCCCTTTTCCTAGGGGCACATCAATATCAGATAGAATTCAAAGGTACAAAGCAGCATGGTAATGCTGATGGGCTGTCGCACCTGCCACTACCTACAGAGGAGGAGGCACCGACGGTTGACCCTGTTGAGTTATTTCACTCGACCATCATCGAGTGTTTACCAGTCACCAATGCAAGTATTGAAAGAGAAACCAGGAATGACCCGACACTGTCCCGAGTCTACGAGGTGACAGTGAAGGGATGGCCAGCACATGGTGATTCTCTGTTACCGGCATTCTCGGCAAGACTAGACCAGCTGTCCGTCTGTCAAGGAACATTGATGTATGGAACGAGAGTGATTATTCCTCCTAAGTTAAGGGAAAGAGTTCTAAAGGAACTGCATGAAGGTCATCTGGGGGGAGTCAAGATGAAAAGCCTTGCTAGGGCTTATGTGTGGTGGCCGGGTATCGACCAACAGATAGAGGAGCTGCCGAAAAGCTGCTCAGGGTGCCAAAAAGTGCAAAATGCACCTCCGATTGCACCGCTGCATCCATGGGAATGGCCCTCAGCCCCATGGCAATGCGTACATATTGACTTTGCTGGTCCATTCATGGACTCCATGTTTCTAATTGCGGTGGACGCACATTCTAAATGGCCAGAAGTGATCAAGATGACTACCACTACTTCAGAAAAGACAATTGCGGTGTTAAGGACGATATTCGCAAGGAACGGATTGCCAGAGCAAATATGTTCCGACAACGGACCACAGTTCGTGTCAGAAGGATTCCAAAAATTCTTAAAGAAGAATGGGGTGAAACATTATACCTCTGCCCCATATCATCCGGCTACAAATGGGTTGGCCGAGAGATTTGTACAAACATTCAAAAAGGCAATAAAGGCCATGAGCGAAGATCAGATTCCACTACAACATAAGGTGGACAAGTTTCTACTGGCATATCGAAACGCCGCTCACACAGTGACAAACCAAAGTCCTGCCATGATGTTTTATAACAGGAGGTTGCGGTCCAGGTTGGACTTGTTAAAACCAAATGTGCAGAGGGAAGTTGAAAACAAACAGTTCCAGAATATAAATAACAAGACCACTCGGAGTTTCGAGGTAGGACAACCAGTGTTGGCCAGGGACTATGGAAACGAGAAATGGCAATCTGGAACAATTCGGGCCAGACAAGGACCCCTGATGTACACGGTAGATGTTGGTAAAAATGTAATACGGCATCATGCTGACCAACTGGTAGAATCGAGAACAAGGGTCGAACCCATGGTTACGACAGAGACAACCATGGAAGAAGTTAGTGAACCTGAAGCATCTACCTCGGCAGTGAATGTACCTGATGATGATGTCCAAGACATAAGAGACCAACTAGAGGAGTCACCTCAGCAACAAGAATCGGAGACCCCTGAAAGGCGTTATCCAACTCGAATCAGGAGGCCTCCTGAGAGACTGAACCTTTGAACTGTTTCTACATGAAGTTGTATATGTATATATGTTATTATGTTATGTTAAATGGGGATATAACTGTTAAGCTAAAAAGGGAGGATTGTGATGTATGTAACTTGTTCCACCTTCAGAGATGCACTACTTTCTCTGGCTGCTGTATACGGTAATACCGGTGGTGACCACACCGGTATATAAGTGCTGTGTAGTAATTTGCTGGGTAGTACAGCCCGAACCTCCGAATAGTAAAGACCTATTGAAAGTTATTCTTGTAGTCTGTGTCAGTAATTTACCTTAAATATAACTGGAACACACAGACTTAACATCGCTAATATAATGTGGGCTTTCCAGTCTATCAGGAATAGAATGTGGGCCTTCCAGTCTGTCACTAAAAGAATGTGGGAATTCCAGTCAGTCAGGAATATAATGTGGGCCTGCTAGTCTGTCAGGAATAGAATGTGGGCCTTCTAGTCTGTCAGGAGCAGAACGTGGGCCTTCTAGTCTGTCAGGAATGGAATGTGGGACTTCCAGTCTGTCAGGAATAGAATGTGGGCCTTCTAGTCAGTCAGGAATAGAATGTGGGCCTTCTAGTCTGTCAGGAATAGAATGTGAGCCTTCCAGTCTATGAGGAATAAAATGTGGGCCTTCTAATCTGTCACTAATAGAACGTGGGCCTTCTAGTCTGCCAGGAATTGACTGTGGGCCTTCTAGTCTGTCACTAATAGATTGTGGGCCTTCTAGTCTGCCAGGAATAGAATGTGGACCTTCTAATCTCTCAGGACTAGAATGTGGGCCTTCTAGTCTGTCACTAATAGAAGGTGGGCCTTCTAGTCTGTCAATAATAGCATGTTGGCCTTCTAGTCTGTCACTAATAGAATGTGGCCCGTCTAGTCTGTCCCTATTAGAATGTCGGCATTCTAGTCTCTCAGGAATAGAATGTGGGCCTTCCAATCTCTCAGGAATAGAATGTGGGCCTGCTAGTCTGCCACTAATAGGATGTGGGCCTTCCAGTCTGTCACTATAGAATGTGGGCCTTCTAGCCTGTCAGGAATAGAATGTGGGCCTTCTAGTCTGTCACTAATAGGATGTGGGCCTTCTAATCTGTCAGTAATAGAATGAGGGCCTTCTAGTCTGTCACTAATAAAATGTGGGCCTTCTAGTCTGTCAGGAAACGAATGTCGGCCTTCTAGTCTGTCACTAATAGAATGTCGGCCTCTGCTCTGTCAGGAATAGAATGTGGGCCTTCTAGACTGTCACTATTAGAATGTACGCCTGCTAATCTGTCACTAATAGAATGTGGTCCTTCTAGTCTGTCACAAATAGAATGTGGGCCTTCCAGTCTGTCAGGAATAGACTGTGGGCCTTCTGGTCTGCCAGGAGTAGAATGTAGGCATTCTAGTCTGTCACTAATAAGATGTGGGCCTTCTAGTCTGTCGCTAATAGAATGTGGACCTTCCAGTCTGTCACTATAGAATGTGGGCCTTCTAGTATGTCAGGAATGTAATATGGGCCTTCTAGTCTGTCACTAATAGAATGTGGGCCTTCCAGTCTATCAGGGATGGAATGTGGGCCTTCTAGTGTGTCAGGAATGGAATGTGGGCCGTCTAGTCTGTCAGGAATAGAATGTGGGCCTTCTAGTCTGTCACTAATAGAATGTGGGCATTCTAGTCTGTTACTAATAGAATGTGGCCCTTCTAGTCTGTCACTAACAGAATGTGGGCATCCAAGTCTGTCAGGAATGGAATGTGGACCTTCTAGTCTGTCACTATAGGATGTGTGCCTTCTAGTCTGTCAGGAATAGAATGTGGACATTCTTGTCTGTCAGCAATAGAATGTGGGCCTTGTAATATTTCACTAATAGAATTTGGGCCTTCTAGCCTGTCACTAATAGAATGTGGGCCTTCTAGTCTGTCACTAATAGAATGTGGGCCTGCTAGTCTGTCAGGAATAGAATGTGGGCCTTCTAGTCTGCCAGGAATTGACTGTGGGCCTTCTAGTCTGTCACTAATAGATTGTGGGCCTTCTCGTCTGCCAGGAATCGAATGTGGGCCTGCTAGTCTGTCAGGAATAGAATGTGGGCCTTCTAGTCTGTCAGTAATAGAATGTGGGCGTTCTAGTCTGTCAGGAAAAAGATGTGGGACTTCTAATCTGTCACTAATAGAATGAGGGCCTTCTAGTCTGTCACTAATTGTGGTAAACCACTGTTGTTCACTGCTGTTCACTTCACTGTTGTTCACTGTTGTTCACTTCACTGTTGTTCACTCTTGCCCATTGTTGTACCTGTCTGTGCATGCCTCATCTGGCTCCGCCCCTGGCTCCACCCATATGCCCTGGTATAAAGGCGGCTGCTCTGCAGTTCCCCAGGCATTCAGGACCGGTCGACCACTAGAGGCATGCCTTCGTTCTTTAGCTAATAAAAGCCTGTTTGTTACTCTCTTAACTTCCAGTCTTTCTCAGTAATTGATAGCGCATCACTAATAGAATGTGGACTTTCTATTCTGTCAGGAATAGAATGTGGGCTTTCTAGTCTGTCACTAATAGATTGTGGGCCTTCTTGTCTGTCAGGGATAGAATGTGGTCCTTCTAGTCTGTCACTAATAGAATGTGGGCCTTCTAGTCTGTCACGAATAGGATGTGGGCCTTCTAGTCTGTCAGGAATGGAATGTGGGCCTTCCAGTCTGTCAGCAATAGAATTTGTGCAATCTAGTCTGTCAGAAATAGCACGTGTGCCTTCCAGTCTGTCAGGAATAGAATGTGGGCCTTCTAATCTGTCACTAATAGAATGTGGGCCTTCTGGTCTGTCACTAATAGAATGTGGGCCTTCTAGTCTGTCAGGAATAGAATGTGGGCCTTCTAGTCTCTCAGGATAAAATGTGGGCATTCCAGTCTGTCACTAATAGAATGTGGGCTTTCTAGTCTGTCACCAACAGAATATGGGCCTTCTAGTCTGTCACGATAGAATGTGGGCCTTCTAGTCTGTCACTAATAGAATGTGGGCCTTCTATTCTGTCACTAATAGAATGTGGGCCTTCTAGACAGTCAGGAAAATAATGTGGGCCTTCTAGTCTCTCAGGATATAATGTGGGCCTTCCAGTCTGTCAGTAATAGAATGTGGGCCTTCTATTCTGTCACTAACAGAATGTGGGCCTGCTAGTCTGTCACTAATAGAATGTGGGCCTTCAATCCATCACTAACAGAATGTGGGCCTTCTAGTCTGTCACTAATAGAATGTGGGCCTTCTAGTCTGTCACTAATAGAATGTGCCTTTAGTCTGTCAGGAATAGAATGTGGGCCTTCTAGTCTGTCACTAATAGAATGTGGGCCTTCTAGTCTGTCACTAATAGAATGTGGGCCTTCTAGTCTGTCACTAATAGAATGTGGGCCTTCTAGTCTGTCAGGAATAGAATATGGACCTTCTAGTCTCTCAGGATAAAATGTGGGCCTTCTAGTCTGTCACTTGTAATGTCCGCGTATAAATAATACACGAACTGCAGTAGAACGGTTATAACAGGTGTTTACTGGATAGAGGATATGCTGGAACTACTGTACAAAATTACTACACGGGTTTATATACAGGTGTGGTCACTACTGGTACTGCAGTATACATGGGCTGTAAAATATATTTCCTCTCTTAAAGGTACATACACTATAATTCCTCCCCTTTCAGATAAACAGTACAGAACATTCAATTAACAATGAAGCAACTTATTTAGAATTACAGTTACCATATACATTAGCTGAAATTAATCATTTATAAATTCAGTCTTTAAGGAGGCTTGCTGATCCTGTTGGGATAGCGCCTCTCTGGTGTATCCGGTTCTTTCGGCGGAGTCGATTCTGGCTCATTGTCATTGGTCGGTTCGTCTGCTTCCAATACCACCGATTCTGAGGTAGATGCAATTGGTACTTCGGGTTCATCACCAGGTGCGTATGATCATGGCACAGGTTTGACTTGTTTCTGTGACTCTAGAATCTGGTCAGCATGGCGTCTCACGATGCTCTCTCCAACGTCCACTGTATACATTAGCGGTCCATGCCGTGTGCAGATCGTTCCTGGCTGCCATTTCTCTGTTCGGTAGTCGCGGGCAAAAACTGGTTGACCTATCTTGAAACTCCTGGTTGTCTTTTCATTTATGTGCTGGAATTGCTTATTCTCCACATCTCGTCTGATGTTTGGTTTGAGCAAATCCAAGCGGCATCTTAATCTTCGATTGAAGAACATCATGGCTGGAGCTTGGTTGGTGACCGCATGTGTCGCATTCCGGTATGCAAACAAGAAGTTATCCACCTTGTGTTGCAGTGGTATGTCTTCATTGTACATTGCTTTGATAGCTTTTTTAAAGGTTTGAACAAACCTCTCAGCCAATCCATTGGTGGCTGGATGATATGGGGTGGATATATAATGCTTTACACCATTGCTCTTTAAAAACCTTCGGAATTCCTCGGACACAAACTGTGGTCCATTGTCGGAGCAAATCTGTTCGGGCAACCCATTTCTGGCGAAGATGGTCCGTAAGACTGCAATAGTTTTCTCTGTGGTGGTAGAGGACATTTTGATTACCTCTGGCCACTTGGAACGTGCATCCACAGCGATAAAAAACATCGAGTCCATAAATGGACCAGCAAAATCAATGTGTACCCTTTGCCATGGAGATGAGGGCCACTCCCATGGGTGTAGAGGGGCCTGTGCTGGAGCGTTTTGGACCTACTGGCATCCTGTACAGCTTTTGGTCATCTCTTCGATTTCTTTATCGATTCCCGGCCACCACACAAATGCCCTGGCTAGGTTCTTCATTTTTACCCCTCCCAGATGACCCTCATGAAGCTCATTGAGCACTCTATCTCTCAACTTGGGTGGAATTACTACTCGGGATCCACACATCAAGGACCTCCGGCACACTGACAGCTGTTCTCTCCTTGGCGAGAATGCTGGCAACAGTGAGTCGCCATGTGCTGGCCATCCCTTCACTGTCAAATCATAGACCAGAGAGAGTGTCGGGTCATTTCGGGTCTCCTTCTCTATACTTGCATTTGTAACTGTTGTGTATGTACCTTTAAGAGAATAACTGGTCTCAGACTGCAGTACCGGCAGTGACCACCCCTGTATAAAAGGCGCTAGTGAGCCTCTGTTGTTTTCAGTTCCCGATCGACTTCAATCAGTAAAGACTTGTTTTGTTCAACTCCTGCTGTCCGTGTCTCAATCATTCACGGACATAATCCAGATATGAACTTATCTACAGTCTGCACCACCTCCTGGGATCCATTACCACAGTGAAGTGAGCAGAGGTCGAGGCCGGGATAAAAAAAAGTAAGAAGCAGTAGAAACGGGCGTCGACCGTGGGCATCCGCCCCTGTGTTAGTGGAGTTGAAGATTGCTGGAGAAGCTGTCGAAAGCGGGGCCTGGTTCCTGTCGACAGTGCTTCAGCTAATCGGGCTGGTGGCAGGTAGTACAGTGATCCTTCCTGGGCTGCGGCGGTCGCGAACTCGAGCGGGTGGCTTGCAACGGGGCCGAGCAGCGTTGTCGGGAAGAAGAGAGAGAGGGTGGAGCACACAAGGCGCAGCCGGTGCTACGAAGCCGGGCTGCGTATAGACCCGAGAAGAGGGAGGTAAGAGTTCCACAGGGTTGTTCCACGACGGGAAAATAATAAAAAAAAGAAATATTAAACGCGCAAGAAAACGCGGAAAGCAGCGCTAGCAACATCGGGGAAGAAGGCAAAGCGCGGGAGGCACCATTTTAGATTTGCAAGATGCCGAAGACTGGCTGTATCACTGCCTTTGATAATACAATAGAGGACTGGACCACGTATGTGAAAAGAGTCGAGGTATATTGCGAGGCAAATGAAGTAGCTGATGAGAAAAAGGCATCGGTATTGCTAAACTTAATGGGCGCTAGAACGTACGGCATATTGCGGGACCTGATTACTCCAGCCAAACCGAAGGCGAAGAGTTTTAATGAAATTGTTGCTGTCCTACAGGAACACCTAAACCCTGCACCGCTGTTGATAGCAGAAAGATTTAAATTCCACAGGAGAACTCAGCATAAAGATGAGAGCAATGCTGAGTACCTTACGGAACTACGCAAGCTATCAAAGCACTGCCAGTTCAGAGCAGGACTGGCAGATACCCTACGGGACAAATTTGTCTGTGGACTCCTGAGTGAAGGAACACAGAAGAAGTTACTCTCGGAGAAAGAGCTGATGCTAGATAAGGCTTTCAGCGTGGCAGTATCGTACGAAGCAGCAGCCAGGGGAGCTGCAGAAATTCAACAAAAGCCACAGGAATACGGCACCCATGAAATGACATGGGGATTTGCAAAATGTTATCGCTGCGGCAGAACTAACCATGACCAGAAGGACTGCTGGTCCAAAGACAAAATATGCAGGCAATGCGGAAAGATGGGACACATTGCACGAGTTTGCAGGTCTGGGAAAAAGACCAGCGACAACAAAAAGGCTACTAAGGAACCGTACAAGAAAGTACAAAAGATGACGGACAGTAGTTCCGAAGACCAGATGAGCGATAGTGAATCCGGGAACAGGAGACTAAGCTGTCTCAAACTTCACAATGTAATCGCAAAAGTGGATCACCGAACCATTTGGGTCACCCTCACGATAGCAGGGTCCCAAGTTAAAATGGAATTGGATACAGGATCAGCGCTAACCGTCATGAATCGACGAGACTACGAGCGGCTATTCTCACACATACCCTTGAGAGAGACATCCATCGTCTTGACAACGTATACAGGGCAAAAAGTATACCCCAGAGGAAAAATAAGGGTGCCTGTCGAATACGACGGCAAGAAAATACGGAAATTGTATCTCTACATACTGCAAAATGGTGGACCACCGTTATTGGGACGTGAATGGATCAGGAAGATAAGCTTAGATTGGCACTCCATTCATGCAATGACGGCGGACGGTAAAAAAGATGAAGACGTCGCTCCTGGACGATTGTCAACAATCTTAGCTAATGCCAAAGAGGTATTTCAACAAGAACTGGGCACTCCTAAAGGCGTAACCGCCTCAATAAAAATAGCAGAGAATGCAATTCCCAAGTTTTTCAAAGCAAGACCGGTACCATAAGCAATTCGCCCAGCCGTCGAGGCAGAGCTGGAGAATCTGGAGAAGGCAGGCGTGTTGTCTTAGGTCGACTGGAGCGAGTGGGCGACACCCATCGTTCCTGTCATGAAGAAAACGTTGAGCAATAAGTCTGAGGAGCCAAGGAAGGTTCGCATCTGTGGGAATTTCAAGGTGACGGTGAACCCAGTCCTCCACACAGTACAATATCCTCTTCCAAGGATGGAAGACATCTTCGCCTCACTGTCTGGAGGGAAGCGTTTTACAAAAATTGACCTAGCACAAGCATATTTGCAGATGGGGTTTGAAGAATCCTCTAGGAAGTATATCAAGATTAACACTCACAAAGGTCTTTACCTGTATCATCGACTGGCATTCGGAGTAGCATCGGCTCCGGCGATATGGCAAAGAGCGATGGAACAAGTCCTGCAAGGGATTCCGGGGACTCAGTGTTACTTGGACGACATCCTTGTGACAGGTGAAGATGACAGTGAACACCTTAGCAACCTAGCACAGGTGCTCACTAGACTACGGGAACATGGGCTATGAGCCAACCGCCCCAAGTGCGAGTTTTTTAGGAAACAAATCTCGTATTGTGGCCACGTGAGCGATGAAGAGGGGTTACATAAGTCCCCTGACAAGATTGAGGCAGTAGTCAAGGCTCCAGCACCAGAAAATGTATCGCAACTGAGGTCATTCCTCGGATTGGTGAATTACTACCATAAGTTTTTGCCAAATTTGTCGACAATTCTGCACCCACTGAACGCCCTGCTACGAACGGGAGCAGCATGGAAATGGAGCAATGACTGTAAGCGGGCCTTTCAGAAGAGTAAGGACTTAATCACTTCAAGGGAAGTATTGGCTCACTACAACCCAGCACTGCCGATCAGACTGGCGTGTGATGCGTCTCCCTACGGCATTGGGGCGGTACTGTCACATAAATTCCTTGATGGTTGAGAGGCCGATAGCTTTTGCGTCACGCTCATTAACTTCTGCCGAGCGTAACTACGCCCAGATTGACAGAGAGGCCCTCAGCCTAGTGTGGGGGGTGAAGAAGTTCAATCAATACCTGCACGGTCAAAAATTTACTCTACTAACCGATCATCAACCTCTTGTCTCCATTTTCAACCCTCAGAAGGGCGTACCGATAATGACAGCGCAACGGCTGCAGAGGTGGTCCCTTTTCTTAGGGGCACACAAATATGACATCAAGTACAAAGGAACTAAACAGCATGGGAATGCTGATGGATTGTCACGCCTACCGTTGCCGATGGTGGAAGAAGAAGACCTTGCAGTGGATCCAATGGAGTTATTTCACTTGACCATAGTCGAATGTCTCCCTGTGACGAATGCAAACATAGAAAAGGAAACAAGGAATGACCCGACACTATCGCGGGTCTATGATTTAATGGTGAAGGGATGGCCAGCACATGGCGAACCACTGCTGCCAGCATTCTCGCAGAGAAGAGAACAGCTGTCAGTGTGCAGAGGAACCTTGATGTGTGGATCCAGAGTAGTAATTCCACATAAGTTGACGGATAGAGTGCTCAATGAGCTTCATGAGGGTCATCTGGGTGGGGTAAAAATGAAGAACTTAGCCAGAGCGTTTGTGTGGTGGCCGGGAATCGATAGAGAAATCGAAGAGATGACCAAGAGCTGTGCAGGATGCCAGAAGGTCCAAAACGCCCACCACAAGCTCCTCTACACCCATGGGAGTGGCCCTCATCTCCATGGCAAAGGGTGCACATTGATTTTGCTGGTCCCTTCATGGACTCAATGTTTTTAATGGCGGTGGATGCACATTCAAAGTGGCCAGAGGTAATAAAAATGTCCTCAACCACCACAGAAAAAACTATCACAGTTTTACGAACCATATTCGCCAGGAATGGGCTGCCTGAACAGATTTGCTCTGACAATGGACCACAGTTTGTGTCTGAAGAGTTCCGGAGGTTCTTAAAGAACAATGGTGTTAAGCATTACACATCTGCCCCATATCATCCAGCCACTAATGGATTGGCCGAGAGGTTTGTCCAAACATTCAAGAAGGCTACCAAGGCAATGTGTAATGAAGATATACCCCTACAACACAAGGTGGACAACTTCTTGTTTGCCTACCGGAATGCGACACATGCGGTTACCAACCAAACCCCAGCCATGATGTTCTTCAATCGAAGACTACGATGCCGCTTGGATTTGGTTAAGCCAAACGTCCGAAGAGATGTGGAGAACAGGCAGTTTCAGAATATGAATGAAAGGCCGACCAGGAGTTTTAAGATAGGTCAACCAGTTTTGGCCCGGGACTACCGCACTGAGAAATGGCAGCCAGGAACGATTTGTACACGGCAAGGACCTCTCGTGTATACCGTGGACGTTGGAGAGAGCATTGTAAGACGCCATGCTGACCAGATTCCAGAGTCACTGGAAAACATCAACTCCACACCACGATCTGATACACCTGGCAATGAAATCGACGTACCAATTGCAGCTACCGCAGAATTGGTGGTATTGGAAGCAGATGAACCAAACAACGACATTGATCTCGACTCAACATTGCCAGAAGAACCTGATACCCCAAAGAGGCATTCTCCAGACAGAATCAGGAAGCCTCCTCAAAGACTGAACTTATAATTGCTTAAACTTAACCAATGTATCTAGCAACCGTAATTGTGATTGTAATTAGTTATCATTTAGTTGTTAAATGAATGTTATGTACTGTTTATCTAAAAGGGGAGGAATTGTTGTGTATGTACCTTTTAAGAGAATAACTGGTCTCAGACTGCAGTACCGGCAGTGACCACCCCTGTATAAAAGGCGCTAGTGAGCCTCTGTTTTTTTTCAGTTCCTGATCGACTTCAATCAGTAAAGACTTGTTTTGTTCAACTCCTGCTGTCCGTGTCTCAATCATTCACGGACATAATAGTAACAGGTAGACATTCGACTATGGTCGAGTGGAATATCTCCACAGGATCCACTGCAGGTGCTTCCTCCACCGTAGGCAGTGGTAGGCGCGACAGTCCATCAGCGTTTCCATGCTGTTTCGTGCCTTTGTATTCTAATTCATATTGATGCGCCCCTAGGAAAAGGGACCATCTTTGCAGCCGTTGTGCCGTCATCACCGGAACGCCCTTCTTAGGGTTGAAAATGGAGATAAGAGGTTGGTGATCAGTCAGTAAGGTGAATTTCTGCCCGTGCAGGTAGTGATTGAACTTCTTCACCCCCCACACCAGGCTGAGGGCCTCACTGTCAATCTGCGCATAGTTACGCTCGGCTGAGGTTAACGAGCGTGACGCAAAGGCTATTGGCCTCTCTGAACCGTCAAGGAATTTATGTGACAGTACCACTCCAACGCCATAGGGAGACGCATCACACGCCAATCGAATTGGTAGTGATGGGTTGTAGTGGGCCAATACTTCTCTTGAAGTGATCAGACACTTACACTTCTGAAAGGCACGCTTACATTCATCACTCCATTTCTATGCTACTCCAGTTTGTAGCAGGGCGTTCAGTGGGTGCAGAATTGTAGACAAATTCGGTAAAAATTTATGGTAGTAGTTCACCAACCCGAGGAATGACCTCAGTTGCGATACATTTTCTGGTGCTGGAGCCTTGACTACTGCCTCAATCTTGTCAGGGGACTTATGTAACCCCTCTTTATCGCTCACGTGGCCACAATACGAGATTTGTTTCCTAAAAAACTCGCACTTGGGGCGATTGGCTCGTAGCCCATACTCTTGTAATCTAGTGAGCACCTGCTCCAGGTTGGCGAGGTGTTCACTGTCATTTTCGCCCGTAACCAGGATGTCGTCCAAATAACACTGGGTCCCCGGGATC
Source organism: Somniosus microcephalus (assembly GCF_052327205.1). Taxonomy (NCBI): domain Eukaryota; kingdom Metazoa; phylum Chordata; class Chondrichthyes; order Squaliformes; family Somniosidae; genus Somniosus; species Somniosus microcephalus. Next base: position 126,088,275 of record NW_028225179.1, read on the forward strand.
CCTTGCAGGACTTGTTCCATCGCCCTCTGCCAAATAGCCGGAACTGATGCTACCCCGAATACCAGTCGATTATACCGGTAAAGACCTTTGTGAGTGTTTATCGTGAGATATTTCCTAGAGGATTCTTCTACCTCCATTTGTAAGTATGCTTGTGCTAGATCAATCTTTGTAAAATGTTTCCCTCCAGATAGTGAAGCGAAAATATCTTCTATCCTTGGAAGAGAATATTGCACTGTGTGAAGGACTGGGTTCACAGTTACCTTAAAGTCCCCACAGATGCAAACCTTCTTTGGCTCCTCAGACTTGCTGTTCAATGTTTTCTTCATAACAGGAACAATGGGTGTGGCCCACTCACTCCAGTCCACCTTGGATAGCACACCCGCATGCTCCAGATTCTCCAGCTCTGCTTCGATGGCTGGGCGGATCGCATATGGCTTTGAAAAATTTGGGAATTGCATTCTCTTCGATCTTTATTGTGGCAGTTACGCCTTTTAGTGTTCCAAGTCCTTGTTGGAATACTTCTTTTGCGTTAGATAAGATTTTTGACAATCGTTCAGGTGTGACGTCGTCATCCTTTTTGTCAGCCACAGTCAGCGCCTGAATGGAGTGCCAATCCAATCGTATTTTTCGGATCCATTCACGTCCCAATAATGGTGGTCCACCATCTTGTAGTATATATAGATACAATTTCTGTGTTTCCTTACCGTTGTATTTAACGGGCACCCTTATTTTTCCTCTGGGGTAGACTTTTTGCCCCGTATATGTCTTCAAGACAATGGACGTATCCTTCAAGGGTATGTGTGAGAATAGCCGCTCGTAGTCTCGTCGATTCATGACTGTTAGGGCTGATCCTGTGTCCAATTCCATCTTAACTTGGGACCCTGCTATCATGAGGGTGACCCAAATGGTTCGGTTATCCTCCTTTGTGATCACGTTGTGTAACTTGAGACAACTTAGTCTCTTGCTCCCGGAGTCACTATCACTCTTCTGATCTTCGGAACTACTGTCCGTCATCTTTTGTACTTTCTTGTACTTTTCCTTAGTAGTCCTTTTGGTGTTGGTCTTCTTTCCCGACCTGCAGACTCGTGCTATGTGTCCCATTTTTCCACATTGCCTGCATGTTTTGTCCTTGAACCAGCAGCCCTTCTGGTCATGGGTTGTTCTGCCGCAGCGATAGCACCTTTCTAATCCCTGTGTCATTTCATGGGTGCTGTATTCATGTGGTTTTTGTTGTATTTCTGCAGCTCCCCGTGCTGCTGCTTCGTAGGATACTGCAATGCTGAAAGCCTTTTCTAGCGTAAGCTCCTTTTCAGAAAGTAGTCGTTTCTGGGTTCCCTCACTCTGGAGTCCGCAGACCAACTTGTCCCGTAGGGTATCTGCCAGTCCTGCTCCGAACTGGCAGTGCTTTGATAACTTGCGTAGTTCCGTAAGATAGTCAGCATTACTTTCGTCTTTGTGCTGGTTTCTTTTATGGAACTTGAATCTTTCTGCTATCAGCAGCGGTGTAGGATTTCGATGTTCCTGTAGAATATTAACAATTTCATTAAAACTTTTCTCCATTGGCTTCACTGGAGTAATCAGATTCCGCAATAGGCCGTACGTTCCTGCGCCCATCAAATTTAGTAAAACCGACGCCTTTTTTTCATCGGCTACTTCATTTGCCTTGCAGTACACTTCAATTCATTCCACATACGTGGTCCAGTCTTCTATTTCGCTATCAAAAGCAGTGATGCTGCCAGTCTTTGGCACCTTGGTGATTTAAGATGGCGCCTCCCGCGCTTTTCCTTCTTCCCCAATGGATTAAAATGGCGCCTCCCGCGCTTTTCCTTCTTCCCCACTGCTGCCAACGCTGCTGCTAGCATTGTAAATATCAATGGCGACGCCCTGTGGTCTTTGCGTGCTTCCCTCACGCTGCTGCCAACGCCGCTCTCCGCGGTCCTCGTGGCAACTGGCAGCGCCTCGCGGCTTGCTGCGCTTTTCTTTTCTTTTTCTTTTAATTTTCTGCCGTCGACGCTGAACCCACGCGTCTCTTTTCCTTCCCCTCTCTTGGTTTCTGTAACGCTGCCCGACTTGTTTAGCACCGGCCGCGCCCTGTGTGCTCCACCCTCTCTCTCTTTTCTTCCCGACGACGCTGCTCGGCCCCCTTGCAGAGACGCCTGATCGAGCTCTAGCCCGCCGCAGTCCGGGAAGGGTCAGCGCACTACCTGCTACCAGCCCGATTTGCTGGAACACCGTAGACTGGAGAACCAAGCCCAGCTCTCAACAGCCTCTCCTGCAATTTTCTGAATCCGATGGATTACTGGGCGGTTGCCCACGGTTGACGCCCGTTTTTTTTTCTCTCTGGCTTCGACCTCCAAGAAACTTCTCTTCAGGGGTGGATCCCCGTGAGGTGGTGAATGCAGGTGTGTTCGAACCTGCTCGTCGCCAGTGTGATGTCTGCGTATAAATAATAAACGAACTGCAGAAGAACGGTTATAACAGGTGTTTACTGGATAGAGGATATTCTGGAAATACTGTACAAAATTAGAACACGGGTTTATATACAGGTGTGGTCATTACTGGTACTGCAGTATACAGGGGCTGTAAAATATAGTTCCTCTCTTAAAGGTACATACACTATATCACTAATAGAATGTGGACCTTCTAGTCTGTCAGCAATAGAATGTGGACCTTCTAGTCTGTCACTAATAGAATGTGGGCCTTCTAGATTGTCAGGAATGGAATGTGGGCCTTCTAGACTGTCAGCAATAGAACGTGGGACTTCTATTCTGTCAGGAATAGAATGTGGATCTTCTAGTCTGTCATTAATAGAATGTGGGCCTTCTAGTCTGTCACCAATAGAATGTGGGCCTTCTAGTCTGTCACTAATAGAATGTGGGCCTGCTAGTCTGTCAGGAATAGAATGTGGGCCTTCTCGTCAGTCAGGAATAGAATGTGGGCCTTCTAGTCTGTCACTAATAGAATTTGGGCCTTCTAGTCTGTCAGGAATAGAATGTGGGCGTTCCAGTCTGTCAGGAATAAAATATGGGCCTTCTAGTCTGTCGCTAATAGAATGTGGGGCTTCCAGTCTGTCAGCAATAGAATGTGGGCATTCTAGTCGGTCAGGAATAGAATGTGGGGCTTCTAGTCTGACAGGAATAGAATATGGGCCTTCTAGTCTGTCACTAATAGAATGTGGGCCTTCTAGCCTGTCAGGAATAGAATGTGGGCCTTCTAGTCTGTCAGGAATAAAATGTGTGCCTTCTAATCTGTCACTAATAGATTGTGGGCCTTCTAGTCTGTCAGGAATAGAATGTGGGCCTTCTAGTCTGTCACTAATAGATTGTGGGCCTTCTCGTCTGTCACAAATAGAATGTGGGCCTTCCAGTCTGTCAGGAATAGAATGTGGGCCTTCTAGTCTGTCAGGAGTAGAAAGTGGGCCTTCTAGTCTGTCAGGAATAGCATGTGCACCTTCCAGTCTGTCAGGAGTAGAATGTGGGCCTTCAAGACTTTCAGGAATAGAATGTGTGCCATCCAATCGGTCAGAAATAGTATGTGGGCCTTCCAGTCTGTCAGGAATTGAATGTGGGCCTTCGAGCCTGTCAGGAATAGAATGTGGACCGCCTAGTCTGTCAGGAATAGAATGTGGGCCTTCTAGTCTGTCACTAATAGAATGTGGGCCTTCGAGTCTGTCAGGAATAGAATGTGGGCCTTCTAGTCTGTCAGGAAAAGAATGTGGACCTTCTAGTCTGTCAGGAATAGAATGTGGGCCTTCTAGTCTGTCACTAATAGAATGTGGGCCTTCCAGTCTCTCAGGAATAGAATGTTGGCCTTCTAGTCTGTCAGGAATAGAATGTGGGCCTTCTAGACTGTCACTAATAGAATGTGGGCCTTCTAGTCTGTCAGGAGTAGAATGTGGGCATTCTAGTCTGTCACAAATAGAATGTGGACCTTCTAGTCTGTCAGGAATAGAATGTGGGCTTTCCAGTCAGTCAGGAATAGAATGTGGGCCTTCCAGTCTGTCAGGAATAGAATGTGGGCTTTCCAGTCAGTCAGGAATAAAATGTGGGCCTTCAAGTCTGTCAGGAATAGAATGTGGGCCTTGTGGTATATCACTAATAGAATTTCAGCCTGCTAGTCTGTCTAATAGACTGTAGGCATTCCAGTCAGACAGGAATAGAATGTGGGCCTTCCAGTCTGTCAGGAATAAAATGTGGGCCTTCTAATCTGTCACTAATAGAATGAGGGCCTTTTAGTCTGTCAGGAATAGAATATGGGCCTTCTAGTCTGTCACTAATAGATTGTGGGCCTTCTAGTCTGTCAGGAATAGAATATGGGCCTTCTAGTCTGTCAGGAATAAAATGTGGGCCTTCTAATCTGTCAGGAATAGAATGTGGACCGCCTAGTCTGTCAGGAGTAGAATGTGGGCCTTCTAATCTGTCTGGAATAGAATGTAGGCCTTCTAGTCTCTCAGGAATAGGATGTGGGCCTTCTAGTCTTTCACGAATAGAATGTGGGCCTTCCAGTCTGTCATTGATAGAACGTGGCACTTCTAGTCTGTTAGGAATGGAATGTGGGCCATCTAGTCTGTCAGCAATGGAATGTGGGCCTTTTAGTCTATCACTATTGAATGTGGGCCTTCCATTCTGTCACAAACAGAATGTGGGCCTTCTAGACTGTCAATAATAGAATGTGTGCCTTCTAGTCTGTCAGTAATAGAATGTGGGCCATCTAGTCTATCACTAATAGATTGTGGGCCTTCTAGTCTGTCAGGAATAGAATGTGGGCCTTCTAGTCTCTCAGGATAAAATGTGGGCCTTCCAGACTTTCATGAATATAATGTGGCCCCTCTAGTCTGTCAGTTATGGAATGTGGGCAATCTAGTCTGTCACGATAGAATGTGGCCTTCTAGTCTGTCAGCAATGGAATGTGGGCCTTTTAGTCTATCACTATTGAATGTGGGCCTTCTATTCTGTCACAAATAGAATGTGGGCCTTCTAGACTGTCACTAATAGAATGTGCGACTTCTAGTCATCATGAATAGAATGTGGGCCTTCTAGTCTTTCAGGAATAGAATGTGGGTCTTCCAGTCTGCCACTAATAGATTGTGGGCCTTCTAGTTTGTCAGGAATTGAATGTGGGCCTTCTAGTCTGTCACTAATAGAATTTGGGCCTTACAGTCTGTCAGGAATAGAATGTGGGCCTTCTAGTCTGTCAGGAATAGAATGTGAGCCTTCTAGTCTGTCACTAATAGAATGTGGGCCTTTTAGTCTGTCACTAATAGAATGTGGGCCTACTATTTTCTCAGGATAAAAGGTGGGCATTCCAGTCTGTCAGGAATAGAATCTGGGCCTTCTAGTCTGTCACTAATAGATTGTGGGCCTTCCAGTCTGACAGGAATAGAATGTGGGCCTTCTAGTCCTGACACTATAGAATGTGGGCCTTCTAGTCTGTCATTAATAGAATGTGGGCCTTCTAGTCTGTCACTAATACAATCTGGGCCTTCTAGTCTGTCAGGAATGTTATGTGGGCCTTCTAGTCTCTCAGGAATAGAAAGTGGGCTTGTAGTCTGTCAGGAATAGCATGTGGGCCTTCTAGACTGTCAGGAATAGAATGTGGGTCTTCTAGTCTGTCACTAATAGAATGTGTGCCTTCTAGTCTGTCACTACTGGAAGGTGGACCTTCTAGTCTGTCAGGAATAGAATGTGGGCCTTCTAGTCTGTCAGGAATGGAATGTGGGCAATCTAGTCTGTCACTAATAGAATGTGGGCCTTCCAGTCTGCAAGGAATAGAATGTGGGCTTTCTAATCTGTCACTAATAGAATGTGGGCCTTCCAGTCGGTAACTAATAGAATGTGGGCCTTCTGGTATGTCACTAATAGATTGTGGGCCTCCTAGTCTGTCAGGGATAGAATGTGGGCCTTCTAGTCTGTCAGGGTTAGAATGTGGGCCTTCCAGTCTGTCAGGAATAGAATGTGGGCCTCCTAGTCTGTCAGGGTTAGAATTTGGGCCTTCCAGTCTGTCAGCAATAGAATGTGGGCCTTCTGGTCTGTCAGGAATAGAATATGGGAATTCTAGTCTGTCACTAATAGATTGTGGGCCTTCTAGTCTGTCGCTAATAGAAAGTGGGCCTTCTGGTCTGTCAGGAACAGAAAGTGGGCCTTCTGGTCTGTCAGGAACAGAAAGTGGGCCTTCTAGTCTGTCAGGAATATAATGTGGGCCTTCTAGTCTGTCACAATAGAATGTGGGCCTCCTAGTCTGTCACTATCAGAATGTGGGCCTTCTAGTCTGTCAGGATTAGAATTCGGACCTTCGAGGCTATCAGGAATAGAATGAGGGCTTCTACTCTGTCGCAAATAGAATGTGAGACTTCTCGTCAGTCACTAATAGAATGTGGGCCTTCTAGTCTGTCAGGAATGGAATGTGGGCCTCCTAGTCTGTCACTAACAGAATGTGGGCCTTCTAGTCTGTCAGGAATAGAGGCCTAGAAACTCAGTGGGCTGCGCCACCAGTTTGCGCCCTAAGAGGGCACTCAGTGGCTTTAGCGCCACTGGCCACACCTCCCGCGATATTTAGCAGGGCGCGAATGGCAGCGTTAGCCTGTAGCGCTGCGCCGCCACCGATGACGTCATCGGTGTGCACAGCGCCCCGCTCCCACCCCGACGACCATATTTGGTCGTGCCCGCCTCTTTAACGCCGGTCGCAAATCGCGACCGGTTCACAGGGCCTACCTGTGGCGGCACTGGCGCTAGTTAAGGTGGAGGTGCAGGGCGGCCGCTTTTTCGGCGGCTGCCTGCCAGCACCTCCGTCCCCGGCCTCCTAAACCCGCCCCCAGCGGCATTGCCGGCTGTTTCCCGAGAGCCCGGCACTTCTCCTTAGTGCTGGGTTCATTTGCCGGCACTCACGAGCGGGGATCGCGCTGTTGCAGGCACCTCCCCCTCAACAGTGGGAGGAAGGCCTGCAGTACCGAGCGTTCCGTGGCGCTGCGGCCCTTAGAGCGCCGATATTCAGGCTGAGCGCCCCAAGCGGGGCGCGGGGAGCCTCGAGAAGCGGACGGTTTCCGTTTGGGGCACAGAAACAGAATATCGGGATGGCGCAAGTGGCTCCGCTCGCAGCGGTAATTCTGGCGCCCAGGCGAGCTTGGCGCCCCGAACGGCACCCAACTGAATTTTTAGCCGAGAATGCGGATCTTCTAGTCCGTCAGGGGTAGATTGTGGACCTTCTAGCCTGTCACTAATAGAATGTGGGCCTTCTAGTCTGTCAGTAATAGAATGTGGCCGTTCTAGTCTGTCAGGAATAGAATGTGGGCCTTCTAGTCTGTCACTAATAGAATGTGGGCCTTGTCGTCTGTCACTAATAGAAAGTGGGCCTTCTAGACTGTCAGGAATAGAACGTGGGCCTTCTAGTCTCTCAGGAATGGAATGTGGGCCTTCTAGTCTCTCACTAATAGAATGTGGCCATTCTAGTCTCTGACTAATAGAATGTGGGCCTTCTAGTCTGTCACTAATAGAATGTGGGACTTCTAGTCTGTCAGTGATACAATGTGGACATTCGAGTCTGTCAGGAATATAATGTGGGCCGTCTAGTCTGTCACTAATAGAATGTGGGCATTCTAGTCTGTCAGGAATAAAATGTGGGCCCATTAGACTGTCAGCAATAGAATGTGGGACTTCTAGTCTGTCACTAATAAAATGTGGGCCTTCTAGTCTGTCATGAATAGAATGTGGGCCTTCTAGTCTCTCAGGAATAGAATGTGGGCCTTCTAGTCTGTCACTAATGGAATGTGGGCCTTCTAGTCAGTCAGGAATATAATGTGGGCCTTCTAGTCTGTCAGGGATAGCATGTGGGGCTTCTAGTCTTTCACTAATAGAATGTGGGCCTTATAGTCTGTCACTAATAGACTGTGGGCCTTCTATTCTGTCAGGGATAGAAAGTGGGCCTCCTAGTCTGTCAGGAATATAATGTGGGCCTTCTAGTCTGTCACTAATAGAATGTGTGCCTTCTAGTCTCTCACTAATAGAATGTGGACCTTCCAGTCTGTCACTAATAGAATGTGGGCCTTCTAGTCTGTCACTAATAGAAGGTGGGCCTTATAGACTGGCAGAAATAGAATGTCGGCCTTCTAGTCTGCCACTAATAGAATGACGGATTTCTGGTCTGTCAGGAATAGAATGTGGGTCTTCTAGTCTGTCAGGATTAGAATGTGCGCTTTCTAGTCTGTCAAGAATATATTGTGGGCATTCTAGCTTGTCAAGAATAGAATGTGGGCCTTTGAATCTGTCAGGGATAGAATGTGGGCCTTCTAGTCTGTCACTAATAGAATTTGGGCCTTCTAGTCTGTCACGAATAGACTGTGGGCCTTCTAGTCTGTCAGGAATATAATGTGGGCCTTCTAGTCTGTCACTAATAGAATGTGGGCATTCTAGTCTGTCAGGAATATAATGTGGGCCTTCTAGTCTGTCAGGGATAGAATGTGGGTCTTCTAATCTGTCACTAATAGAATGTGGGACTTCCAGTCTGTCACTAATAGAATGTGGGCCTTCAAGTCAGTCAGGAATAAAATGTGGGCCTTCTAGTCTGTCAGGAATAGAATGTGGGCCTTCCAATCTGTCACTAATAGAATGTGGGCCATCTAGTCTGTCACTAATATTATGTGGGCCTTATAGACTGGCAGAAATAGAATGTCGGCCTTCTAGTCTGCCACTAATAGAATGACGGATTTCTGGTCTGTCAGGAATAGAATGTGGGTCTTCTCGTCTGTCAGGATTAGAATGTGCGCTTTCTAGTCTGTCAAGAATATATTGTGGGCATTCTAGCTTGTCAAGAATAGAATGTGGGCCTTTGAATCTGTCAGGGATAGAATGTGCGCCTTCTAGTCTGTCACTAATAGAATTTGGGCCTTCTAGTCTGTCACGAATAGACTGTGGGCCTTCTAGTCTGTCAGGAATATAATGTGGACCTTCTAGTCTGTCAGGGCTAGATTATGGGACTTTTAGTCTGTCACTAATAGAACGTGGGCCTTCTAGTCCGTCACAAATAGAATGTGGGCCTTCAAGTCTGTCAGGAATAGAATGTGGGCTTTCTAGACTGTCACTAATAGAATGTGGGACTGCTAGTCTGTCACTAATAGAATGTGGACCTTCTAGTCTGTCACTAATAGAATATTGGCTGTCTAGTCTGTCAGGAATAGAATGTGGGCCTTCTAGTCTGTCACTAACAGAATGTGGGCCTTCTAGTCTGTCGCTAATAGAATGTGAGACTTCCAGTCTGTGAGGAGCAGAATGTGGGCCTTCTAGTCTGTCAGTAATAGAATGTGGCCGTTCTAGTCTGTCAGGAATAGAATGTGGGCCTTCTAGTCTGTCACTAATAGAATGTGGGCCTTCTAGTCTGTCAGGAATAGAATGTGGGTCTTGTAGTCTGTCACTAATAGAATATGCGCCTTCTAGTCTGTCAGAAAGAGAATGTGGGCCTTCTAGTCTGTCACTAATAGAATGTGGGCCTTCTAGTCTGTCACTAATAGAATGTGGGCCTTCCAGTCTGTCACTAATAGAATGTGGGCCTTCTAGTCTGTCACTAATAGAAAGTGGGCCTTCTAGACTGTCAGGAATAGAATGTGGGCCTTCTAGTCTCTCAGGAATGGAATGTGGGCCTTCTAGTCTCTCACTAATAGAATGTGGCCATTCCAGTCTCTGACTAATAGAATGTGGGCGTTCTAGTCTGTCACTAATAGAATGTGGGCCATCCAGTCTGTCACTAATTGAATGTGGACCTTCTCGTCTGTCATGAATGGAATGTGGGCCTTCTAGTCTGTCACTAATAGAATGTGGGCCTTCCAGCCTGTCACTAATAGAATGTGGGCCTTCTAGTCTGTCACTAATAGAAAGTGGGCCTTCTAGACTGTCAGGAATAGAATGTGGGCCTTCTAGTCTCTCAGGAATGGAATGTGGGCCTTCTAGTCTCTCACTAATAGAATGTGGCCATTCTAGTATCTGACTAATAGAATGTGGGCGTTCTAGTCTGTCACTAATAGAATGTGGGCCATCCAGTCTGAGACTAATTGAATGTGGGCCTTCTCGTCTGTCATGAATGGAATGTGGGCCTTCTAGTCTGTCACTAAGAGAATGTGGGCCTTCTAGTCTGTCACTAATAGAATGTGGGACTTCTAGTCTGTCAGTGATAGAATGTGGGCATTCGAGTCTGTCAGGAATATAATGTGGGCCGTCTAGTCTGTCACTAATAGAATGTGGGCATTCTAGTCTGTCAGGAATAAAATGTGGGCCTACTAGACTGTCAGCAATAGAATGTGGGACTTCTAGTCTGTCACTAATAAAATGTGGGCCTTCTAGTCTGTCATGAATAGAATGTGGGAATTCTAGTCTGTCAGGAATAGAATGTGGGCCTTCTAGTCTGTCACTAATGGAATGTGGGCCTTCTAGTCAGTCAGGAATATAATGTGGGCCTTCTAGTCTGTCAGGGATAGCATGTGGGACTTCTAGTCTTTCACGAATAGAATGTGGGCCTTATAGTCTGTCGCTAATAGAATGTGGGCCTTCTATTCTGTCAGGGATAGAAAGTGGGCCTCCTCGTCTGTCAGGAATATAATGTGGGCCTTCTAGTCTGTCACTAATATAATGTGGGCATTCTAGTCTGTCAGGAATATAATGTGGGCCTTCTAGTCTGTCAGGGATAGAATGTGGGTCTTCTAATCTGTCACTAATAGAATGTGGGACTTCCAGTCTGTCACCAATAGAATGTGGGCCTTCAAGTCAGTCAGGAATAAAATGTGGGCCTTCTAGTCTGTCAGGAATAGAATGTGGGCCTTCCAATCTGTCACTAATAGAATGTGGGCCATCTAGTCTGTCACTAATATCATGTGGGCCTTCTAGACTGGCAGAAATAGAATGTCGGCCTTCTAGTCTGCCACTAATAGAATGACGGATTTCTAGTCTGTCAGGAATAGAATGTGGGTCTTCTAGTCTGTCAGGATTAGAATGTGCGCCCTCTAGTCTGTCAAGAATAAATTGTGGGCTTTCTAGTCTGTCAGGAATAGAATGTGGGCCTTCTAATCTGTCAAGAATATATTGTGGGCATTCTAGCTTGTCAAGAATAGAATGTGGGCCTTTGAATCTGTCAGGGATAGAATGTGGGCCTTCTAGTCTGTCACTAATAGAATTTGGGTCTTCTAGTCTGTCACGAATAGACTGTGGGCCTTCTAGTCTGTCAGGAATATAATGTGGACCTTCTAGTCTGTCAGGGCTAGATTATGGGACTTTTAGTCTGTCACTAATAGAACGTGGGCCTTCTAGTCCGTCACAAATAGAATGTGGGCCTTCTAGTCTGTCAGGAATAGAATGTGGGCTTTCTAGACTGTCACTAATAGAATGTGGACCTTCTAGTCTGTCACTAATAGAATATTGGCCGTCTAGCCTGTCAGGAATAGAATGTGGGCCTTCTAGTCTGTCACTAACAGAATGTGGGCCTTCTAGTCTCTCAGGAATAGAATTCGGACCTTCTAGTCTGTCGGGAATAGAATTAGGGCCTTCTAGTCTGTCGCTAATAGAATGTGAGACTTCCAGTCTGTGAGGAGCAGAATGTGGGCGTTCTAGTCTGTCAGGAATAGAATATGGGACCTCTTGACAGTCGCTAATAGAATGTGTGCCTTCTAGTCTCTCACTAATAGAATGTGGACCTTCCAGTCTGTCACTAATAGAATGTGGGCCTTCTAGTCTGTCACTAATAGAAGGTGGGCCTTATAGACTGGCAGAAATAGAATGTCGGCCTTCTAGTCTGCCACTAATAGAATGACGGATTTCTGGTCTGTCAGGATTAGAATGTGCGCTTTCTAGTCTGTCAAGAATATATTGTGGGCATTCTAGCTTGTCAAGAATAGAATGTGGGCCTTTGAATCTGTCAGGGATAGAATGTGGGCCTTCTAGTCTGTCACTAATAGAATTTGGGCCTTCTAGTCTGTCACGAATAGACTGTGGGCCTTCTAGTCTGTCAGGAATATAATGTGGACCTTCTAGTCTGTCAGGGCTAGATTATGGGACTTTTAGTCTATCACTAATAGAACGTGGGCCTTCTAGTCCGTCACAAATAGAATGTGGGCCTTCTAGTCTGTCAGGAATAGAATGTGGGCTTTCTAGACTGTCACTAATAGAATGTGGGACTGCTAGTCTGTCACTAATAGAATGTGGACCTTCTAGTCTGTCACTAATAGAATATTGGCTGTCTAGTCTGTCAGGAATAGAATGTGGGCCTTCTAGTCTGTCACTAACAGAATGTGGGCCTTCTAGTCTGTCGCTAATAGAATGTGAGACTTCCAGTCTGTGAGGAGCAGAATGTGGGCGTTCTAGTCTGTCAGGAATAGAATATGGGACTTCTAGACAGTCACTAATAGAATGTGTGCCTTCTAGTCTCTCACTAATAGAATGTGGGCATTCTAGTCTGTCACTAATAGAATGTGGGCCTTCTAGTCTGTCAGTAATAGAATGTGGCCGTTCTAGTCTGTCAGGAATAGAATGTGGGCCTTCTAGTCTGTCACTAATAGAATGTGGGCCTTCTAGTCTGTCAGGAATAGAATGTGGGTCTTGTAGTCTGACACTAATAGAATATGCGCCTTCTAGTCTGTCAGAAAGAGAATGTGGGCCTTCCAGCCTGTCACTAATAGAATGTGGGCCTTCCAGTCTGTCACTAATAGAATGTGGGCCTTCTAGTCTGTCACGAATAGAATGTGGGCCTTCTAGTCTGTCACTAATAGAAAGTGGGCCTTCTAGACTGTCAGGAATAGAATGTGGGCCTTCTAGTCTCTCAGGAATGGAATGTGGGCCTTCTAGTCTCTCACTAATAGAATGTGGCCATTCTAGTATCTGACTAATAGAATGTGGGCGTTCTAGTCTGTCACTAATACAATGTGGGCCATCCAGTCTGAGACGAATTGAATGTGGGCCTTCTCGTCTGTCATGAATGGAATGTGGGCCTTCTAGTCTGTCACTAAGAGAATGTGGGCCTTCTAGTCTGTCACTAATGGAATGTGGGCCTTCTAGTCTGTCACTAATAGAATGTGGGACTTCTAGTCTGTCAGTGATAGAATGTGGACATTCGAGTCTGTCAGGAATATAATGTGGGCCGTCTAGTCTGTCACTAATAGAATGTGGGCATTCTAGTCTGTCAGGAATAAAATGTGGGCCTACTAGACTGTCAGCAATAGAATGTGGGACTTCTAGTCTGTCACTAATAAAATGTGGGCCTTCTAGTCTGTCATGAATAGAATGTGGGAATTCTAGTCTGTCAGGAATAGAATGTGGGCCTTCTAGTCTGTCACTAATGGAATGTGGGCCTTCTAGTCAGTCAGGAATATAATGTGGGCCTTCTAGTCTGTCAGGGATAGCATGTGGGACTTCTAGTCTTTCACTAATAGAATGTGGGCCTTATAGTCTGTCGCTAATAGAATGTGGGCCTTCTATTCTGTCAGGGATAGAAAGTGGGCCTCCTAGTCTGTCAGGAATATAATGTGGGCCTTCTAGTCTGTCACTAATAGAATGTGGGCATTCTAGTCTGTCAGGAATATAATGTGGGCCTTCTAGTCTGTCAGGGATAGAATGTGGGTCTTCTAATCTGTCACTAATAGAATGTGGGACTTCCAGTCTGTCACCAATAGAATGTGGGCCTTCAAGTCAGTCAGGAATAAAATGTGGGCCTTCTAGTCTGTCAGGAGTAGAATGTGGGCCTTCCAATCTGTCACTAATAGAATGTGGGCCATCTAGTCTGTCACTAATATCATGTGGGCCTTCTAGACTGGCAGAAATAGAATGTCGGCCTTCTAGTCTGCCACTAATAGAATGACGGATTTCTAGTCTGTCAGGAATAGAATGTGGGTCTTCTAGTCTGTCAGGATTAGAATGTGCGCCCTCTAGTCTGTCAAGAATAAATTGTGGGCCTTCTAGTCTGTCAGGAATAGAATGTGGGCCTTTGAATCTGTCAGGGATAGAATGTGGGCCTTCTAGTCTGTCACTAATAGAATTTGGGTCTTCTAGTCTGTCACGAATAGACTGTGGGCCTTCTAGTCTGTCAGGAATATAATGTGGACCTTCTAGTCTGTCAGGGCTAGATTATGGGACTTTTAGTCTGTCACTAATAGAACGTGGGCCTTCTAGTCCGTCACAAATAGAATGTGGGCCTTCTAGTCTGTCAGGAATAGAATGTGGGCTTTCTAGACTGTCACGAATAGAATGTGGGACTGCTAGTCTGTCACTAATAGAATGTAGACCTTCTAGTCTGTCACTAATAGAATATTGGCCGTCTAGTCTGTCAGGAATAGAATGTGGGCCTTCTAGTCTGTCACTAACAGAATGTGGGCCTTCTAGTCTCTCAGGAATAGAATTCAGACCTTCTAGTCTGTCGGGAATAGAATTAGGGCCTTCTAGTCTGTCGCTAATAGAATGTGAGACTTCCAGTCTGTGAGGAGCAGGATGTGGGCGTTCTAGTCCATCAGGAATAGAATATGGGACTTCTAGACAGTCACTAATAGAATGTGTGCCTTCTAGTCACTCACTAATAGAATGTGGACCTTCCAGTCTGTCACTAATAGAATGTGGGCCTTCTAGTCACTCACTAATAGAATGTGGACCTTCCAGTCTGTCACTAATAGAATATGGGACTTCTAGACAGTCACTAATAGAATGTGGGACTGCTAGTCTGTCACTAATAGAATGTGGACCTTCTAGTCTGTCACTAATAGAATATTGGCCGTCTAGTCTGTCAGGAATAGAATGTGGGCCTTCTAGTCTGTCACTAATAGAATGTGAGACTTCCAGTCTGTGAGGAGCAGAATGTGGACGTTCCAGTCTGTCCGGAATAGAATATGGGACTTCTAGACAGTCACTAATAGAATGTGGACCTTCCAGTCTGTCACTAATAGAATGTGGGCCTTCTAGTCTGTCACTAATAGAAGGTGGGCCTTCTAATCTGTCAGGAGCAGAATGTGGCCTTCTAGTCTCTCAATAATAGAATGTGGACCTTCTAGCCTCTCACTAATAGAATGTGGGCCTTTCATTCTGTCACTAATAGAATGTGGGCCTTCTCCTCTGTCATGAATAGAATGTGGGCCTTCTAGTCTGTCACTAATGGAATGTGGGCCTTCTAGTCTGTCACTAATAGAATGTGGGACTTCTAGACTGTCAGTGATAGAATGTGGACATTCGAGTCTGTCATGAATAGAATGTGGGAATCTAGTCTGTCACTAATAGAATGTGGGCCTTCTCGTCTGTCATGAATAGAATGTGGGCCTTCTAGTCTGACACAAATAGAATGTGGGCTTTCCAGTCTGTCAGGAATAGAATGTGGGCCTTCTAGTCTGCCACGAATAGAATGTGCCCTTCTGGTCTGGCAGGAATAGAATGCAGGCAATCTAGTCTGCCAGGAATGGAATGTGGGTCTTCTAATCTGTCACTAATAGAATGTGGGACTTCCAGTCTGTCACTAATAGAATGTGGGCCTTCAAGTCAGTCAGGAATAAAATGTGGGCCTTCTAGTCTGTCAGGAATAGAATGTGGGCCTTCTAGCCTGTCACTAATAGAATGTGGGCCTTCCAGTCTGTCACTAATAGAATGTGGGCCTTCTAGTCTGTCACTAATAGAAAGTGGGCCTTCTAGACTGTCAGGAATAGAATGTGGGCCTTCTAGTCTCTCAGGAATGGAATGTGGGCCTTCTAGTCTCTCACTAATAGAATGTGGCCATTCTAGTCTCTGACTAATAGAATGTGGGCGTTCTAGTCTGTCACTAATAGAATGTGGGCCATCCAGTCTGTCACTAATTGAATGTGGGCCTTCTCGTCTGTCATGAATGGAATGTGGGCCTTCTAGTCTGTCACAAAAAGAATGTGGGCCTTCTAGTCTGTCACTAATGGAATGTGGGCCTTCTAGTCTGTCACTAATAGAATGTGGGACTTCTAGTCTGTCATTAATAGAATGTGGGCATTCTAGTCTGTCAGGAATAGAATATGGGACCTCTAGACAGTCGCTAATAGAATGTGTGCCTTCTAGTCTCTCAATAATAGAATGTGGACCTTCCAGTCTGTCACTAATAGAATGTGGACCTTCTAGTCTGTCACTAATAGAAGGTGGGCCTTCTAATCTGTCAGGAATAGAATGTGGCCTTCTAGTCTCTCAGGAATGGAATGTGGGCCTTCTAGTCTCTCACTAATAGAATGTGGACCTTCTAGTCTCTCACTAATAGAATGTGGGCCTTTCAGTCTGTCACTAATAGAATGTGGGCCTTCTCGTCTGTCATGAATATAATGTGGGCCTTCTAGTCTGTCACTAATAGAATGTGGGACTTCTAGTCTGTCAGTGATAGAATGTGGACATTCGAGTCTGTCATGAATAGAATGCGGCCTTCTAGTCTGTCACTAATAAAATGTGGGCTTTCCAGTCTGTCAGGAATAGAATGTGGGCCTTCTAGTCTGCCACGAATAGAATGTGCCCTTCTGGTCTGTCAGGAATAGAATGTGGGCTTTCTAGACTGTCACTAATAGAATGTGGGACTGCTAGTCTGTCACTAATAGAATGTAGACCTTCTAGTCTGTCACTAATAGAATATTGGCCGTCTAGTCTGTCAGGAATAGATGTGGGCCGTCTAGTCTGTCACTAACAGAATGTGGGCCTTCTCGTCTGTCATGAATAGAATGTGGGCCTTCTAGTCTGACACTAATAGAATGTGGGCTTTCCAGTCTGTCAGGAATAGAATGTGGGCCTTCTAGTCTGCCACGAATAGAATGTGCCCTTCTGGTCTGGCAGGAATAGAATGCAGGCAATCTAGTCTGCCAGGAATGGAATGTGGGTCTTCTAATCTGTCACTAATAGAATGTGGGACTTCCAGTCTGTCACTAATAGAATGTGGGCCTTCAAGTCAGTCAGGAATAAAATGTGGGCCTTCTAGTCTGTCAGGAATAGAATGTGGGCCTTCTAGCCTGTCACTAATAGAATGTGGGCCTTCCAGTCTGTCACTAATAGAATGTGGGCCTTCTAGTCTGTCACTAATAGAAAGTGGGCCTTCTAGACTGTCAGGAATAGAATGTGGGCCTTCTAGTCTCTCAGGAATGGAATGTGGGCCTTCTAGTCTCTCACTAATAGAATGTGGCCATTCTAGTCTCTGACTAATAGAATGTGGGCGTTCTAGTCTGTCACTAATAGAATGTGGGCCATCCAGTCTGTCACTAATTGAATGTGGGCCTTCTCGTCTGTCATGAATGGAATGTGGGCCTTCTAGTCTGTCACAAAAAGAATGTGGGCCTTCTAGTCTGTCACTAATGGAATGTGGGCCTTCTAGTCTGTCACTAATAGAATGTGGGACTTCTAGTCTGTCATTAATAGAATGTGGGCATTCTAGTCTGTCAGGAATAGAATATGGGACCTCTAGACAGTCGCTAATAGAATGTGTGCCTTCTAGTCTCTCAATAATAGAATGTGGACCTTCCAGTCTGTCACTAATAGAATGTGGACCTTCTAGTCTGTCACTAATAGAAGGTGGGCCTTCTAATCTGTCAGGAATAGAATGTGGCCTTCTAGTCTCTCAGGAATGGAATGTGGGCCTTCTAGTCTCTCACTAATAGAATGTGGACCTTCTAGTCTCTCACTAATAGAATGTGGGCCTTTCAGTCTGTCACTAATAGAATGTGGGCCTTCTCGTCTGTCATGAATATAATGTGGGCCTTCTAGTCTGTCACTAATAGAATGTGGGACTTCTAGTCTGTCAGTGATAGAATGTGGACATTCGAGTCTGTCATGAATAGAATGCGGCCTTCTAGTCTGTCACTAATAAAATGTGGGCTTTCCAGTCTGTCAGGAATAGAATGTGGGCCTTCTAGTCTGCCACGAATAGAATGTGCCCTTCTGGTCTGTCAGGAATAGAATGTGGGCTTTCTAGACTGTCACTAATAGAATGTGGGACTGCTAGTCTGTCACTAATAGAATGTAGACCTTCTAGTCTGTCACTAATAGAATATTGGCCGTCTAGTCTGTCAGGAATAGATGTGGGCCTTCTAGTCTGTCACTAACAGAATGTGGGCCTTCTAGTCTCTCAGGAATAGAATTCGGACCTTCTAGTCTGTCGGGAATAGAATTAGGGCCTTCTAGTCTGTCGCTAATAGAATGTGAGACTTCCAGTCTGTGAGGAGCAGAATGTGGGCGTTCTAGTCTGTCAGGAATAGAATATGGGACTTCTAGACAGTCACTAATAGAATGTGTGCCTTCCAGTCACTCACTAATAGAATGTGGACCTTCCAGTCTGTCACGAATAGAATGTGGGCCTTCTAGTCTGTCACTAATAGAAGGTGGGCCTTCTAATCTGTCAGGAGCAGAATGTGGCCTTCTAGTCTCTCAGGAATGGAATGTGGGCCTTCTAGTATCTCACTAATAGAATGTGGACCTTCTAGTCTCTCACTAATAGAATGTGGGCCTTTCAGTCTGTCACTAATAGAATGTGGGCCTTCTCCTCTGTCATGAATAGAATGTGGGCCTTCTAGTCTGTCACTAATGGAATGTGGGCCTTCTAGTCTGTCACTAATAGAATGTGGGACTTCTAGACTGTCAGTGATAGAATATGGACATTCGAGTCTGTCATGAATAGAATGTGGGAATCTAGTCTGTCACTAATAGAATGTGGGCCTTCTCGTCTGTCATGAATAGAATGTGGGCCTTCTAGTCTGTCACTAATAAAATGTGGGCTTTCTAGTCTGTCAGGAATAGAATGTGGGCCTTCTAGTCTGTCATGAATAGAATGTGGGCCTTCTAGTCTGACACTAATAGAATGTGGGCTTTCCAGTCTGTCAGGAATAGAATGTGGGCCTTCTAGTCTGCCACGAATAGAATGTGCCCTTCTGGTCTCGCAGGAATAGAATGTAGGCTTTCTAGTCTGTCAGGAATGGAATGTGGGTCTTCTAATCTGTCACTAATAGAATGTGGGACTTCCAGTCTGTCACTAATAGAATGTGGGCCTTCAAGTCAGTCAGGAATAAAATGTGGGCCTTCTAGTCTGTCAGGAATAGAATGTGGGCCTTCCAATCTGTCACTAATAGAATGTGGGCCATCTAGTCTGTCACTAATATTATGTGGGCCTTATAGACTGGCAGAAATAGAATGTCGGCCTTCTAGTCTGCCACTAATAGAATGACGGATTTCTGGTCTGTCAGGAATAGAATGTGGGTCTTCTCGTCTGTCAGGATTAGAATGTGCGCTTTCTAGTCTGTCAAGAATATATTGTGGGCATTCTAGCTTGTCAAGAATAGAATGTGGGCCTTTGAATCTGTCAGGGATAGAATGAGGGCCTTCTAGTCTGTCACTAATAGAATTTGGGCCTTCTAGTCTGTCACGAATAGACTGTGGGCCTTCTAGTCTGTCAGGAATATAATGTGGACCTTCTAGTCTGTCAGGGCTAGATTATGGGACTTTTAGTCTGTCACTAATAGAACGTGGGCCTTCTAGTCCGTCACAAATAGAATGTGGGCCTTCTAGTCTGTCAGGAATAGAATGTGGGCTTTCTAGACTGTCACTAATAGAATGTGGGACTGCTGGTCTGTCACTAATAGAATGTGGACCTTCTAGTCTGTCACTAATAGAATATTGGCTGTCTAGTCTGTCACTAACAGAATGTGGGCCTTCTAGTCTGTCGCTAATAGAATGTGAGACTTCCAGTCTGTGAGGAGCAGAATGTGGGCGTTCTAGTCTGTCAGGAATAGAATATGGGACTTCTAGACAGTCACTAATAGAATGTGTGCCTTCTAGTCTCTCACTAATAGAATGTGGGCATTCTAGTCTGTCACTAATAGAATGTGGGCCTTCTAGTCTGTCAGTAATAGAATGTGGCCGTTCTAGTCTGTCAGGAATAGAATGTGGGCCTTCTAGTCTGTCACTAATAGAATGTGGGCCTTCTAGTCTGTCAGGAATAGAATGTGGGTCTTGTAGTCTGTCACTAATAGAATATGCGCCTTCTAGTCTGTCAGAAAGAGAATGTGGGCCTTCTAGTCTGTCACTAATAGAATGTGGGCCTTCTAGTCTGTCACTAATAGAATGTGGGCCTTCCAGTCTGTCACTAATAGAATGTGGGCCTTCTAGTCTGTCACTAATAGAAAGTGGGCCTTCTAGACTGTCAGGAATAGAATGTGCGCCTTCTAGTCTCTCAGGAATGGAATGTGGGCCTTCTAGTCTCTCACTAATAGAATGTGGACATTCTAGTCTCTGACTAATAGAATGTGGGCGTTCTAGTCTGTCACTAATAGAATGTGGGCCATCCAGTCTGTCACTAATTGAATGTGGGCCTTCTCGTCTGTCATGAATGGAATGTGGGCCTTCTAGTCTGTCACTAATGGAATGTGGGCCTTCTAGTCTGTCACTAATAGAATGTGGGACTTCTAGTCTGTCAGTGATAGATTGTGGACATTCGAGTCTGTCAGGAATATAATGTGGGCCGTCTAGTCTGTCACTAATAGAATGTGGGCATTCTAGTCTGTCACTAATAAAATGTGGGCCTTCTAGTCTGTCATGAATAGAATGTGGGAATTCTAGTCTGTCAGGAATAGAATGTGGGCCTTCTAGACTGTCACTAATGGAATGTGGGCCTTCTAGTCAGTCAGGAATATAATGTGGGCCTTCTAGTCTGTCAGGGATAGCATGTGGGACTTCTAGTCTTTCACTAATAGAATGTGGGCCTTATAGTCTGTCGCTAATAGAATGTGGGCCTTCTATTCTGTCAGGGATAGAAAGTGGGCCTCCTCGTCTGTCAGGAATATAATGTGGGCCTTCTAGTCTGTCACTAATAGAATGTGGGCATTCTAGACTGTCAGGAATATAATGTGGGCCTTCTAGTCTGTCAGGGATAGAATGTGGGTCTTCTAATCTGTCACTAATAGAATGTGGGACTTCCAGTCTGTCACCAATAGAATGTGGGCCTTCCAATCTGTCACTAATAGAATGTGGGCCATCTAGTCTGTCACTAATATCATGTGGGCCTTCTAGACTGGCAGAAATAGAATGTCGGCCTTCTAGTCTGCCACTAATAGAATGACGGATTTCTAGTCTGTCAGGAATAGAATGTGGGTCTTCTAGTCTGTCAGGATTAGAATGTGCGCCCTCTAGTCTGTCAAGAATAAATTGTGGGCCTTCTAGTCTGTCAGGAATAGAATGTGGGCCTTCTAGTCTGTCAAGAATATATTGTGGGCATTCTAGCTTGTCAAGAATAGAATGTGGGCCTTTGAATCTGTCAGGGATAGAATGTGGGCCTTCTAGTCTGTCACTAATAGAATTTGGGTCTTCTAGTCTGTCACGAATAGACTGTGGGCCTTCTAGTCCGTCAGGAATATAATGTGGACCTTCTAGTCTGTCAGGGCTAGATTATGGGACTTTTAGTCTGTCACTAATAGAACGTGGGCCTTCTAGTCCGTCACAAATAGAATGTGGGCCTTCTAGTCTGTCAGGAATAGAATGTGGGCTTTCTAGACTGTCACTAATAGAATGTGGGACTGCTAGTCTGTCACTAATAGAATGTAGACCTTCTAGTCTGTCACTAATAGAATATTGGCCGTCTAGTCTGTCAGGAATAGAATGTGGGCCTTCTAGTCTGTCACTAACAGAATGTGGGCCTTCTAGTCTCTCAGGAATAGAATTCGGACCTTCTAGTCTGTCGGGAATAGAATTAGGGCCTTCTAGTCTGTCGCTAATAGAATGTGAGACTTCCAGTCTGTGAGGAGCAGAATGTGGGCGTTCTAGTCTGTCAGGAATAGAATATGGGACCTCTAGACAGTCGCTAATAGAATGTGTGCCTTCTAGTCTCTCACTAATAGAATGTGGACCTTCCAGTCTGTCACTAATAGAATGTGGGCCTTCTAGTCTGTCACTAATAGAAGGTGGGCCTTCTAATCTGTCAGGAATAGAATGTGGCCTTCTAGTCTCTCAGGAATGGAATGTGGGCCTTCTAGTCTCTCACTAATAGAATGTGGACCTTCTAGTCTCTCACTAATAGCATGTGGGCCTTTCAGTCTGTCACTAATAGAATGTGGGCCTTCTCGTCTGTCATGAATAGAATGTGGGCCTTCTAGTCTGTCACTAATGGAATGTGGGCCTTCTAGTCTGTCACTAATAGAATGTGGGACTTCTAGTCTGTCAGTAATAGAATGTGGACATTCGAGACTGTCATGAATAGAATGCGGCCTTCTAGTCTGTCACTAATAAAATGTGGGCTTTCTAGTCTGTCAGGAATAGAATGTGGGCCTTCTAGTCTGCCACGAATAGAATGTGCCCTTCTGGTCTGTCAGGAATAGAATGTGGGCTTTCTAGACTGTCACTAATAGAATGTGGGCCTTCCAATCTGTCACTAATAGAATGTGGGCCATCTAGTCTGTCACTAATATTATGTGGGCCTTCTAGACTGGCAGAAATAGAATGTGGGCTTTCCAGTCTGTCAGGACTAGAATGTGGGCCTTCTAGTCTGCCACGAATAGAATGTGCCCTTCTGGTCTGTCAGGAATAGAATGTGGGCTTTCTAGTCTGTCAGGAATGGAATGTGGGTCTTCTAATCTGTCACTAATAGAATGTGGGACTTCCAGTCTGTCACTAATAGAATGTGGGCCTTCAAGTCAGTCAGGAATAGAATGTGGGCCATCTAGTCTGTCACTAATATTATGTGGGCCTTATAGACTGGCAGAAATAGAATGTCGGCATTCTAGTCTGCCACTAATAGAATGACGGATTTCTGGTCTGTCAGGAATAGAATGTGGGTCTTCTAGTCTGTCAGGATTAGAATGTGCGCTTTCTAGTCTGTCAAGAATATATTGTGGGCATTCTAGCTTGTCAAGAATAGAATGTGGGCCTTTGAATCTGTCAGGGATAGAATGTGGGCCTTCTAGTCTGTCACTAATAGAATTTGGGTCTTCTAGTCTGTCACGAATAGACTGTGGGCCTTCTAGTCTGTCAGGAATATAATGTGGATCTTCTAGTCTGTCAGGGCTAGATTATGGGACTTTTAGTCTGTCACTAATAGAACGTGGGCCTTCTAGTCTGTCACTAATGGAATGTGGGCCTTCTAGTCTGTCACTAATAGAATGTGGGACTTCTAGTCTGTCAGTAATAGAATGTGGACATTCGAGACTGTCATGAATAGAATGCGGCCTTCTAGTCTGTCACTAATAAAATGTGGGCTTTCCAGTCTGTCAGGAATAGAATGTGGGCCTTCTAGTCTGCCACGAATAGAATGTGCCCTTCTGGTCTGTCAGGAATAGAATGTGGGCTTTCTAGACTGTCACTAATAGAATGTGGGCCTTCCAATCTGTCACTAATAGAATGTGGGCCATCTAGTCTGTCACTAATATTATGTGGGCCTTCTAGACTGGCAGAAATAGAATGTGGGCTTTCCAGTCTGTCAGGACTAGAATGTGGGCCTTCTAGTCTGCCACGAATAGAATGTGCCCTTCTGGTCTGTCAGGAATAGAATGTGGGCTTTCTAGTCTGTCAGGAATGGAATGTGGGTCTTCTAATCTGTCACTAATAGAATGTGGGACTTCCAGTCTGTCACTAATAGAATGTGGGCCTTCAAGTCAGTCAGGAATAGAATGTGGGCCATCTAGTCTGTCACTAATATTATGTGGGCCTTATAGACTGGCAGAAATAGAATGTCGGCATTCTAGTCTGCCACTAATAGAATGACGGATTTCTGGTCTGTCAGGAATAGAATGTGGGTCTTCTAGTCTGTCAGGATTAGAATGTGCGCTTTCTAGTCTGTCAAGAATATATTGTGGGCATTCTAGCTTGTCAAGAATAGAATGTGGGCCTTTGAATCTGTCAGGGATAGAATGTGGGCCTTCTAGTCTGTCACTAATAGAATTTGGGTCTTCTAGTCTGTCACGAATAGACTGTGGGCCTTCTAGTCTGTCAGGAATATAATGTGGATCTTCTAGTCTGTCAGGGCTAGATTATGGGACTTTTAGTCTGTCACTAATAGAACGTGGGCCTTCTAGTCCGTCACAAATAGAATGTGGGCCTTCTAGTCTGTCAGGAATAGAATGTGGGCTTTCTAGACTGTCACTAATAGAATGTGGGACTGCTAGTCTGTCACTAATAGAATGTGGACCTTCTAGTCTGTCACTAATAGAATATTGGCTGTCTAGTCTGTCAGGAATAGAATGTGGGCCTTCTAGTCTGTCACTAACAGAATGTGGGCCTTCTAGTCTGTCGCTAATAGAATGTGAGACTTCCAGTCTGTGAGGAGCAGAATGTGGGCGTTCTAGTCTGTCAGGAATAGAATATGGGACTTCTAGACAGTCACTAATAGAATGTGTGCCTTCTAGTCTCTCACTAATAGAATGTGGGCATTCTAGTCTGTCACTAATAGAATGTGGGCCTTCTCATCTGTCAGGAATAGAATGTGGCCTTCTAGTGTCTCAGGGATGGAATGTGGGCCTTCTAGTCTGTCACTAATAGAATGTGGGAATCTAGTCTGTCACTAATAGAATGTGGGCCTTCTAGTCTGTCACTAATAGAATGTGGGCTTTCTAGTCTGTCAGGAATGGAATGTGGGCCTTCTAGTCTGCCATGAATAGAATGTGGGCCTTCTGGTCCGTCAGGAATGGAATGTGGGCCTTCTAGTCTGTCAGGAACAGAGGCCTAGAAATTCAGTGGGCTGCGCCACCAGTTTGCGCCCAAAGAGGGCACTCGGTGGCTTTAGCGCCACTGGCCACACCTCCCGCGATATTTAGCGGGGCGCTAATGGCGGCGTTAGCCTGTAGCACTGCGCCGCCACCGATGACGTCATCGGTGTGCACAGCGCCCCGCTCCCGCCCCGACGACCATATTTGGTCGCGCCCGCCTCTTTAACGCCGGTCGCAAATCGCGACTGGTTCACAGGGCCTACCTAAACCCGCTCCTCGCGGCATTGCCGGCTGTTTCCCGAGAGCCCGGCACTTCTCCTTGGTGCCGGGCTCATTTGCCGGCACTCGCGAGCGGAGATCGCGCTGTTGCTGGTGTTGTGTATGTAATATGTGTGCTACTTTGAACCTATGGACAGGACTGCACTACTTGTTGGGCGTAGTGATACGCAGTACCACTCCTGGCCATAGGGGTATAAATAGTACTGTGGGTACTGATCCCCCTCAGTTCCCGCCTGTGGGCATGAAGTAAAGACCTATGTGCAGTCCCTACCTCCAACCAGTAAAGGCCTGTTTGAGTTATACGTTTAAGTCTTTGTGTTAATTGTTCAATACAATACACATACTTAACACTGGCGACGAGTCAGGCTCTTACCCTGCGGCAGTTATTCCAGGCGGCTTCGTCCAAAGACAGGACGTTGAAGAGAGGTTTCAATCCTCAACACCCCACTCAAAACTGAAGGGCAGCAGAAATCCTGACAGCTTCCAGCGACTGGATGGGACAGGCATTAGGACCCTGAAGCCTCCATCAGCTTGTGAACCGGAGTAAAGACAGGACTGGGGAAGAGAGAGAGGTAGGGCGATAGCGATCGGCAGATAAGGGCCGGGCCGCTTTGAAGTGAGGGGCGCAGCCGGGCCAGCGATCGGGACCAAAGATAAGAGCCGCACTCGGACTGAAAGGCGCGGCGGCTGCAGAAGCTCAAGGTGCGAGAGTCGCGGTGCACAGCGCGGGCTATCGATCGCGGCGAAGATAAGGGCCGCACTCGAGGGCTGAAGGGAGACGGCGTCGGGGGACGGGTGAAGACCGCCAAGCGCGGGAAAACCGCCATTTTGTGGGCGGAGGACAACGGCAAGAGCGGGAAGCCGCCATCTTTGATAACAAGTAAAGAAAATAAAATCTGAGAAATTGCAAATCTACAATGCCTAAACACGGGAATATTAGCACCTTTGATAGTGACCTCGAAGATTGGGCCATATATGTTGAAAGAGTAAAAAATTATTGTAAGGCCAATAAAATTCGTGACCAAGATAAAGCTCTAACATTATTAAATTTAATGGGTGCGAAGACGTACGGGCAATTGAAACACCTGTTATCACCAGATGAACCGGCGGATAAGACGTTCGATGAGATTGTTACTGTCCTGAAAGATCATCTAAACCCCACGCCGCTGATGCTAGCGGAACGATTTAAATTTTACGACAGAAGGCAGCTACAGCATGAAAGCAATGCTGAATATTTGCTGGAATTGCGTAAATTAGCGAAATATTGCCAGTTTGGAACGGGATTGACAGATGCACTACGAGACAAATTTGTGTGTGGTTTATTTAAACAGGATACACAAAAGCGACTGCTCGAGGAGAATGAGCTGACGCTTGAGAAGGCGGTCACTATGGCAGCAGCACACGAAGCCGCAGCGAGAGGCACGGCAGTAATGCAGCTACGGTCACCGGAGCTCAGTGCACACAAATTGGGTGTGAGTTCTGGCAAATGTTATCGTTGTGGAAAGACAACGCATGATCAGAACCAGTGTTGGTTTAAAAACCAAGAATGTAGAACTTGTGGTAGGCTTGGACATATAGCTAGAGTATGCAGGTCAGGGAAGAAGACCAGCAACAAGAAGTCACCGCAAGGAAAATACGCAAAGGTACACAAGGTGACCGAACAGGAGTCCGATTCAGACGCTAGCAGTAATGAACTGGCTAGCTTAAGCTGTAATGAACTGGCTAGCTTAAGAGTACTCAACGCTGGTAAGGGTGCAGACCTCCAGACAATTTGGGTCACTCTTCAGATAGAAGGAGTCCAAGTAAAACTGGAATTGGACACTGGATCGGCATTGACGGTCATAAATAAGAAAGATTACGGAAAGTTATTCCAACATATTCCCCTACAGGATACGGGGATTATATTGAAAACATACACGGGGCAAAGAGTGTACCCCATCGGGAAAATAGAGGTTGCAGTGGCCCACAAGGGCGAAGACAGTCAAATAATGGACTTATATGTGATATCTGAAGGAGGTCCTCCACTACTAGGACGGGAGTGGATTAGGAAAATGAATATGGACTGGCATTTCCTACAAACAATAACGAGTGAGAACTCGGTGAAGATAGTCGGCCCAGACTCTGGAACGGATGATGGTAAGCCCAACTCAGGTGCAAAAGACAAAGTTTCAGCACAGAATTCCACTGAGCAACAACAACATAGTTTAACTGTGGATTCTGAGTCTGGCAAGTCTACTGATGTGCCCATTTCTGAGGGACACCGGGCTCGAACTCAACTCCATTTCAAACTACAACAGCAATTAGAACAAATGCTTCGCCGTTTTGAGCAAGAGTTGAATGCAACGAAAGAGTTCTTTGATATAGAGTTGGAGAATCTGGAAAGACAACAGAAGCAGCTGATGGAGAAAATGGAGCAGGAGCACACAAAACGTCTGATGTCAGAGGAGTTAACGGTCAGCCAACTCCTGCATATGCTGAAGGACAGGACTCTGAAATGGGAAAAACTTGAACATGAACTTCAATATTCAAACGAAAGGGGTTCGGAGCTCTCAAAGGTTATTGGAAGAGCTGAGGTGGCAACACAGACTGAGATGACTGCAACAGAGCAGCCCTTGGATGCCAAAAGTACGCTGACTCACGTCAACGTAGAACAACAGACCGCTGAAACAGCTGCTCCGGTAGAGGGATTGCATAGTCCGATCAATCAATCTCCAAAGGAAGTTGAAGTATTAAAATCACAAATGAGGTCACTAGTAAACGACTTGCTGAAAGCCCAGAAAAAGCTGGATGCAGAGGTACACATGAAGAAGTCTCTTCAGGAAAGATGTCTGGATTTGGAACAAGAGCTGGCTAACGTCCAGCTAGGTATGGAGGAAATAGACGACCCTCTCACTGGTCTAGCTCAGGACGACACCGAATATTACGATGTCCTGTCCTGCCCAGCTTGTAACTTCGACTCCCAAAGTGCAGAAATCATGGAGGAGCACCAAAAGTCTACGGAACATCGGGAGAAGCTGGCTCTACGACGGAAACAGGAGGAAGAGAAGGAGGAACTGCGCATGCAGCTGGCAGCTGTGGCAGCTGACAATGGAGCCCAGAGAGTCTCCAAGAAGCAGAAAAGGAAAAGGAAAAACAGAAGATGACCCATCTGAACCATTATCACCTCTACCAGATCACACACGTGGTCCCTCCGAACGGAGCCAATTCAGTTCGGAAGTTCAAACTGTTAAATCCATGGAAGGACTATTGAATGAGTCACTCTAGCAACGTGAACCGACTACACCACAGAGATTGAATCTGTGAACTGTTTTCCGCAGAGACTGAATCTGTGATCTGTTTTTGACATGAAGTTATCTATGTATCTATGTTATTCTGTTATGTAAACCTGAAGTTATATATGTATATATGTTATTACGTTATGTTAAATGGGGAGATGACTGTAAAGCTAGGAAGGGAGGAATGTTGTGTATGTAATATGTGTGCTACTTTGAACCTATGGACAGGACTGCACTACTTGTTGGGCGTAGTGATACGCAGTACCACTCCTGGCCATAGGGGTATAAATAGTACTGTGGGTACTGATCCCCCTCAGTTCCCGCCTGTGGGCATGAAGTAAAGACCTATGTGCAGTCCCTACCTCCAACCAGTAAAGGCCTGTTTGAGTTATACGTTTAAGTCTTTGTGTTAATTGTTCAATACAATACACATACTTAACAGCTGGCACCTCCCCCTTAACAGTGGGAGGAAGGCCTGCAGTACCGAGCGTTCCGTGCCGCAGCGTGTGGCGCTGCGGCCATTAGCGCGCCGATATTCAGGGTGAGCACCCCAAGCGGGGCACGGGGAGCCTCGAGAAGCGGCCGGTTTCCGTTTGGGGCGCAGAAACTGAATATCGGGATGGCGCAAGTGGCTCCGCTCACAGCGGTAATTCGGGCGCCCAGGCGAGCTTGGCGCCCCGAACGGCGCCCAACTGAATTTTTAGCCCAGAATGCAGACCTTCTAGTCCGTCAGGGGTAGAATGTGGACCTTCTAGTCTGTCACTAATAGAATGTGGGCCTTCTAGTCTTTCAGGAATAGAATGTGGGCCTTCTAGTCTCTCAGGATTAGAATGTGGGCCTTCAAATCTGTCAGGGATAGAATGTGGGCATTCTCGTCTGTCTGGAATAGAATGTGGGCCTTCTAGTCTGTCAGGAATAGACTGTGGGCCTTCTAGTCTGTCACTAATAGAATGAGGGCCTTCTACTCTGTCAGGGATAGAATGTGGAACTAGTCTATCACTAACAGAATGTGGGCCTTCTGGTCTTTCACTAACAGAATGTGGGCCTTCTAGTCTGTCACTAATATCATGTTGGCCTTCTAGACTGTCAGCAATACAATGTGGGCCTTCTAGTCTGCCACTAAAAGAATGACGGATTTCTAGTCTGTCAGGAATAGAATGTGGGTCTTCTAGTCTGCCAGGATTAGAATTCGGTCCTTCTAGTCTGTCAGGAATGGAATGTGGGCATTCTCGTCTGTCTGGAATAGAATGTGGGCCTTCTAGTCTGTCAGGAATAGAATTCGGTCCTTCTAGTCTGTCGGGAATGCAATGTGGGCTTTCTGGTCTGTCACTAATAGAATGTGGGCCTTCTGGTCTTTCACTAACAGAATGTGGGTCTTCTAGTCTGTCAGGAATAGAATGTGGGCCTTCTAGCCTGTCACTAATAGAATGAGGGCCTTCTAGTCTGTCGCTAATAGAATGTGGGCCTTCT
Source organism: Somniosus microcephalus (assembly GCF_052327205.1). Lineage (NCBI taxonomy): Eukaryota > Metazoa > Chordata > Chondrichthyes > Squaliformes > Somniosidae > Somniosus > Somniosus microcephalus. Next base: position 126,117,912 of record NW_028225179.1, read on the forward strand.
AGTCTTTCAGGAGTGGAATGTGGGCGTTCTAGTCTGTCACTAATAGAATGTGGGCCTTCTAGTCTGTCACTAATAGAATGTGGGTCTTCTAGTCTGTCAGGAATAGAATGTGGGCCTTCTAGTCTGTCACTAATAGAATGTGGGCCTTCCAATCAGTCAGGAATAGAATGTGGGCCTTCCAGTCTGTCACTAATAGAATGTGGGCCTTCTAGTCTGTCACTAATAGAATGTGGGCCTTCTCGTCTGTCACAAATAGAATTTGGGTCTTCCAGTCCATCAGGAATAGAATGTGGGCCTTCTAGTCTGTCAGTAATAGAATGTGGGCCTTCCAGTCTGTCAGGAAAAGAATGTGGGAAGTCTAGTCTGTCAGGAATAGAATGTGGGCCTTCTGGTCTGTCAGGAATAGAATGTGGGCCTTCTAGTCTGTCACAAATAGAATGTGGGCCTTCTAGTCTGTCAGGAATAGAATGAGGACATTCTAGTCTGTCAGGAATAGAATGTGGGCCTTCTAGTCTGTCAGGAATAGAATGTGGGCCTTCTAGGCTGTCACTAAAAGAGTTTGGGCCTTCTAGTCTGTCAGGAATAGAATGTGGGCTTTCTAGACTGTCACTAATAGAATGTGGGACTTCTAGTCTGTCACTAATAGAATGTGGACCTTCTCGTCTGTCACGAATAGAATGTGGGCCTTCTAGTCTGTCTGGAATAGAATGTGGGCCTTCTAGTCTGTCAGGAATAGAATGTGGGCCTTCTAGTCTGTCACTAATAGAATGAGGGCCTTCTAGTCTGTCAGGGATAGAATGTGGAACTAGTCTATCACTAATAGAATGTGGGCCTTCTGGTCTGTCACTAACAGAATGTGGGCCTTCTAGTCTTTCAGGAGAGGAATGTGGGCGTTCTAGTCTGTCAGGAATAGAATGTGGACCTTCTAGTCTGTCACTAATAGAATGTGGGCCTTCTAGTCTGTCACTAATAGAATGTGGGTCTTCTAGTCTGTCAGGAATAGAATGTGGGCCTTCTAGTCTGTCAGTAATAGAAGCTGGGCCTTCTAGTCTGTCACTAATAGATTATGGACTTTCTCGTCTGTCACCAATAGAATGTGGGCCTTCCAGTCTGTCACTAATAGAATGTGGGCCTTCTCATCTGTCACGAATAGAATTTGGGTCTTCCAGTCCATCAGGAATAGAATGTGGGCGTTCTAGTCTGTCAGGAATAGAATGTGGGCCTTCTAGTCTGTCACTAATAGAATGTGGGCCTTCTAGTCTGTCACTAATAGAAGGTGCGCTTTCTAGTCTGTCAGGAATAGAATGTGGGCCTTCTAGTCTCTCACTAATAGAATGTGGGCCTTCCAGTCTGTCCCTAATAGAATGTGCACCTTCTAGTCTGTCAGGAATAGAATGTGGGTCTTCTAGACTGTCAGGAATAGAATGTGGGCGTTCTAGTCTGTCACTAATAGAATGTGGGCCTTCTAGTCTGTCACTAAGAGAATGTGGGCCTTCTAATCTGTAACTAATAGAATGTGGGCCTTCTATTCTGTCAGGGATAGAAAGTTGGCCTCCTAATCTGTCAGGAATATAATGTGGGCAGTCTAGTCTGTGACTAATAGAATGTGGACTTTCTAATCTGGCAGAGATACAATGTGGGCCTTCTAGTCTGTCAGTAATAGAATGTGGGCCTTCTAGTCTGCCACTAATAGAATGTGAGCCTTCTAATCTGTAGCTAATAGAATGTGGGTCTTCTTGTGTGTCACTAATAGAACGTGGGCCTTCTACTCTGTCAGGAATATAATGTGGGCCTTCTAGTCAGTCAGGGATAGAATGTGGGCCATCTAGTCTGTCATAAATAGAATGAGGGCCTTCTAGTCTGTCGGCAATAGAATGTGGGACTTCTAGTCGGTTAGGAGTAGAATGTGGCTGTTCTACTCTGTCAGGATTAGAATATGGGACTTCTAGTCAGTCACTAACAGAATGTAGGCCATCTAATCTGTCAGGAATGGAATGTGGGCCTCCTAGTCTGTCACTAATAGTATGTGGGCCTTCTAATCTAGCAGAGATACAATGTGGGCCTTCCAGTCTTTCACTAATAGAATGTGGACCTTCTAGTCTGACAGGAATGGAATGTGGGCCTTCTAGTCTGTCACTAATAGAATGTGAGTCTTCTAGTCTGTCACTAATAGAATGTGGGCCTTCTAGTCTTTCACTAATAGAATGTGGGCCTGCTAGCCTGTCACTAATAGAATGTGAGACATCTAATCTGTCAGTGATAGAATGTGGACATTCGAGTCTGTCAGAAGTAGAATGTGGGACTTCTAGTCTGTCACTAATAGAATGTGAGCCTTCTAATCTGTAGCTAATAGAATGTGGGCCTACTAGTCGGTCACGAATAGAATGTGGGCCTTCTTGTCAGTCAGGGATAGAAAGTGGGCCTTCTATTCTGTCAGGAATATCATGTGGGCCTTCTAGTCTGTCACTAATAGAATGTGGGCCTTCTAGTCTGTCAGGAATATAATGTGGGCCTTCTAGTCTGTCAGGGATAGAATGTGGGATTTCTTGTCGGTCAGTCATAGATTGTGGGCCTTCTAGTCTGTCAGGAATAAAATGTGAGCCTTCTAGTCTGTCAGGAATGTAATGTGGGCCTCCTAGTCTGTCACTAACAGAATGTGGGCCTTCTAGTCTGTTAGGAATAGCATGCAGATCTTCTAGTCTGTCAGGGATAGAATGTGGGCCTTCTAGTCTGTCATTTATAGAATGTGGGCCTTCTAGTCTGTAACTAATAGGATGTGGGTCTTCGAGTCTGTCAGGGTTAGAATGTGGGCCTTCTAGGCTGTCACTAATAGAATGTGGGCCCTCTAGTCTGTCAGGAATAGAATGTGGGCCTTCTAGTCTGTCAGGGATAGAAAGTGGGCATTCTAGTCTCTCAGGAATAGAATGTGGGCCTTCTAGTCTGTCAGGAATATAATGTGAGCCTTCTAGTTTCTCAGGGATAGAATGTGGGATGTAGTCTGTCCCAAATAGAATGTGGGCCTTCTAGTCTGTCACTAATAGAATGACGGCTTTCTAGTCTGTCAGGAATGCAACGTGGGCCTTCTAGTCAATCAGGGATAGAATGTGGGTCTTCTAGTCTGTCAGTAATAGATTGTGGGTCTTCTAGTCTGTCAGGAATGGAATGTGGGCCTCCTAGTCTGTCACTAACAGAATGTGGGCCTTCTCGTCTATCACTAATAGAATGTAAGGCTTCTAGTCTGTCAGGAATAGAAAGTGGGCCTTCTAGTCTGCCACTAATATAATGTGGGCCTTCTAGTCTGTCCCTAATAGAATGTGAGACTTCTAATCTGTCAGGATTAGAATGTGGGCCTTCTAGTCTGTCACGAAGAGAATGTGGGCCTTCTAGTCTGTCAGGAATATAATGTGGGCCTTCTAGTCTGTCACTAATAGAATGTGGGCCTTCTAGTCTGTCAGGAATATATTGTGGGCCTTCAAGTCTGTCAGGGATAGAATGTGGGACTTCTAGTCGGTCAGTAATAGATTGTGGGCCTTCTAGTCTGTCAGGAATAAAATGTGGGCCTTCTAGTCTGTCACGAAGAGAATGTGGGCCTTCTAGTCTGTCAGGAATATAATGTGAGCCTTCTAGTCACTCAGGGATAGAATGTAGGACGTAGTCTGTCACAAATAGAATGTGGGCCTTCTAGTTTGTCAGGAGTAGAATGTGGGTGTTCTACTCTGTCAGGAATAGAATATGGGACTTCTAGTCAGTCACTAACAGAATGTAGGCCATCTAGTCTGTCAGGAATGGAAGGTGGGCCTCCTAGTCTGTCACTAATAGAATGTGGACCTTCTAGTCTGTCAGAGATAGAATGTGGGCCTTCTGGTCCGTCACTAATGGAATGTGGGCCTTCTAGTCTGTCAGGAATAGAATGTGGGACTTCTAGTCTGTCACTAATAGAATGTGAGCCTTCTAATCTGTAGCTAATAGAATGTGGGTCTTCCAGTCTGTCACTAATAGAATGTGGGCCTTCTAGTCTCAGGAATAGAATGTGGGCCTTCTAGTCTGTCACTAATAGAATGTGGGCCTACTCGTCTGTCACGAATAGAATGTGGGCCTTCTTGTCAGTCAGGGATAGAAAGTGGGCCTTCTATTCTGTCAGGAATATCATGTGGGCCTTCTAGTCTGTCACTAATAGAATGTGGGCCTTCTAGTCTGTCACTAATATCATGTGGGCCTTCCAGACTGTCAGCAATGGAATGTGGTCCTTCTAGTCTGTCAGTAATAGAATGTGGGTCTTCGAGTCTGTCAGGGTTAGAATGTGGGCCCTCTAGTCTGTCAGGAATAGAATGTGGGCCTTCTAGTCTGTCAGGGATAGAAAGTGGGCATTTCGTCTGTCAGGAATAGAATGTGGGCCTTGTCTGTCAGGAATAGAATGTGGGCCTTCTAGTCTGTCAGGAATAGAATGTGGGACTTGTAGTCTGTCACAAATAGAATGTGGGCCTTCTAGTCTGTTACTAATAGAATGTGGGCATTCTAGTCTGTCAGGAATAGAATGTGGGTCTTCTAGTCTGTCAGGAATGGAATGTAGGCCTTCTAGTCTGTCACTCATAGAATGTGGGCCTTCCAGTCTGTCAGTAATAGAATGTGGGCCTTCTAGTCTGTCACTAATAGAATGTTGGCCGTCTAGTCTGTCAGGAATAGAATGTGGGCCTTCAATAACCACAAAACTAGAAGTTATAGACTTAAACAAGTTGGCCTAGAATTTCAGTTGCGTTCGCCAGCCGTTAACGCCATAAGAGGGGTATATTTCCAGCGCTAGGCACTTAGCGCCCGGGCGCAGGCCGATCTGCGCCTACGCCCAAATTCAGTAGACATTTAGCGCCGGCGCAAAGTGTTTGCGCCCGCTCAGCTGCGCGCGCAGCTTATGACGTCATTTCGTCGTGCAACGCTGTTTGTGCGCCCCAAACCGGAAATTCAGTGGCGCCCGCCCAATGTGGGCGTGGCGCTGTTAAGAACTGTGAAGTGGAACGCAACAGAGGCCCTGTGGGCCTCGGGGAGCGCTAATTAAAGGGCACTTACACTGACCTATAAAGCCCAGCCATTTTGCTGCAATGACTTTACTGCTTTGGATTTCTGGACAGAGACCAAGGAACAGAGCTTACTGATTTGGGACAACATAGGAGAGGTATTTTTGGCTTCTGGCCAGAGCTTTGACATTTGAATCATTGTGATTTCACTGTTTGCAAGTTTATTATGGGGGCTGTATGGGGTTCCAACCCTCAGTTGCAGCATTATGTGCGAAGGGCTCGCAGACGCTGTGTGAGAGGGCCAGCCATGCCTAGACGCAGAGGGGCCATCAGGCATCGGCAATGTAGGCCTTACCCACTCAGGCAATACCGGCAGCAGGTGTCCTATCTCACCATGACTGCGGCGCATTGTGTTAAGAGGCTACGCTTCAGAAGGGAGGTGGTTGCAGAGATCTGCCAGCTGCTTCACAGAGATCTGCGTCCACAGCTGATGTGCAGGACGTCTCTCTCAGTGGAAGTGAAGGTCACGGTGGCTCTGAACTTTTATGCAAGCGGCTCCTTCCAAGCCGCTGCTGGGGACATAGCGAACATCTCCCAGTTCGCCGCACATCGCTGCATTCGGCAGGTCACCGATGCAATTTTCGCGAGGAGACACCAATTCATCTCCTTCCCCATGACCCTAGAGAGGCAGGAGCAGCGTGCAGTCGGATTTGGCAGGATCGCGGACTTCCCCACGGTGCAGGGCGCCATTGACTGCACGCATGTGGCTATGCGGGCACCTATCGACAATGCCGAGGATTACCGCAACCAGAAGGGCTACCATTCCCTCAATGTACAGCTGGTGTGTGACCACAAGCAGCGCATCCTAGCTGTCAATGCCCGCTTTCCAGGAAGCAGCCACGATGCATTTATCCTGCGCCAGACTACTGTGGCTGACATGTTCGAGGCACAGCCTCCACCAAGGGGATGGCTTATTGGGGACAAGGGCTACCCTTTGTGTACATGGCTCATGACCCCGCTCCGCGCGCCCAGGATCCCAGCGGAGGAGGCATACAACGAAAGCCATCAAGCCACAAGGAACATCATAGAGCAAACGATTGGCATCCTCAAGCAACGGTTCCGCTGCCTGGATCGTTCCAGCGGATCTCTACAGTATTCGCCGGATAGAGTCTCCCAGTTCGTCGTCGTGTGCTGCATGCTGCACAACCTGGCTATCCGCAGGACTCAGGCACTGCCACCTGACGTTGCACCACCACCTCAGGAGGAGGAGGAGGAGGAGGAGTACCAGCCCAGGAGGGAGCCACAAGGTCCAAGGGCCGTCCGCCGGCGGCTTATTGAACGACACTTCTAGGCCCCCTGTCAGGGAATGGCCTGTGGCAATGAACGCACCTGAATGCAGCCGCTCCGCAAGCCCTCAGCCGGTTAACGCAACAACCACTTGAAACATGACACCTGGACATGCTGAATAAATAAAAAGCTTTATTTTACAAACTCAGGGCCCTTCCCACATGAAACAGAAAAACAGACGAGACCCCCAAAAAACAGTCAAAAACATCTGTCACTCCCACAACCTGGGGAGGAATAACAAAACTTGCCCATCCAATTGGCCTTCATCATCGGCCTTACAAAAATAAGCCCCCCCCTCCACAACACAAACACCCCCATAAAAACAAAAAATGCCTTCATCTTCGGCCTTACCAAAATAAGCCCCCCCCAGAACACAAACACCCCCATATAAAAAAAACCGCTATCACCACACTCTACTGGGTGTGCCGAGAGGGCGAGTCCTTATGCAGGCTTCTCCGGCCCCTGCCCGACCTGCTGCTCCGCCTCAACCTGGGCCCTGTGGGTGTGGCAAGGCTGGGGGAAGGCTCATGAGGGCCACAATGCGTGACGGCAGATGCCCTTGGGGGTCGGCCTAGACGAGGCCCGGCCCGGGAGGGGCCGGCTGCTGACTGCTGCAGCTGTGGCTGGCCAGCATCAGTCTCAGCAGCAGCTCGTCGCACCTTGGCCGGGGGAGTGGCAGTGTCGGCTGCACCAATGGGGGCAAGCTGGCTGATGCCAGGTGCGCGCTGTTCACCAGAGACACTGGCACTCGGCCGGGCTGGCAGTGCAGCAAGCGCAGCAATCCGGTGGAGGCCAGACCGCTGTGCTGCAGCAGGGCGGCGGGTGCCCTGGCGATGCCTCCGCGCCACAGCGAGTGTGGCAGAAGTGAGTGCCCGAACTGCCCTGGTATGTGCCCGCATCAGATCTGCCAGTGTCTGGACGGCACCACTCATGGACTCGCGACTCGCGTCCTGCGCTGCCGCGAGTTGCTGGACACCCCTGTCCTGCACTGCCGCGAGTTGCTGGACACCCCTGTCGTGTGCTGTCGCGAGTTGCTCGACCCCCCTGGCCTGTGATTCCCCGAAAGCGACCACACTATGAGCCAGGGACTCAACGGCCTGAGGCAACTGTCCCACAACCCCCATGAACTCCTTGTGGCGCCGCTCCGACGCCGCGGACATCTCATCAAGGAGGCGCACCTCCTGGGCGAGGACCGTCTCCGGACTGGAGGGCGGACTCTCCCTCTGGGGAGAAGGCCGCCGAGCTGCCCGACCCTTCCCGCGTGCCTCGACCCCACTGGGCCCAGGAACTGCCCTCCCCTGCAACCCTTCCCCCTCTGGGGAGAAGGCCGCTGTGCTGCCCGACCCTTCCCGCGTGCCTCGGCCCCACTGGGCACAGGAGCTACACCCCCCTGCAACACTTCCCCCTGCCTCTCCTCCAGGCCAGACGTCTCCCCTCCATTGCCATCCCCTGGCGCGGATAAGGGTTCCCCCGATGTGCCGCCTTCCTCCTAGTCCTCGTCGTCCTCCTCCTCCAAGGGCCTGGCACTCTGAGCTTCAGGGACCACCTCCTCCTCACCAGCTGAAAGCAGGAAGGCACAAGAGTAGCTTTAGAGTGAGGACAGGGCGTCAGCGAGGGAGGCATGAGTGGTGGCATTATGCGCATTGGTCGGACAGTGGGAAAGGATGTAGATCTGAAGCGCAAGGGCAACGAGAGAGGTCCAACCGGTCATGTCCTTACCAGTGGGTCCCAGTACAGGGTCCGCATCTCCAATGGCAACAGGGCCAGTCACCCGGCCACGCATGAGTCGAGCCACGCTCTCCTCCAGCTCACTGAGCGCCTGGTACTGGGGACGGCCTCCCCCGGTGGCAGACTGGCTCCTCAAATTCCGCGCCAGCTTAGCCTGCAAGAGAAAGGACGGCCTCTAAGTACAGTGTGGTGCCCTGTTGCTGTGTGCACTGCCTCCCATGGTCGAATAGCTTGGCCAGTGTGGTGCCCTGTTGCTGTGTGCACTGCCTCCCATGGTCGAATAGCTTGGCCAGTGTGGTGCCCTGTTGCTGTGTGCACTGCCTCCCATGGTCGAATAGCTTGGCCAGTGTGTTAAGTGCAGAAAGTGCTATTGATGATCATGCCAGTGCCATAGCTGCGGGAGGAGGGCTGGCCATTAGGCCTTTGAGGTCCCTTTGCCCATAATGTGAGGTGCACATGCAAGGATGAGGAGGACACTGGAAAGAGTACTCACCTTCACCATCCGAGTGAGGTCGTTGTACTTCTTGCGGCATTGGTCCGCACTCCTGGGGACATCGCTGGTGGATGACACCCTGTGGGCGATTTTCTTCCAGGCTCTCCTGTACTGCCTCCTGGGAGCCTTCTTGCCACTGTCCGGGCACAAGATCTCTCTTTTCTTTTCCACACCATTAACCAGCACCCTCAAAGCATGCTGGGAGAAGCGCTGCGCTCGTTCACGGGCCTTCTCCATGGCTTCAGGCGCTATTTGGGTCCACCAGCAGTGTTGAGGCCTAGCTGCAGGGCTCCACTATGCAGGGCGTGGCAGCAGTCAAAGTCGACCCTTCCCCCTTTAAGAGCTGGCCGGCGTCAGGGTGTCTGCTGTCAATCAAAACATGACCGTACCTGCGCTGCGCCTGGCCTCGGCGTTATCAGTCCGCATCGCCGGCTTAGCGCCTGAAGATAGCAGTGCAACGCCAGTTTCAGCGCTCGCCCAAACTCTTGGCCAAATCTACTGAATTTCGGCGAAGTGGCCTACACTTTCCGGCTGGCGCTAACTTTAGCGACCACCCGACTTTACCGCCCCAAAAGTGGCCAGACTGAATTTCTAGGCCGTTGGCTTTTAATCACTAAGATCAGAGCTAACATCTCAACACGCCGACTGGTTCACAGGAATGAGTCATACAGATCCTGGGATCTTTATGTAAGAGAAGTCAGGGGCAGAGCCAAGAGCCAAGACCTGGAACCTCCCAGGTTAGTCGGGAAAGAGGAAGTGAATCTATACACAGTGGGGGAGGGTAATTTACATGAGTGCAAAACGAATACAGGGTCAAGACAAACAGATTTCATTACATTCACCCCTTCAATAGATTTAGTCCATCGGGGTGATGTTTCTTAAAAGTTGGTATAAGTGAGTCTGTCAGGAGGTTTTGCAGTTCTCAGTGATTGGCGCAAAGCCGGTTGGGGTGCCTCTAGGGGAGTGGATTCTGGTTCCTCCGCTGTCCGGGCCTCCGCAGTGTCTTCCAGGTTGTCTGCAGTGTCCTCCAGGTTAAAGTTGGGTATTGATACCTCTGGGCGTCCTGTCTCTTTGTAGTGTAGGTCTTCATTGGGTAGTCTCCCATCGTTCTCTCCACTCCCCGAGGGAGCGCGGTCTTTTATGGAAACAGTGTCCTCTCGCCCGTCAGGGTATTCGATATAGGCGTACTGAGGGTTTGCATGGAGGAGCTGTACCTTTTCCACAAGGGGGTCCGTTTTATGGCCTCTCACGTGCTTCCGCAATAGTACTGTCCCTGGAGACGTCAGCCACGCGGGTAGAGATATGCCCGAGGTGGATTTCTGGGGGAAAACGAACATCTTTTCGTGAGGGGTAGCATTAGTGGCAGTACATAACAGAGACCTTAGGGAGTGGAGCACGCCTGGGAGGACTTCCTGCCAGCGGGAGGTCGGAAGGCCTTTTGACTTTAAGGCTAACGTGACAGCCTTCCAAACAGTAGCATTCTCCCTTTCCACTTGCCCATTACCCCAGGGGTTGTAGCTAGTGGTTCTGCTAGTGGCTATCCCCTTCGAGAGCAAGAACTGGCGCAGCTCGTCACTCATGAATGACGTCCCCCTATCGCTGTGTATGTAGTTCGGCATGCCAAACATGCAGAATAGATTACAGAGACACTTGATGACCGTGGCACTGGTCATGTCTGGGCAGGGAATGGCGAAGGGGAAGCGGGAATATTCATCAATGATATTGAGGAAGTATACGTTACGGTCGGCAGAGGGAAGGGGTCCCTTGAAGTCCAGACTTAGGTGCTCGAATGGCCATGTGGCTTTGATAAGGTGTGCACGGTCAGGCCTGTAGAAACGATGCTTGCATTCCGCACAGATGCGGCAGGCTCTGGTCATTGCCCTGACCTCCTCGATGGAGTGGGGCAGATTGCGGGACTTTATAAAATAGTATAGCCGGGTGACCCCTGGGTGACGGAGGTCGTTGTGGAGACCCTGTAATTTGTCCGTATGAATGCTGGCACACATTCCCCGCGATAGGGTGTCTGGGGGTTCATTAAGGGCTCCCGGCCTGTACATAATATCATAGTCGAACGTGGATAGTTCGATCCTCCACCTGAGTATTTTGTCATTCTTGATTTTCCCCCTTTGTTCGTTATTAAACATGAAAGCCACCGACCGCTGGTCGGTGAGCAGGGTGAAACGTTTGCCGGCTAGGTAGTGTCTCCAGTGCCGCACTGCCTCCACTATAGCCTGTGCCTCCTTCTCGACAGAAGAGTGCCTGATTTCAGGTCCCTGAAGGGTTCGGGAGAAGAAGGCCACAGGTCTCCCAGCCTGATTGAGGGTCGCAGCTAAGGCAAAGTCTGACGCATCGCTTTCGACTTGAAAGGGAATGCATTCGTCCACTGCACACACTGCAGCCCTTTCAATGTCCTGTTTAATACTGGTGAAAGCCTCCCGAGCTTCAGCTGATAGTGGGAAGGACATCGATTTAATGAGGGGTCGGGCCTTATCAGAGTAATTGGGCACCCATTGGGCATAATACGAAAAAAATCCCAGGCACCTTTTTAAAGCTTTCGGATTGTGTGGCAGGGGCAGTTCCTTTAGGGGGCGTAATCGGTCAGGGTCCGGTCCAATTACCCCATCTTCCACCACACAGCTGAGGATACAGAGACGGGTTGTTTTGAAGACACATTTGTCTTCGTTGTAGGGCAGTTTTTAAAAATCTCGCAAGATTTAGATCGTGGTCTTGCTGGTTGTGCCCGCAGATAGTGACATTGTCCAGATAGGGGTAGGTAGCTTGTAGTTTATTCTCATCAACCATGCGGTCCATCTCACGTTGGAAGACCGAGACCACATTTGTTACCCCGAAGGGCACTCTGAGAAAATGGTAGAGGTGCCCGTTCGCCTCGAAGGCGGTGTATGGGCGGTCCTCCGTTCTAATGGGGAGCTGGTGATACGCGGATTTGAGGTCGATAGACGAGAAGACTCGGTATTGCGCAATCTGGTTGACCATTTCTGATATGCGGGGTAAAGGGTAGGCGTCCAGCTGGGTATAAATATTAACAGTCTGGCTGTAGTCAATTACCATCCGTTTCTTTTCGCTATTTTTAACTATGACTACTTGGGCACGCCACGGGCTGGTACTACATTCAATAATGCCTTCCTGCAGGAGTCTGTCCACTTCCGCCTTGATAAAGTGTCTGTCTTCCAGACTGTACCGTCTACTTTTGGTCGCTATGGGCCTACAGTTCGGAGCGAGATTAGCGAATAAAGAGGGCGGGCTGATTTTTAAGGTTGATAGGTCACAGACTGTGAGTGGCGGCTGGGACCCGCCATATACTAGCGTGACACTTTCGTGGTGGCACTAGAAGTCCAGGCACAAGATTACATTAACACAGAGTTCTGGCATGACGAGGAGTTTAAAATCCTTGTAGTCCGTGCCTTTTACAGTCAGTGTTACCACACAGTAGCCCAAAATGTACGAAGTGTGGGGCTTAGCAGCCATAGCAATTCTGCTCCGTGTAGGGGTTACCGTTAATGAGTGCCGCTGTACCAGGCTAGGGTGGATAAAACTCTCGGTACTCCCACAGTCAATTAAACATTTCGTTAAATTCCCGTTTACCTGTATGTCCATCATGGATTTTGTCAAGGGGTGTGGCCTGGATTGATCCACCGTGATCGAAGCCACTGTTGGGCCCTGGGCGGCCGTTGAGTCGGGAAAAGATGGCGGATCCCAAGTTGGCGGCCCGCACGGCACGCACGAGGCGGTGACGGAGTTCGAAATCGGATTCCCCCTGCAGACTTTGCTAAAATGCCCCTTCTTCTTACATTTGAAGCATGTAGCATCCTTCGCTGGGTATCGTTGTCTGGGGTGCTTGGCCTGGCCGCAGAAGTAGCATTTCAGGCCTCGAGACATTGCCGCTGTAGTAGGACTCCTGGGTGAACTTCTGTGTGGGGACTCCGGCGGCGTAGAGCTGGTCTGAGACCTGGATGGGGAAGATGGCTGATTCCAAGATGGCGGCCCCCTCGGCGCGCACGAGGCGGTGAGGGCTGCATGGCCGGAAGAATAAGAGTCAGAGTTTCTCTGGGCCACATCCAGCGATCGCGCAGTAGCCACTGCCTTTTTTAAGTCCAGGACCTCCTTCTCCAGCAGTCTCTGCCAGATATAATTCAATTTGAGGCCCATGATGAAGGAATCGCGGACCAATTCGTCAGAGTACGCGTTGGCCGTCACGGCCATGCAGTTACAGTCCCGGACCAGGTCCTTTAGGCCCTGTAAGAAATCGTTCATTGATTCCTCTGGTCACTGCCTGCGTGTAGCCAGCAGATGTCTGGCGTATACTTTGTTTACCGGCCTCTGGTATTGGGCCTTCAGGATAGTGATTAAAATGAATGGGCCTTCAATAACCACAAAACTAGAAGTTATAGACTTAAACAAGTTGGCTTTTAATCACTAAGATCAGAGCTAACATCTCAACACGCCGACTGGTTCACAGGAATGAGTCATACAGATCCTGGGATCTTTATGTAAGAGAAGTGAGGGGTGGAGCCAAGAGCCAAGACCTGGAACCTCCCAGGTTAGTCGGGAAAGAGGAAGTGAAACTATACACAGTGGGGGAGGGTAATATACATGAGTGCAAAACGAATACAGGATCAAGACAAACAGATTTCATTACAGTCAGGAATAGAATGTGGGCCTTCTAGTCTGTCACTAATAGAATGTGGGCCTTCTAGTCTGTCAGGAATAGAATGTGGGCCTTCTAGTCTGTCACTAATATCATGTGGGCCTGCTAGTCTGTCAGTAATTGAATGTGAGCCTTCGAGTCTGTCAGGGATAGAAAGCGGGCTTTCTAGTCCATCAGGAATATAATGTGGGCCTTCTAGTCTGTCAGGAATATAATGTGGGCCTTCTAGTCTGTCATTAATAGAATGTGGGCATTCCAGTCTGTCAGTAATAGAATGTGAGCCTTCTAGTCTGTCAGGAATAGAATGTGGGCCTTCTAGCCTGTCAGAAATAGAATGTGGACCTTCTAGTCTGTCAGGGATAGAATGTGGGCCTTCTAGTCTGTGACTAATAGAATGTGGGCATTCTAGTCTGTCAGGAATATAATGTGGGCCTTCTAGTCTGTCAGTAATAGAATGTGAGCCTTCTAGTCTGTCAGGAATAGAATGTGGGCCTTCGAGTCTGTCACGAATAGAATGTGGGCCTTCTCGGCCCCGCCCCCTGTGAGCTCGGTCAGACTAAGCCCCACCCCCTGTATTCAGAGCTCAGTCAGACTAAGCCCCGCCCCCTGTGTTCAGAGTTCGGTCAGACTACGCCCCGCCCCCTGTGATCTCGGTCAGACTAAGCCCCGCCCCCTGCGTTCAGAGCTCGGTCAGACTAAACCCCGCCCACTGTGCCCAGAGCCGTCAGTCAGACTAAGCCCCGCCCCAAAATAACAACAGGAAATGCTGGAAAAACTCAGCAGGTCAGGCAACATCCGTGGAGAGAAATTTGAGTTGACGTTTCGGGTTGAACCCTTCTTCAAAACTGGAAAGAAAAGAAACTAGATCGAAGACAGGGCTGCGATCGGACAAAAGAATAAAAGAAACAAAAGTAGTAAGAGACAATAAAAGGTATTAGAAGCTAGACGAGATGGTAATAGGCTGAGATTAGGTGTAAAGTGTACTGGCAGGGCAAGAGATATCTGCCAGGTGTGAGAGAGAAACTAAAGGAAAGGGGGGGTGGGGAAAGGAGTGGAAAAATTACAAGAAAAAATGAAATAGGGGCCGAGGTTATGATCTGAAATTGTTGAACTCGATATTGAGTCCGGAAGGCTGCAGAGTGCCTAATCGGAAGATGAGGTGCTGTTCCTCGAGCTTACGCTGGGTTTCCGTGGAACAATGCAAGAGCCCAAGTATGGTGAGGTCTGAGTGGGAATGGAGCAGTGAATTAAAATGACAGGCGACCAGAAGCTCGGGGTCACCCTTACGGACTGAACGGAGGTGTTCCGCAAAGCGGTCACCCAATCTGCGTTTGGCCTCCCCAATGTAGAGGAGACCACATCGTGAGCAGCGAATACAGTATACTAGATTGCGAGAAGTACAAGTAAATCGCTGTTTCACCTGGAAGGGGTGTTTGGGGCTCTGGACAGTGGGAAGGGAGGAGGTATAGGGGCAGGTGTTACATCTCCTCTGCTTGCACGGGAAGGTGCCAGGCGAAGGGGAAGGGCTGTTTGGGGTGATAGAGGAGTGGACTAGGGTGTCTCGGAGGGAGTGGTCCCTGCGGAATGCTGAAAGGGGAGAGGAGGGGAAGATACATTTGGTGCTGGGATCACTTTGGAGGTAGCGGAAATGCCGGAGGATGATCCGTTGAATGTGGAGGCTGGTGGGGTGAGAGGTGAGAACAAGGGGAACACTATCGTGGTTCCGGGAGGGAGGGACAGGGGTGAGGGCAGAAGTGCGGGAGATAGAATTGACACGGTCGAGGGCAGTGTCAACCACGGTAGAGGGAATCCTCGGTTGCATGCCCCGCCCCACGTGTTCAGGGCTCGGTCAGACTAAGCCCCGCCCCCTGTGTTCAGGGCTCGGTCAGACTAAGCCCCGCCCCCTGTGTTCAGAGCTCAGTCAGACTAAGCCCCGCCCCCTGTGTTCAGAGCTGTCAGACTAAGCCCCGCCCCCTGTGTTCAGAGCTGTCAGTCTAAGCCCCGCCCCCTGTGTTCAGAGCTCGGTCAGACTAAGCCCCGCCCCCTGTGTGCAGATCTGTCAGACTAAGCCCTGCCCCCTGTGTTCAGAGCTCGGTCAGACTAAGCCCCGCCTCCTGTGTTCAGATCTCAGTCAGACTAAGCCCCGCCCCCTGTGTTCAGATTTCGGTCAGACTAAGCCCCGCCCCCTGTGTTCAGAGCTCGGTCAGACTAAGCCCCGCCCCCTGTGTTCAGAGCTCAGTCAGACTAAGCCCCGCCCCCTGTGTTCAGAGCTCGGTCAGACTAAGCCCCGCCGCCTGTGTTCAGAGCTCGGTCAGACTAAGCCCCGCCCCCTGTTCAGAGCTCGGTCAGACGAAGCCCCGCGTCCTGTGTTCAGAGCTGTCAGACTAAGCCCCGCCCCCTGTGTTCAGATCTCGGTCAGACTGAGCCCCGCCCCCTGTGTTCAGAGCTGTCAGACTAAGCCCCGCCCCCTGTGTTCAGAGCTCAGTCAGACTAAGCCCCGCCCCCTGTGTTCAGCATTCAGTCAGACTAGGCCCCGCGTCCTGTGTTCAGAGCTCAGTCAGACTAAGCCCCGCGTCCTGTGTTCAGAGCTCAGTCAGACTAAGCCCCGCCCCCTGTGTTCAGAGCTCGGTCAGACTAACCCCGCCCCCTGTGTTCAGCATTCAGTCAGACTAAGCCCCGCGTCCTGTGTTCAGAGCTGTCAGACTAAGCCCCGCGTCCTGTGTTCAGATCTCAGTCAGAGTAAGCCCCGCCCCCTTTGTTCAGAGCTCGGTCAGACTAAGCCCCGTGTCCTGTGTTCAGAGATCTCAGACTCAGGCTTTGCACGGAGTGCTTTGTGCATTGAGTGCTGTTGGAGTTTTGCTAAGTGGGAGAAAAATCATTTAAGTGTATTTTGTGAATTTTAGTGTGTTAAGAAGTCAATTATTTGAAGTAAGTTTAATTTTTTAAGGGTTTTTTAAACTCTTGGGCAGTTTAAACAGGAAGTAGAATCCGGGTATAAAAGGGGAGGGGCTAGTGCAGTGCACATTGTGCTTTGTGGATTGAGTGCTGTTGGAGTTTTGCTAAGTGGGAGAGTTCGGATAAGTGGGAGGTGAGGGTGTGTTTTTTGCTCTGTTTTGTTCCCCACTCCCAGGCTTAGACAGCACTGCGGAGGCGGAGCAGCGAGATGAGTCAACCAAACAGGCTCCGCAGACAGTATTCAAGGAGGAGGTTGGTGATCAGCTGGTTGGTTGGTTTTCTTCCTTCTCTTCTCTTTTATACCTTTAAGTTGGTAAGTCCTATTGAATACTGGTGTGATATTATTATGTATATCTGGGCAGGGTCTTCATAACTAATAATAAAAAATTAAATTAATTATATAGAATGGAGCAGGTGATGTGTTACTGTTGCGAGATGTGGGAGCCGGTGAACCCCATTGAGGCTCACGGTGATTACATCTGCGACAAGTGTTTGCTGCTAGAGGAACTCAAGTTCCATGTTATGGAGCTTGAGACCGAGCTTCAGACACTGCGACACATCAGGGAGGGGGAGAAGTTCCTGGACTCTATGTTTCAGGAGATGGTCACACCTATGAAGTTAATTACTGCAGATGTAGTCTGTGGTCAGGGACAGGACGGTGTGACTACGAGTGAGGAAGGTACAGGGATCCAGGATGTAGTGTTGAAGGAGACGCAGCCCTTGTTCTTGTCCAGCAGGATCGAGGTTCTTACTCCCTGTGAGGGCGGGAGCGGGGACTGCAGGGAGGATGAGCAACCTGGCCACAGCACCGTGGTACAGGGGGCCATTCAAGTGGAGGGAGTAAAAGAATGTTGTAGTGGTAGGGGATAGTTTCATTAGGGGGATAGATAGGGTTCTCTGCAGTCAAGAGCGGGAGTCCCGAAGGCTGTGTTGCCTGCCTGGTGCCAGGGTTAAGGACATCTCTTCTGGGCTGGAAAGAAACTTGGAGTGGGAGGGGGAGGATCCAGTTGCCGTGGTCCATGTTGGTACAAACGACGTAGATAGGACAAGGAAGACGGTTCTGTTAAAGGAGTATGAGCAGCTAGGGGTCAAATTAAAAAACAGAACCTCAAGGGTAATAATCTCTGGGTTATTACCTGAGCCACGAGCGAATTTGGCTAGGATAAATAAAATTAAAGAGTTAAATGCGTGGCTCAAAGACTGGTGTGGGAGAAATAGGTTTTGCTTCTTGGGACACTGGCACCAGTACTGGGACAGGAGGGAGCTGTTCTGTTGGGACGGACTCCACTTGGCCAGTGCTGGGACTAGAGTCCTGGCGAATCATATAACTAGGGCTGTAGAGAGGGCTTTAAACTAATTAGTGGGGGGGAGGTTTCTAGAGAGCAAATAATAGAAATGACAACAGAGAAGGTCATAGACTTAGGTAGCAGTGGGGGAATTAAAAAACAGTACTAAAAAGGGAAAAAACAGGAACTAAGTGTTACAAAACATATTTGAAAGTTCTTTATCTGAATGCATGTAGCATTCGTAACAAAATGAATGAGTTAATGGCACAAATAATGACATATGGGTATGATCTTGTGGCCATTACAGAAACATGGCTGCAGGGTGACCATGATTGGGAATTAAACATACCAGGTTATTGAACAATCAGGAAGGACAGGCAGGAAGGGGGAGGAGGTGGGGTGGCTATGTTAATAAAGGAAGGAATCACTATAATACAGAGAAATGATATTGGGTCAAAGGAGCAGGATAGTGAAACAGTTTGGGTGGAGATAAGGAATAATAAGGGGAAAAAAACACTAGTGGGTGTAGTCTATAGGCCTCTGAACAGTTGCAACTCTGTTGGACGGAGTATTAATCAGGAAATAGTTGAGGCTTGTAATAAGGGAACAGCTATAATTATGGGGGATTTTAATTATCATATTAACTGGACAAATCAAATTGGGCAGAGCAGCCTTGAGGAAGAGTTCATTGAGTGTATTAGGGATGGGTTTCTTGAGCAGTATGTAACTGAAGCGACCAGGGGGCAAGCAACCTTAGATTTGGTCCTGTGTAATGAGACAGGATTAATTAAAAATGTCCTAGTAAAGGATCTCCTTGGAATGAGTGACCATAACATGGTTGAGTTCCATATTCAATTAGAGGGTGAGAAGGTTGGATCTCAAACAAGCGTGCTGAGCTTGAATAAAGGAGACTATGAAGGTATGAGAGCGGAATTAATTAGAGTGGACTGAGAAAATAGATTAAAGGATAAGACGGTACATGACCAGTGGTGTACATTTAAGGAGTTATTTTACAACTTCCAAAAAAAATATATTCCACTGAGGAAAAAAGGGTGTAAAAGAAAAGATAGCCATCCGTGGCTAAGTAAAGTAATTAAGGATAGTATCCAACTAAAAACAAGGGCATATAAGGTAGCCAAATCTAGTGGGAGGATGGAAGATTGGGAAGTCTTTAAAAGACAGCAAAAAATAACTAAAAGATTGATTAAGAAAGGGAAGATAGATTATGAAAGTAAATTAGCAAAAAATATAAAAACAGACAGTAAAAGTTTCTATAGTTATATAAAAAGAAAAAGGGTGGCTAAAGTAAATGTTGGTCCCTTAGAGGATGAGACTGGGAAATTAATGGTGGGAAACATGGAGATGGCAAAAACACTGAACAATTATTTTGTATCAGTCTTTACAGTAGAGGACACTAAGAATATCCCAACACTGGACAAACAGGGGGCTCTAGGGGGGGAGGAACTAAATACGATTAAAATCACTAAGGAAGTGGTACTTGGTAAAATAATGGGACTCAAGGCGGATAAATCCCCTGGACCTGATGGCTTGCATCCTAGGGTCTTGAGGGAAGTAGCGGTAGGGATTGTGGATGCATTGGTAATAATTTTCCAAAACTCACTGGACTCAGCAAAGGTCCCGGAAGATTGGAAAACTGCTAATGTAACACCCTTATTTAAAAAGGGTAGTAGGCAGAAGGCTGGAAACTATAGACCTGTTAGCCTAACATCTGTGGTTGGTAAAATGTTAGAGTCCATTATTAAGGAGACAGTAACGGGACATTTGGATAAACATAATTTAATAGGACAAACTCAGCATGGTTTCATGAAGGGGAAGTCATGTTTGACAAATTTGCTGGAGTTTTTTGAGGAAGTAACATACAGGGTGGATAAAGGGGAACCAGTGGACGTAGTGTATTTAGACTTCCAAAAGGCATTTGACAAGGTGCCACACAAAAGATTATTGCTCAAGATAAAAAATCACGGGATTGGGGGTAATATTCTGGCGTGGGTGGAGGATTGGCTCTCTAACAGAAAGCAGAGAGTTGGGATAAATGGTTCGTTCTCAGATTGGCAACCAGTAACTAGTGGTGTTCCGCAGGGGTCAGTGCTGGGTCCCCAACTCTTTACAATCTATATGAACGATCTGGAGGAGGGGACCGAGTGTAACATATCAAAGTTTGCAGATGATACAAAGATGGGACGGAAAGTAGTGAGTGAGGAGGACATAAAAAACCTGCAAAGGGACATAGACAGGCTAAGTAAGTGGGCAGAGATTTGGCAGATGGAATACAATACTGGAAAGTGTGAGGTTATGCACTTTGGCAGGAAAAATCACAGAGCAAGTTATTATCTTAATGGCAAGAAACTGGAAAGTACTGTAGTACAAAGGGATCTGGGGGTCCTGGTGCACGAAACTCAAAAAGTTAGTATGCAGGTGCAGCAAGTGATTAAGAAGGCCAATGGAATGTTGGCTTTTATTGCTAGGGGGATGGAATATAAAAACAGGGAGGTATTGCTGCAGTTGTACAAGGTATTGGTGAGACCGCACCTGGAATACTGCATACAGTTTTGGTGTCCATACTTAAGAAAAGACATACTTGCTCTCGAGTCAGTACAAAGAAGGTTCACTCGGCTAATCCCGGGGATGAGGGGGTGGTCATATGAGGAGAGGTTGAGTAGATTGGGACTCTACTCATTGGAGTTCAGAAGAATGAGAGGCGATCTTATTGAAACATATAAGATTGTGAAGGGGCTTGATCGGGTGGATGCGGTGAGGATGTTCCCAATGATGGGTGAAACTAGAACTCGGGGGCATAATCTTAAAATAAGGGGCTGCTCATTCAAAACTGAGATGAGGAGAAACTTCTTCACTCAGAGGGTGGTAGGTTTGTGGAATTTGCTGCCCCAGAAAGCTGTGGAAGTTACATCATTAAATAAATTTAAAACCGAAATAGATAGTTTCCTAAAAGTAAAGGGAATTAAGGGTTACGGGGAGCGGGCAGGAAATTCCCAGATTTTTTTCTCCCAAATTGGCCATTGGGTCTTTATCTGGTTTTTCGCCTCTCCCGGGAGATCACATGGGTTCGGATGGATGCAGAGTGATAGAAGATTTGAGGTTAGGATCAGATCAGCCATGATCTTATTGAATGGTGGAGCAGGCTCGAGGGGCCGATTGGCCTACTCCTGCTCCTATTTCTTATGTTCTTATGTTCTTAAAGCCCCGCCCCCTGTGTTCAGAGCTCGGTCAGACTAATCCCCGCCCCCTGTGTTCAGATCTCAGACTAATCCCCGCCCCCTGTGTTCAGAGCTCGGTCAGAGTAAGCCCCGCCCCCTGTGTTCAGAGCTCAGTCAGACTAAGCCCCGCCCCCTGCGTTCAGAGCTGTCGGACTACCCGCCCCCTCAACGCAGTTTGATTAAACTTGAAAGCGGACGGTGTAGAGACGGTGTGATTTAAAGGACGGCCTCGGGTTGAGTTTTTTTTCAGTTTTAGCGGATTAAGATGGGGCGCCGATTCGCTCTTTCTGTGCTGCTGCTGCTTCTCCGGCCCTGGTTGATCGCCGCAGAAGGTGAGGACCTAAAGTGGGTTGAAAGCTCGGCCAGAGGGAGAGTGGGTGGTCAATCGTCGGTCAGCAGACCCTGTGACCGCGGCCGGGACATGTGAGCCGCCCTTCGCAACAAAATGGCGCCTGAAACCCCTTGTCTGGGGCTGGGGGGAAATTGAGCCCAGATACTGTGTGCGAGTAAACCCCACGACGCCAGGTCACGGGAGGTTGTTTGTTGTTGTGGCTGCAGCATTTACTCGGGGCTGGAGTTCCCCGCAGCTGACCAACATTTGGCTCCTGGCTTTGTGCCAGCAGTTGTTGCGTCAAACTGTTGTGCGAGACCCCATGGTTGTTGTGGGTGGGCAGAGGTGTGCCGACGGATTGGTTGGGGGGGAAGAGTAGGAAGTAGTTTTGCTGTACCACCTAACTTCTTATCGTCAGTAAACATAGATATACGCCTCTCTGTTCCTTCCTGTGACAGCCTCAAGCGCAATCAGGGATGGGCAACCCAGATCCCATGAACGAATAAAGAAAAGCCAGTGACTCAGTGTGGGTTTGAGTCCCACTCCAGAGCACAAAACTCTAGGCTGACACTCCCAGTGCAGTGCTGAGGGAGCGCTGCACTGCCAGAGGTGCCGTCTTTAGGATGAGATGTTAAACCGAGGCCCTGTCTGCCCCCTCAGGTGGATATAAAAGATCCCATGGCACTGTTTCGAAGCAGAGCAGGGGAGTTCGCTCTGGTTTCTTGGCCAATATTTATCCCCCAACCAACATCACCTGAAACAGATTATCTGGTCATTATCAGATTGCTGTTTGTGGGAGCTTGCTGTGCACAAATTGGTTGCTGCGTTTCCTACATTGCAACAGTCTACACTTCAAAAGGTACTTCATTGGCTGTAAAGTGCGTTGGGACGTCTGGTGGTTGTGAAAGGCGCTATATAAATGCAAGTCTGTCTTTTTCATCCAAGTCATGCAGATAACGGGAGCAGTAGTGTAATCGTTATGTTACTGGACTAGTAATCCAGAGGCCTGGACGAGTGATCCGGAGACATGAGCTCAAATCCCACCACGGGGAATTTAAATTCAAATAATTAAATAAATCTGAAATAAAAAGCTAGTATCAATAATGGACCGTGAAACTACCGGATTGTCGTTAAAAACCCATCTGGTTCACTGATGTACTTCTGCCATCCTTGCCTGGTCTATATGCGACTCCAGACCCACAGCAATGTGGTTGTGATGAAATATGCCATTCATCAGGCACACTGTATTCTCTGTGTTTGATTGTGCCTGTGACTTTAGTTTCAGTTTCATTTCCTTACCTGTATTGTATTGTGTGTAGGGCTCCGCCCATACCTGGCCCCTACTTAAGCAGGCCCCAACGTGTCTCACAGGCAGTACAGCAGATCTCTGGATGAGAGACACTTCTCCACTGTGTATTACTTTCTGAGTTAATAAAAGCCTTGCTTTGCTCCGTTAACGTTGAGTCTCGGATTCATTGAGGCACATCAGTGGTTGACTTAACTTTCCTCTGAAGTGACCTAGCAAGCCATTCAGCTGCTCAAAGGCAATTAGGGATGGACAATAAACGCTGGCCTTGCAAGTGATTCCCACATCCTGTGACTGAATAATTTTAAAAAAAGTTCCTGGGGGCTGCCACTTGTGGCGATTTGTGTACCTGCCCATTATCCCTACTCTCTGTCTCCTGCCTCCCAACCAATTCCATATCCAAACCAATAGACTTCCCCCCCCCCCCTCCTTTCCCTCAGAGCGGGGCCCTTGCCCACTTTCCCCTTCCATTTTGGGTGGGGTGGGGGAGGGCTTTCCCTCTTTCCCCCTTTCCCCTTCCCCCCTTCCCTCGGGGTGGGGTCGGTTTGGGGTCTCTCCCATTTGCTATAGTTTTTTTTTGTTAATTGCAGTTCAGTGTTTCATTGCCACAGTTTAAATGATTTTAATTTTCTTTTTTATGTCAATCAGCTGGAAGGAAAGTAGTGTTTGGTGTCGTTGGTTCATCAGTTTTACTGGATCCTGAATACGGAGCTGATCTCGGCAACAGTGGCATTGTATGGACGTTCGCTGCCATCAACAAAAGCCCTGTAACTATTTTGGATTACATCCCAAATTACCATAAAGTGGAACCAAATGAAGACTTCAAATCGCGTTTATATTTTAATGCACCCGATGGCTCTCTGATGGTATACAATTTAAAGCCCAGCGACCAAGGGATTTATACCATCACTGTAAATGCAGAATGGATAAGAAGTAAAGATTTCAAACTGATTGGTAAGTGGTTTCAATATTTTATCACTTTGAAAGCGATGCACATTTCAGCTCATGAGCTATTTGCTACTAAAGAACTCTGTCACGGAATATTCGATCCCTCAAGCCTATTCTGCCATTCCATTAAATCATAGTTGATCTGTACCTCAACTCCATTTACCTGCCTTTGTTGCTTATCTCCTAATTCCATTACCCAACAGAAGAATCTATCCATCTCAGTCTTGAAAATTTCAATTGACCCTGCAACACAGCCTCAGAGAGTAGATTTCCACTACCCTTTTGTGTGTGCGCAGTACAGCATGGCCTAGCTCTAATGTTACGATTATGCCCTCTTGTTCTGGATTCCCCCACCAGGTTACTCTGGACCCCGTATTGAGTAGGAAACAAATTGAAATGACAGAAATTGAATTCATTCCGCTTCTTTTGTTGTGCTCTGTCTGTCATCCTGTTGAGGAACCCCCAGGAATTGTGATTCATCATCCATCCATAGCTATATTGGTGAATCCCTTTCCCAAACCAGACCATTGGAAGGTTTTATTTGGGGAAGGGGAGAAGTGGACAGAATCAGGATTGAGGTTAAATGCCCCTTTTTTTGACTTTCAGACATGCTGCCAGCGGGGGTCCTTGGTGTAGTATATCTTAAAAATGCTACAAATGAGCTAAATACAGAGGCCAGCAGGGCTGGGAGATGTAGATTGGAATTCAGAGTGTCTCTGGACAAGCTGGAACAGTGAAAGACTCCAGTGATGGTTCGCACTTAATTGCTGCCTTGACAACTGTTTTCATAGAATTCGGTAGGGGTCATTGCCAAGTTAGGCTGGTGGATTCTGCTCTCTCGTGGGGTGGGGTGGTGTTCCTAAAACCGGCACTGGAGTCAGGCTGACACAAGACAAGACTGGACTGCAGGGAGAGGACATTCTACCCTGGGCTGAAGGCCATAATGCAGGGTTTCAGTTTTTTGCAGCCAGTAGTTGTACAGAAAATCGGATCATTCTGAACATGCCAATAGAATAGTGTGGTGAGGTTATTACATTGCTCAGTGGAATCTCTGGGTTTTGATTCCAGCTTCTGCTCTTAAGTTCACTTGATGTCCAAAAAATAAAGCCATTTCATATCTGGGCTCATCTTAACCTTTGGAAAGATTGGAGAGGCACGTGAGGTCACGTACGGAAGATAAAAGGTATCCAGTTCAAGTTACAAGAGGATGCTGTTGTTTCACCCCCAGGTCACACAAGTAGATATCAGGCAGTGTGCTTTGTCCCTTTACAGGCCCGGCTGATGATTACTAATTTTAAATTGATGACGCTCCCTAACCAGAGGCTCCTTAACCAGAGGGTCTTTTCCCATTAACTCCATCATCATCATTCTGCACAGAGCGGAATTAAACAGAGTGTTTCATGGCGGAATTTGGAAAAGAAGGGGAAGGAGTTGCTGCTTTTTGCCTAAACTACTTGTAGTACTTTGTGTTTGTGGTAAACCACTGTTATACCTGCCTGTGTGGGTGTTTGTATTCCACTGTGTACATGCCTCGGCTGACTCCTCCCACGAGTCCAAGTATAAAGGTGACTGCTCCACAGTCCCTCTGTATTCTGGACTGGTCAACCACTCGAGGCACACCTTCATTCTCTTGTTAATAAAAGCCTGTTAGTTACTCGCTTAACCTCAGTCTTTTGAGTAATTAATAGCGCATCAATTTTATTAACAAGATTTTTTTATAATGGAGAAGATCCTCACACCAGCATGCCTGGACTTAGACCATCGGGAGGCGGATGCATCCACCAAGTTTGCTCACTGGCTTAGGTGCTTTGAAAGATTCCTGATCACCTCCGCCGCAACGGTCAAATCGGATGAGGACAAACTGGATGTCCTGACCTCCAAAGTGAACCACCGAGCGTACTCGGTCATCCAGGACGCGACCTCGTACACGGCTGCTCTCAAGCTCCTCAAGGACCAGTACACGCGCCCAGTGAACGAGGTGTATGCCAGGCACCTCCTGGGGAGTTGTAAACAACAACCTGGGGAATCGACCGAGGAATACCTTCAGGCACTGTCTGTGCTTGGCCGGGCCTGTGGTTGTAAGGATGTAAAGGCCGCCGTGTACACAGAGGAACTTATCCGGGACGCTTTTGTAGCGGGCCACAGGTCCAATTACACCCGACAGCGACTGTTGGAGCAGAGTGACCTCGACCTCACCAAGGCCTCTGAACTCGCACTATCATTGGACGCAGCCTACCGGGGCGTGGATGCCTACTCCTCTGCACCGTGGACGCCGCGGGGAACGACAGCCTGGGACACGGTAGGACCGTCTCATAGCGCCGTGCCACCCCAGCCACATCCCAGCAACGGCCCAACTACCGCAGCAGTGTCGCAAGGCCAGAAATGCTACTTCTGTGGACAGGCCAAACACCCCAGAGCGCGCTGCCCGGCGAAAAATGCGATCTGCTCGGGCTGCGGGAAGAAGGGACACTACGCCAGCGTCTACAGGGCCAAAGCCACCCCGAACCCCAGCAGCGCCGCGTGCGGGCCGCCATCTTGGGCCTCCCCAGCCATGTGCGAACCACCGGAACAGCAGCCATTTTGGACACCTTCAGCCACATGGGGATCATGGACGCCGCCATCTTGGACGCCAGCCGGGACGCAGCAGGCCCCCAACACCGCCTCATCTGATACCCGCAGCGACACACCGACCCCTACGCTGGCCTCCGTTACGCTGGACCAAGCGGTCCACAATGGACATTAAGGTAAATGGTCACAAAACAACCTGCCTTTTTGACTCTGGGAGCACGGAGAGCTTCATCCACCCCGACACGGTGCGGTGTTGCTCTCTCCCAGTCCTGCCTGCGCACCAGCGGATTTCTATGGCCTCCGAGTCCCAGTCGGCGGACATTGGCGGCTACTGTGTGGTGACACTCTTAGTAGACGGGACTGTGTATGATAATTTTAAACTTCTGGTCCTGCCCCACCTCTGCGCTGCCGTTCTACTGGGGTTAGATTTTCAGTGCCACCTTAAAAGTGTTACGATGGCGTACGGTGGACCCCTCCCCCCACTCACAGTCCGCAGCCAGCAGCTTCCAAATTGCCCGCCGCGCACCAGGTGCAACCTCTCCACACTCGGAGTCACCCCCCCCCCCCCCCAACCACTGTTTACTAACCTCACCCCCGACTGTAAGCCCATCGCCACGAAGAGCAGGCGATACAGTGCCGGGGACAGGGTTTTCATTAAAACCGAAGTGGAGCGGCTCCTGAAGGAGGGGATTATTGAGGGCAGCACCAGCCCCTGGCGAGCCCAGGTTGTGGTCGTTAAGACCGGCAAGAAGCAGCGCCTGGTCATCGACTACAGCCAGACAATAAATCGCTACACCCTGCTGGACGCTTAGCCACTCCCCCGCATAGCTGATATGGTCAACCAGATCGCGCAGTACCGCGTCTTCTCGACCATTGATCTGAAATCAGCGTACCACCAGCTCCCTATCCGCCCTGAGGACCGCCAGTATACTGCCTTTGAGGCAAACGGCCGCCTCTATCACTTCCTTAGGGTTCCCTTTGGCGTCACCAACGGGGTCTCCGTCTTCCAAAGGGAGATGGACCGGATGGTCGATCAAAATGCGTTGCAGGCCACTTTCCCATATCTGGCCAATGTGACCATCTGCGGCCATGACTTGCAGGACCATGACGCAAACCTCAAAAAATTCCTCTGCACCGCCCAACTCCTGAACCTGACGTATAACAAGGAGAAGTGCATATTCCGCACAACCCGCCTCGCCATCCTTGGCTGTGTTGTGGAACACGGAGTCATCGGTCCCGACCCCGACCGGATGCGTCCCCTTATGGAACCCCCACTGCCTCAAGGCCCTGAAGAGGTGCCTAGGGTTTTTCTCCTATTACGCCCAGTGGGTCCCCTACTATGCGGACAAGGCCCGTCCGCTGATCAAGTCCACCTCTTTTCCCTTGACAGCAGAGGCCCGCTTAGCCTTCCACCGTATCAAGGAAGACATTGCCAAAGCCACCATGCACGCAGTGGACGAATCCATCCCCTTCCAGGTGGAAAGTGACGCGTCCGACTTTGCCCTGGCCGCTACCCTTAATCAGGCGGGGAGACCCGTGGCCTTCTTTTCATGAACACTCCGCTGTTGAGAAGGAGGCCCAGGCTATTGTGGAGGCTGTGCGTCATTGGAGGCACTACCTGGCCGGAAAACGAGTTACCCTGCTCACTGACCAGCGTTCAGTTGCTTTTATGTTTAACAACAAGCAGAGGGGCAAAATCAAAAACGACAAGATCTTGAGGTGGAGAATCGAACTTTCCACCTACAATTACGAGATCTTGTACCGGCCCGGGAAGCTCAATGAACCCCCGGATGCTCTATCGCGGGGCACCTGCGCCAGCGCGCAGATCGATAGACTGCGGGCCCTCCACAATGACCTCTGCCACCCGGGGGTCACCAGGTTCTTCCACTTCATCAAGGCCCGCAACCTGCCTTACTCCATTGAGGAGGTCAGGACCATGACCAGGAACTGCCAAGTCTGCGCTGAGTGCAAACCGCACTTTTATAGACCAGACAGGGCTCACCTGATAAAAGCCACTCGCCCCTTCGAGCGCCTGAGCGTTGATTTTAAAGGGCCTCTCCCCTCCTCCGACTGCAATGTGTACTTCAACATCATTGATGAGTACTCCCGTTTCCCGTTCGCCATCTCCTGCCCGGACATGACCAGTGCCACGGTCATTAAATGTCTGAACGACCTCTTCACCCTGTTCGGTTTCCCCAGCTATATCCATAGCGACCGGGGCTCATCGTTTATGAGCGACAAACTCCGTCAGTACCTGCTCGCTAGGGGTATTGCCACAAGCAGGACCACCAGTTACAACCCCCGGGGGAACGGACAGGTGGAAAGAGAGAATGCGACAGTTTGGAAGGCCGCCCTGCTAGCCTTAAAGTCTAGGGGCCTTCCGACCTCCCGCTGGCAGGATGTGCTCCCCGATGCGCTCCACTCTATTCGGTCACTGCTCTGCACTGCCACTAACGCCACCCCTCATGAGAAAATGTTTGTCTTCCCAAGGAAGTCCACATCGGGGACATCGCTACCGCCATGGCTGATGTCCCCAGGGCCGGTCCTACTGAGAAGACACATGAGGACCCATAAAACGGACCTCCTGGTCGAGAGGGTCGACCTCCTCCACGCCAACCCCCAGTATGCTTACATTGCGTACCCGGACGGGCGGGAGGACACAGTCTCCATACGAGACCTCGCACCCTCAGGGGCCCTAGTAACGCACTACCCACTACCACCCCCCCTCCCCCACGATCCAATATCCAACCCCAGCAGACGGCACGCCTGGGCCCCGCGACCCGCTCGACACCCACGAGGACTACACAGCAGTGCCCCAGCCTAAGCGGGACTCGACGCCGGAAGCTTCACTACTCCTGCCGTCGCCACGTTGATCACCGCGGCAGACAAGACCTCCGGAGAGACTCCAATACACAAACTTTTAATACACTTCACCCCGCCGGACTCCTCTTTAAACAAGGGGTGAATGTGGTAAACCACTGTTATACCTGCCTCTGTGGGTGTTTGTATTCCACTGTGTACATGTCTGTACATGCCTCGGCTGACTCCTCCCACGAGTCCAGGTATAAAGGTGACTGCTCCACAGTCCCTCTGTATTCTGGACTGGTCGACCACTCGAGGCACACCTTCATTCTCTTGTTAATAAAAGCCTGTTAGTTACTCGCTTAACCTCAATCTTTTGAGTAATTGATAGCGCATCAGTGTTACAGGTAGATATTTAATTTCATTACCCATAACTTAATCTAGATCAATTAAGTAGTCAAGAAACTAAACTGTAAACTAAGATACTTAAATACAAATTTAATTAAATAGAACAAGGTCATATCGGGATAGCAGTGCAGGTGGTGTGCTGCAACTGCAGCACGTGGGAGTTTGTGGAGAACATTGTGATCCCGGACAATCACGTTTGCAGTAAGTGCCTGCATCTTGAGGAACTTCAGCTCAGAGTTGTTGAGCTGGAGTCTGAGGTGTAGACATTGTGGGGCATCAGGGAGGGGGAGAGTTACGTGGACACTTTGATCCAGGAGGCTGTCGTGGTTGGGTAGTGGTACAGGTCTAGTTAGTGGTCAGGGACCGGAGGGTGTGACTGCAACTCATGAAGTGGGGGTGGGAGGATTCAGGAAAGAGTAAATTTAAAAGCAGCAAGAGAAATGTCAAGGCTCCAGAGCAGAGTTTTGGGTAAAAATAAGCAGAGTGGGTCAGGAAGGGACAGAGAGTAACAATGGTAATAGGGCATCAGTGACTAAGGTGACTTCAAGGAAAAATAGAAAAAAGTCAAAGCTAAGTGATGCGCCATTAATAACTCCAGAAGACTAAGAGTTAAACTTATAACAAGTAGGCTTTTATTAACAAAAGAATACGAGCATGCCTCTGCTGGTAGACCGATCCTTAAAGCCAGGGGGACTGGAGGTCAATCACCTTTATACCTGGGCTTAGGGGTGGAGCCAGGGGCGGAGCCAGCTGAGGCATGCCCATGTTCTGTACAGGCAGATTAGTGGTTTACCACATTCACCCCTTGTTTAAAATGAGTCCGGCGGGGTGAAGTGTCTCAGAAGTTCGTATAGGCAAGTCTCTCCGGGGGTCTTGTCTGCCGTAGTGATCGTCATGGTGCCGGCTGCGGCGGTTCTTTTCCCGCGGCCGTTTCCCGCGTGTCGTCTTCGTGGGTGCGGGGTCGGTGGGTGTATAAGGGTGGGTCACAGGGCCCTGGCGTGCCGTCTACTTGGGTTAGATGTGGATTCCCTTCTAGGGGTGTGTCGTGGGTAATGGTAGTGGGTAATGGTGTTTTCGGTGGCACTTGAGGGTGCGAGGTCTCGTATGGAGACCGTGTCCTCCCGCCCGTCAGGATACGCCACGTATGCATATTGTGGGTTGGCGTAGAGGAGGTGGACCCTTTCGACCAGGGGGTCTGTTTTATGGCTCCTCACATGCTTCCTGAGCAAGACGGGCCCTGGAGATGTCAGCCATGGCGGGTAGCGATGTCCCCGAGGTGGATTTCCTAGGGAAGACGAACATTTTCTCGTGAGGGGTGGCGTTCGTGGCGGTACAGAGTAGTGACCGTATGGAGTGAAGCGCATCGGGGAGGACTTCTTGCCAGCGGGAGGTTGGGAGGCCTCTGGACTTTAAGGCTAGCATGGCGGTTTCCCACACTGTCGCGTTCTCCCTTTCTACTTGTCCGTTACCCCGGGGATTGTAGCTGGTGGTCCTGCTCGTGGCTATCCCTTTTTCGAGCAGGTACTGGCGCAGCTCGTCGCTCGTGAACGACGAGCCCCTGTCACTATGGATGTAGCTGGGAAAACCGAATATGGCGAAGAGGTCATTGAGACATTTGATGACTGTGGCGCTGGTCATGTCCGGGCAGGGGATAGCGAACGGGAAACGGGAGTACTCGTCAATGATGTTGAGGAAGTACGTGTTGCGGTCAGAGGAGGGGAGGGGCCCTTTAAAATCTACGCTTAGGCACTCAAAGGGGCGGGTGGCTTTTATCAGGTGCGCCCTGTCTGGCCTATAAAAGTGCGGTTTGCATTCGGCACAGACTTGGCAGTTCCTGGTCATGGTCCTGACCTCCTCGATGGAGTAAGGCAGGTTGCGGGCCTCAATGAAGTGGAAAAACCTGGTGACCCCCGGGTGGCAGAGATCGTTGTGGAGGGCCCGTAGCCTATCGACCTGTGCGTTGGCACATGTTCCACGGGATAAGATATCATAATTGTAGGTGGATAATTCGATCCTCCACCGCAATATCTTGTCGTTTTTGATTTTGCCCCTCTGCTTGTTATTGAACATAAATGCTACTGATCGTTGGTCAGTGAGCAGGGTGAAGCGTTTACCGGCCAGGTAATGCTTCCAATGCCGTACAGCCTCCACTATAGCCTGGGCCTCCTTTTCGACTGAGGAGTGTCTAATTTCGGGGCCCTGGAGGGTTCGTGAAAAGAAGGCCACAGGTCTCCCCGCCTGGTTAAGGGTTGCGGCCAGGGCGAAGTCAGACGCATCGCTCTCCACTTGGAAAGGGATGGACTCGTCCACGGCGTGCATTGTAGCCTTTGCAATGTCCTCTTTTATGCGGGTGAAGGCTGCACGGGCCTCTGCCGCCAGGGGGAAGGAGGTTGACTTGATAAGGGGCCGGGCTTTGTCCGCGTAATTGGGCACCCATTGGGCGTAATAAGAGAAAAACCCCAGACATCTCTTCAGGGCTTTGAGGCAGTGAGGCAGGGGTAGTTCCAGAAGGGGGCGCATTCGGTCGGGGTTGGGGCCGATGACTCCGTTTTCCACTACACAGCCAAGGATAGCGAGGCGGGCGGTGCGAAACATACACTTTGTTGTATGTCAAATTTAAGCGCTGGGCTGTTCGGAGGAATTTTTCTAGATTGGCGTCATGGTCCTGCTGGTCATGGCCGCAGATGGTGACATTGTCCAGGTAGGGAAAAGTGGCCTGCAGCGCGTTCTGGTCAACCATCCGGTCCATCTCCCTTTGGAAGACTGAGACCCCGTTGGTGACGCCGAAGGGGACTCTGAGGAAGTGGTAGAGGCGGCCGTTTGCCTCGAAGTCAGTATACTGGCGGTCTTCAGGTCTGATAGGGAGTTGGTGGTATGCCGACTTCAGGTCAATGGTAGAGAATACCCGGTACTGTGCAATCTGATTGACCATATCAGATTTGCGGGGAAGGGGGTATGCGTCTAATTGAGTATACCTATTGATTGTTTGACTGTAGTCAATGACCAGGCGCTGTTTCTCGCCGGTCTTCACGACCACTACTTGGGCTTGCCATGGGCTGGTGCTGCCCTCGATAATCCCCTCCTGCAGGAGTCTCTCTACTTCTATTTTAATGAAGCTTCTATCCCCGGCACTGTACCGCCTGCTTTTTGTTGCGATGGGCTTGCAGTCGTGGGCGAGATTAGCAAACAACAGGGGGGGGGGGGGGGGGGGCTGACTTTCAGGGTGGATAGGCTGCATATTGTGCGCGGCGGTTGTTTTAAATTTTGCCGGCTGCAGACTGTAAGTGGGGGCAGGGGCCCGCCGTACGCCATCATGACACTCTCTAGGTGACACTGGAAATCCAGTCCCAGTAGCACAGCAGCGCAGAGCTGTGGCAGGACAAGGAGTTTAAAGTCTTTGTACTCTGTGCCCATTACTGTCAGGGTCGCTACACAGTAGCGTCCGGCGTATGGGACTTGGAGGCCATAGAGACCCGGTGGCGCGTGGGCATGACTGATAGGGAGTAGCGTCGCACCGTGTCGGGGTGGATAAAGCTCTCCGTGCTCCCACAGTCAAATAGACAGTTTGTTGCGTGACCGTTTACCTTGATGTCCATCGTGGACCTGGCCAGTTGGTGAGGCCTGGATTGGTCCAGGATGATGGAGGCCATCGTTGAGGTCGGTGGGTCGCTGTTGTACTCGCGCGAGGCAGTGGGGGAGTCAGGGGCCTGGTCCCAAAGTAACGTCCAAGATGGCGGCCTGCACCGCTCACACGCGGCTGGTGATGTCCAAGATGGCGGCCCGCACGGCTCACACGCGGCTGGTGATGTCCAAGATGGCGGCCCGCACGGCTCACACGCGGCTGGTGGTGTCCAAGATGGCGGCCCGCACGGCTCGCAGTGTCCAAGATGGCGACCTGCACGGCTCACACGCGGCGCTGCTGGAGTTGGTCGGTTTCGCCCTGCACACTTTGGCATAGTGCCCCTTCTTTCCGCATTTATAGCAGATCGCGTCCTTCGCCGGGCAGTGTTGTCTGGGGTGCTTGGCCTGGCCACAGAAATAGCACTTTGAGCCTCTGGACATCGCAGCTGTAGTTGGGCTGCAGGTGGGCTGTGGCGGTGGTGGCATGGCGCAGGCCTGTGGCCTTACCGTGTCCCAAGATGGCGGCCCCCGCGACATCCACGGGGTGGGGAAGGCTGTATGGTCGGGGGGTAGGCATCCATGTTTCGGAGGGCCACGTCCAGTGAGTTAGCAAGGGCCACAGCCTTCTGCAGGTTGAGCCCACTTTGCTCTAGCAGTCTCTGTCGAGTGTAGCTGGACCTGATGCCGGCGATGTAGGCGTCTCTGATTAGGTCATCAGTATTTTCCGCGGCCGTCACCGATTTGCACTTGCAGTCCCGGCCAAGGACTCTCAGTGCCCGTAGGTATTCGTCACCCGATTCCCCAGGTCGCTGTTTGCGGGTAGCCAAGAGGTGTCTAGCGTAGACCTCGTTGACTGGCTTAGTGTATTCTTTTAGTATCGTGATAGCGGCCGTGTAGGATACAGCGTCTCGGATAATCGAATATACTTGGTGGCTCACCCGTGAGTTCAGTACTAGCAGTTTGTCGGCTTCGGTCCTGACAGTAGTGCTGGAGGCCTGCAGGAATGCTTCGAAGCAGCTCAGCCAGTGCTCGAAGTTATTTGATGCATCCGCCGTTTGAGGGTCCAGTTCCAGGCGTTCCGGTTTCAGGATTTGCTCCATTTCAAAACCTTTAGTTAATAAAATTGATGCGCCATCAATAACTCCAGAAGACTAAGAGTTAAACTTATAACAAGTAGGCTTTTATTAACAAAATACGAGCATGCCTCTGCTGGTAGACCGATCCTTAAAGCCAGGGGGACTGGAGGTCAATCACCTTTATACCTGGGCTTAGGGGTGGAGCCAGCTGAGGCATGCCCAGACATGTTCTGTACAGGCAGATTAGTGGTTTACCACACTAAGGCACTATATCTGAATGCACGAAGCATTTGCGACAAAATAGATGAATTACTAGCGGAGATAGAAATGAATAGGTTTGATCTAATGGTCACTTTGCAACCACGTCCCCATAATGGCTAAGGTTGAGAATGAAATACTCCAGGATACTTAACTTTTAGAACGGATGGGCAAAATGGAAAAGGAGTAGGGGTAGTCATGATGATAAAAGTAAGGATAAAGACAGTAGAGGGAAAGGATCTTGGCTCTGAAAATCAAGAAGTAGAATCAGTTTGGGTGGAGCTAAGAAACAGCAAGGGGCAGAAAACATTGGTGGGAACAGAAAATGCTGGAAATACTCAGCAGGCCCGGCAGCATCCGTGGAGAGAGAAACAGAGTTAACGTTTCAGGTCTGGGACCCTTCATCAGAACTGGAAAAAGCTGGAGATGTAACCGATATTAAGCAGGTGCCGAGACAGGGCGGGGGGGGGGTGGTTAGGAGGGGAGGAAGGAGTAGAAAGAACATCCTGTACTTTTGTAAGAGGCAGGAAAGATAAAATGTTGCAAATGGGAATGGCAAAAATCATACTGCATGAAAAATGGGGGCAGGGATAATTATCTGAAATTGTTGAACTCAATGTTGAGTCCGGCAGGCTGCAAAGTGCCCAATCAAAAGACGAGGTGCTGTTCCTCGAGCTTACGTTGAGCTTCATTGGAACAATGCAATAGCCCGAGGACAGAGAGATCAGAGTGGGAGTGAAGCGGTGAATTAAAGTGACAGGCGACCGGAAGCTCAGGGTCACCCGTACGGACTGAATGGAGGTGTTCCGCAAAGCGGTCGCCCAATCTGCGTTTGGTCTCCCCAATGTAGAGGAGACCGCATCGTGAGCAGCGAATACAGTATATTAAATTACAAGAAGTACAAGTAAATCGCTGTTTCACCTGGAAGGGGTGTTTGGGGCCCTGGACAGTGGGAAGGGAGGAGGTAAAAGGGCATGTGTTGCATCTCCTGCGCTTGCACAGGAAGGTGCCAGGTGAAGGAGCGGGGCTGTTGGGGGTGATTGAGGAGTGGACCAGGGTGTCGCGGAGGGAGCGGTCCCTTTGGAATGCTGAAAGGGGAGGTGAGGGTAAGATGTGTTTGGTGGTGGGATCACGTTGGAGGTGGCGGAAATGGCGGAGGATGATCCGTTGAATGTGGAGGCTGGTGGGGTGAAAGGTGAGGACAAGGGGAACCCTATCGTGGTTCTGGGAGGGAGGGGCAGGGGTGAGAGCAGAAGTGCGAGAAATAGAACGGACACGGTCAAGGGCCGTGTCAACCACGGTAGAGGGGAATCCTCGGTTGAGGAAAAAGGAAGACATGTCAGAAGCACTAGTATGGAAGGTGGCATCGTCAGAACAGACGCGGCGGAGACGGGGAAACTGGGAGAATGGAATAGAGTCCTTACAGGAGGCGGGGTGGGAGGAAGTGTAGTCCAGGTAGCTGTGGGAGTCGGTGGGCTTGTCGTGGATGTTTGTTGAAAGCCGATCGCCAGAAATGGAGAAGGAGAAGTCAAGGAAGGGAAGAGTCGGAGATGGACCATGTGAAGGTGAGGGAAGGGTGGAAATTGGAAGTAAAGTGAATGAACTTATCCAGTTCAGGGCGAGAGCAGGAAACTGCACCAATACAGTCATCGATGTACCGGAAAAAAGAGGTGAGGGAGGGGACCTGAGTAGGACTGGAACAAAGAATGTTCCACATATCCCACAAAAAGGCAGGGCCCATGCAGGTACCCATAGCAACACCTTTGATTTGGAGGAAATGAGTGGAGTTAAAGGAGAAGTTGTTCAATGTGAGAACAAGTTCAGCCAGGCAGAGGAGGGTGGTGGATGGGGCTCCGTTCAGTCCGTACGGGTGACCCTGAGCTTCCGGTCGCCTGTCACTTTAATTCACCGCTTCACTCCCACTCTGATCTCTCTGTCCTCGGGCTATTGCATTGTTCCAATGAAGCTCAACGTAAGCTCGAGGAACAGCACCTCGTCTTTCGATTGGGCACTTTGCAGCCTGCCGGACTCAACATTGAGTTCAACAATTTCAGATAATTATCCCTGCCCCCATTTTTCATGCAGCATGATTTTTGCCATTCCCATTTGCAACATTTTATCTTTCCTGCCTCTTACAAAAGTACAGGATGTTCTTTCTACTCCTTCCTCCCCTCCTAACCCCCGCCCCCCCTGTCTCGGCACCTGCTTAATATCGGTTACATCTCCAGCTTTTTCCAGTTCTGATGAAGGGTCCCAGACCTGAAACGTTAACTCTGTTTCTCTCTCCACGGATGCTGCCGGGCCTGCTGAGTATTTCCAGCATTTTCTGTTGTTATTTCAGATTTCCAGCATCCGCAGTATTTTGCAATTATAAACATTGGTGGGAGTTGTTTATAGACCCCCAAACAGTAGTCGTAATGTAGGGTAGAGTTTAAATCAGGAAATTAGAGGTGCATGTAACAAGGGTAATACAGTATTCGTGGGGGACTTTAATCTACATATAGGCTGGGCAAACCAAATTTGCAGTAATAGTGTGGAGGATGAATTCATGAAATGTCTGCAAGATAGTTTTCTAGATCAGTATGTTGAGGAACCAACTCGAGAACCGGCTATTTTAGATCTAGTATTGTGCAATGAGAAAGGGTTAATTAATAACCTTGTAGTAAAGGGGCCCTTAGGGAAGAGTGAACATAATATGAGAGAATTTTAGATTAGCCCAGAAATTCGGGTCGGGGGCTTCCCGCGGGTGCAAGCCCCCGACCTGCACTTACCTTGCTCGCCAGCCGTTGAGCAGTGGGCCCGCGTGGGATTCCGATCCTGCTCCAACTGCCGGCGCGCAGTGCTTGCGTATCCCAGGGGTGCAGTTAGTTCGATGCGTCCCCTGGGATCACGTGGGCCATGGAGAGCCAATGGTAGCAGGGAATGCCCATTCATAAAATTGACAGGAAGAGCTGTCCAAACCATAAATACTATCAGCCCCAAAACATCACTATAACTTCAAATAAAAACATTTTTTTAAATCACATTTTTAAAATAACTATAAATTATATAAAACAACTTTTAAACAATAATTTAAATTTTTGAAAAAATTAGTTACATTTTATAACGGGGCTAAAAATAAACTTACTTTTCTTTAAAGTATTTAAAAATAATAAACCTGTAGGGAAAAAATGTTTTAATTTTAATTAATTCACCACTTACCTTGTGAAAAGCAGGCCTTGCGACTGCTTTTTACATGTCTAACTCCTGGAAACTTAGGTTTTTTTTCCAGGAGGGTACGTTCAATGTGCACGCGCTGCCTCTCCGGCGCACACGTTCCACCTCTGAACCCCTTCTTTCAAGGGAACGGAAGTTTCGGTTTCCTGTGCATGCACGAAACCGGCACTTTCGTTGGGCCTACACGTGAGTACTCATGCGTGGGGACCCGAATTTCTGGGCCATTAAGTTTGAAAGTGATTTAGTTAAATCCAGAACTAGGATCTTGAGGCTAAACAAAGCAAACTACGTAGGTATGAGGGGTGAGTTTGCTACGGTAGATTGGGAAACTACATTAAAAGGTATGACGGTAGAGAAGCAATGGCTAGCATTTAAAGAATTAATACATAATTTAGAACAAATATACATTCTTTTAAGGCACAAATAGCCCACAAGAAAAGTGGTCCAACTGTGGATAACAAGAGAAGTTAAAGATAGTATTAGATCAAAGGAAGAGGCTGATAATGTTGCCAAAAACAGCATTAAGCCTGAGGATTGGAGGATTTTAGAATTCAGCAAAGGAGGACCAAGAAATTGATAAAGAAAGGGAAGATAGAATGAGAGTAAACTAGCGAGAGACATAAAAACAGACTGTAAAAGCTTCTATAGGTATGTGACAAGGAAAAGATTAGTGAAAGTAAATGTGGGTCCCTTACAGGCTGAGACAGGAGAAATTGTAATGGGAATAAGAAAATGGCAGAGAAATTAAACAAATACTTTGCCTGTCTTCACGGAAGACGCAAAAAACCTCCTGGAAATAGTGGAGAACCAAGGGTCTAGCAAGAAGAGGAACTGAAAGAAATTGGTATTAGTAAAAAAGTAGTACTGGAGAAATTACTGGGACTGAAAGCTGATGAATCCCCTGGACCTGATGGCCTACATGCTAGGGTTTTGAAAGAGGTGGCTATAGAGATAGTGGATGCATTGGTTGTCATTTTCCAAAATTCCATAGATTCTAGAATGGTTCCTGCGGATTGGAAGGTGGCCAAATGTAACCCCACTATTTAAGAAAGGAGGGAGAGAGAGAAAACGGGGAACTACAGACCAGTTAGCCTGACATCAGTAGTAGGGAAAATGCTAGAATGTATTAAGGATGTGGTAACAGGGCACTTGGAAAATAACAATAGGATTGGGCAGAGTCAACACGGATTTATGAAAGGGAAATCATCATATTTGACAAATCTGTTAGTTTTTTGAGGTTGTAACTAGCAGAATTGAGCCTAACATCAGTGGTAGGGAAGTTATTGGAAAAAATTCTGAGGGACAGAATTAGTCTCCACTTGGAGAGGCAAGGCTTAATCAAGGATAGTCAGCATGGCTTTGTCAGGGGGAGATTATGTCTAACCAATTTGATTGAATTTTTTGAGGGGGTGACTAGGTGTGTGGATGAGGGTAGTGCAGTTGATGTAGTCTACATGGACTTCAGTAAGGCCTTTGACAAAGTCCCACATGGGAGACTGGTCAAGAAGGTAAGAGCCCATGGGATCCAGGGCAATTTGGCACATTGGATCCAAAATTGGCTTAGTGGCAGGAGGCAGAGGGTGATGGTCGAAGGTTGTTTTTGTGACTGGAAGCCTGTGTCCAGTGGTGTACCGCAGGGATCGGTGCTGGGTCCTTTGCTGTTTGTAGTGTACATTAATGATTTAGATATGAATGTAGGAGGTATGATCAGTAAGTTCGCAGATGACATGAATATTGGTGGAGTGGTAAATAGCGAGGAGGGAAGCCTCAGGCTACAGGACGATATAGATGGGTTGGTTATGTAAGGGGTGGTGTGTGGGTCAGCTTCACCTCTGACTTATGAGCGGTCCGAATTGCGCCCACTCCCTTGGTTCTAGACCTGGACTTATTTGGGGGGTTGTAATGAAATTGCCGCAGACAACTGAGTTGGTGAAAAGAACTTGGATTTTATTTGAGGCAAGAACATATACACAACACAATAAATCTTATCACTTTAAAAGGGGGAACACTTCAGAATATACGAGGGAGAATGTCAATAGACAAAAAAACCTTACCCTCCCAATCCCACTACACTAACTAGGTTGAATTCCAGAGGACCAGGAAATGCTCACCAAACGCAGGAATAGTTTGTAGAGTGGGAAAAACTTGCAGATTTTCGGTTTCTTGAGTTGGTTTCTTGTTGGTCGCAGTGGCCCAGTATTACCTGGTTGTTGGTAATATTGTTGGTGGTTTGTTTCGTGGGGCCCTTGGTTGCTGCGATTCCTTCCGTTCTCCTTCTGTTGTCCCGAGGCTGATGTCTTTCGAATGAGCTGTGCCTTTTTCTGTGTCTGTCCGAACTGTACTGCTGACTTCAATTCACTGACTGAACTGTACTGATCGAACCCATCGAACTAACTGATTTCTTGTGGAGACAGGTCTTTAGTTTATACTAATTCAGGCCTGCTTATCTACCTGCCAAATCAGTCTCGGTTCATTGTTAAATTTTGGGCGGGCTCGTTAACATTGATCTGTTCAAATTGTTTAATTGGTTTCGGGATGGCCCCATCGATTGTTTAACCTCTTGTTTAATTGTCAGTTTTGTCCTTAGTCCTTGAGTTTCCTGTGGGGCCTTGAGTTTCTTTGTTGGCTGGCTAAACGATTTGGTTTATGCATGACTCGGATGGGTTCTGTGAGGCTGTTCTTCCGTGGGTCTATTGTCAGCGTGTAAATGTCTTGATAGGGGCTGAGTGACGTTTACAGTTTCACAGAAATCACAGAAATCACAGAAACCCCACAGTGCAGATAGAGGTCATTTCGGCCCATCGAGCCTGCACCGACACATATCCCACCCGATCCCCGTAACCCCTACACCAACACATATCCCACCCTATCCCCGTAACCCACGTATTTAATCCCCCTAACACTAAGGGTCAATTTATCATGGCCAATCAACCTAACCCACACATCTTTGGACTGTGGGAGGAAACCGGAGCACCCGGAGGAAACCCATGCAAACACGGAGAATGTGCAAACTCCACACAGACAGTCACCCGAGGCCGGATTCGAACCCGGGTTCCTGGCGCTGTGAGGCAACAGTGCTAACCACTATGCCACCGTGCTACCCCAGACAGTTTAATTACCTCGAATACTCAAACTGGCTACTGCATAAGTAGATCCCAAATTCTTTGTTGCAGCCTTTTTCCCAAACATGCCTGAACATGTCCTTTTAAAATAGCCAAAAATCCTGGGGTTTTGATTTTTAAGCCCCTTTGGCCCAATATTATTTCAAACAGTCCAATATCTCCTTTTTTCTTACTTTGGGGGAATTTGTATAATTTTGCGAGCCTTACAGTTAGATGGGCAGAACAGTGGTAAATGGAATTTAACCCTGAAAAGTGTGAGGTGATGCATTTTGGGAGGACTAACAAGGCAAGGGAATACACAATGAATGGTAGGACCCTAGGAAGGATAGAGGATCAGAGGGACCTTGGTGTGCATGTACATAGATCCCTGAAGGCAGCAGGACAAGTAGATAAGGTGGTTAAAAAGGCATATGGGATTCATTAGCCAAGACATAGAATATAAGAGCAGGGAGATGGAGCTGTACAAAGCGCTAGTTAGGCCGCAGCTGGAATACTGTGTGCAGTTCTGGTCGCCACACTATATGAAGGATGTGATTGCATTGGAGAGGGTGCCGAGGAGATTCACCAGGGTGTTACCTGGGCTGGAGCGCTTCAGCTATGAAGAGAGACTGGACAGGCTGGGATTGTTTTCCTTACAGCAGAGAAGGCAGAGGGGGGACCTGATTGAGGGGTACAAAATTATGAGGGGCATAGATAAGGTAGATAGAAAGGAACTTTTCCCCTTAGTAGAGGGGTCAATAACCAGGGGGCACAGTTTCAAGGTAAGGGGCAGGAGGTTTAGAGGGGATTTGAGGAAAAACTTTTTCACCCAGAGGGTGGTTGGAATCTGGAACTCACTGCCTGAAAGGGTGGTAGAGGCAGGAACCCTCACAACATTCAAGAAGCATTTGGATGAGCACTTGAAACGCCATAGCATACAAGGCTACGGACCAAGTGCTGGAAAATGGGATTAGAATAGACGGGGCTTGATGGCTGGCGCGAACACAATGGGCCGAAGGGCCTCTTTCTGTGCTCTATGACTGCGAATAGATAAAGGGGAACCAGTGGATGTGGTGTATTTGGATTTTCAGAAGACATTCGATAAGGAGCCACACAGGAGGTTATTAAACAAAATTAGGGCTCATGGGATTGGGGGTAATATACTAGCATGGATTGAGGATTGGTTAACGGACAGAAAACGGAGTAGTAATAAATAGCTCATTTTTGGGTTGGCAGGCTGTAAGCAGTGGGGTACCACAAGGATCAGTGCTTGGGTCTCAGCCATTCACAATCTACATCATGATTTGGATGAGGGAACCAAATGTAATATATCCAAGTTTGCTGATGATACAAAGCTGGGTGGGAATGTAAGTTGTGAGGAGGATGCAAAGAGGCTTCAAGGGGATATAGTCAGGCTAAGTGAGTGGGCAAGAACATCGCAAATGGAATATAATGTGGAGAAAAAGAAAGACTTGCATTTATTTAGCGCCTTTCACGACCACCAGACATCTCCAAGAGCTTTACAGTCAATGAAGTAATTTTTGAAGTGTTGTAATGTGGGAAATGCGGCAGCCAATTTGCGCACAGCAAGCTTCCACAAACAACAGTGTGAGAATGACTGGATAATCTGTTTTTGTTGTGTTGATTGAGGGATAAATATTGGCTGGCCAGGACAGCAGGGATAACTCCCCTGCTCTTCTGCGAAATAGTGCCATGGGATCTTTTATGTCCACCTGA
The DNA here is from genome assembly GCF_052327205.1 of Somniosus microcephalus. Taxonomy (NCBI): domain Eukaryota; kingdom Metazoa; phylum Chordata; class Chondrichthyes; order Squaliformes; family Somniosidae; genus Somniosus; species Somniosus microcephalus. The sequence goes on from NW_028225179.1 coordinate 126,160,004, forward strand.
GGAGAGCAGACGGGGCCTCAGTTTAACATCTTGTATGAAAGACGGCACCTCTGACAGTGCAGCACTCCCTCAGCATTGCACTGGAGTGTCAGCCTAAATTGATGTGCTCAAGTCCCTAGCGTGGGACTTGGACCCACAACCTTCTGACTCCGAGGCATGTGTGCTACCTACTGAGCCACAGCTGACCCCATAATGTGAAGTTATCCACTTCGGTAGGAAAAATAAAAAAAGCAGAGTGTTTTTAAAATGGTAAGAGATTGGAAAATGTTGGTGTTCAGAGGGCCTGGGTGTCCTTGTACACAAATCACTGAAAGTTAACATGCAGGTACAGCAAGCAATTAAGAAAGCAAATGGTATGTTGGCCTTTATTGCAAGAGGATTTGAGTATAAGAGTAAAGATGTCTTGCTGCAATTATATAGGGCCCTGGTGAGACCACACCTGGAGTATTGTGTACAGTGGTTTTAACTAGGTGGGGGAAACTTAAAAGTACTGTGTTAAATTTAAAGCTTAACTAGTTAAACTAATTATTCAATGATTATTTATAGTTATATTAAAGACTTTAACTAATTCAATAAATAAAATAACTAATTCAATAAATAAAATAAGGCTAGACTAAGATATGGCAGGGCAGATTGTGTCTGGACTGCAGTATGTGGGAGTTTATGGACAGCGAGACTGTCCCGAGTGAACATGTCTGCAGGAGATGTCTCCATCTCGAGTCTCTCTGGCTCAGAGTCATTGAGTTGGAGTGTGAGTTGGAGACACTCCGACACATAAGGGAAGGTGAGAAATTTCTGGACAGTTTTATCCAGAATACAGTCACACCCCAGAGAAAAGCACAGGTTCAGGAAGGGGAAGTGTGTAACTGTTAGGGAGCTGGGTAGCGGGGATTTAGGAGAGGTTGAGAAGGAGGTCCCGCAGACACTGGTCCTGTCCAACAGGTACAAAGTACTCGCTACCAGGGAGAACAGCCACAATGCACACCAATGCACTGTGGTTCAGAAGGCTGTCTAAGACCGGGGGGGGTGGGGGGGAGGAGGGCAGAGCAGAATAGAAATGTGGTAGTGATAGGGAACTCTATAATTAGGCGGTTAGATGGCGCCCTCTGTAGCCAAGAGCGACAATCCCAAAGGGTGTGTTGCCTACCCGGTGCCAGGGTAAGAGCTATCTCACGGTGGCTGGAGAGGAACTTGGAAAGGGAGGAGGTAAATCCAGTTATCGTGGTCCATGTTGGAACAAATGACATAGGTAGGAACAAGGAGGAGGTCCTGCTGTATCAGGAGTTAGGCTCTAAATTTAAAAAACAGGACCTCCAGGGTAATAATTTCTGGATTATTGCCAGAGCCACGTGCAAATTGGCACAGAAGCAGACAGATCAGGAGAATTAACACGTGGCTAAAGGGCTGGTGTGGGAAAGAAGGGTTCCTTTTCATGGGACACTGGCACCAGTTCTGGGACAGGAAGGAGCTGTACTGATGGGATGGGCTCCACCTGAACCGTGATGGGACCAGTGTCCTAGCAGAAAGGGTAAATAGGGAGATGGCAAAGGCTTTAAACAATTAAGATGAGGGGAGGGATCTACAAGAAACGTAACCAACCTAATTATAAACAAAACGGGAAAAGATTGCATAGGAAAGAATAAAGTAAGGGAGGACATTGATGGCAAGGGAATAAATAGTTATAGAACAGGAGTCTAAAAAGATGGTTAAACATAAAGTGAGAGAAAATCCTATTAAAAATGAGTTAAACTGTAAAGCAATGCATACAGTGTCCGTAATAAATCAGGGGAGCCGGAGACAATCACGCAATGCGAGGCACCACACATAGTGGGGATTACTGAGCCATGGCTACAGAAAAATCAGGACTGGGAATTAAACATTGCAGGGTAAAAGATAGAGAAAAAGGGGAGGTGGAGTAGCTATACTTATTTGGGATATCATAATGGCAGTAGAAAAAAGTGACGTAGCTATCAGCAAGATAAAAATAGAATCCATATATAGAGATAGGGATAAAGATAAAGGATCAATCCCACTAATAGGTGTAGTCCGCAGACCAACTAATAGAGGAAGGGAGGTGGAGAAATTCGGGAAATGAGTAAAAAACATTATCATGGGGGATTTCAACTACCCCGATATTAATTGGACAGAAGAGGTAGGTAAAGGGGATAAGGGAATGGAGTTCCTACAATGTGTACAGGACTCCTTTCTAACCCAATATGTATTTGGATCTAATAATGGGGAATGAACCAGAGCAGATAAGAGAAGTAAAAGTAGGAGAACATCTAGGCAATAGTGACCATAATATAATACACTTTAAGATGATAATTGAGAAGGCCATAAGTATAACGATAACCAGGGTAATAGATTGGAGAAAAGCTGATTTTGAGGGGCTAAGGATAGAACTTGGGAAAATAAAATGGGCAACAATATTGGCAAACAACGATGTAAAACAACAATGGGAAACATTTAAAACAGTGTTCAACAGAGCGCAGGAAAAATATATTCTGCTAAAAGGAAAGATCAAGCTAAACACTAATGAGACTCCCATGTATGAATAAAACCATAAGGGAACAATTGAGGGTAAGGAAGGAGGCATAGATTAAGTACATAGACAACAGAAGAGAATATGAAGAGATTAGGAGAGAAGTCAAAAAAACAATTCGAAGGCAAAAAGGAACTATGAAATTAAATTATCAAGGAACATAAAACAAAATAGTAACATTATTTTATAGGCGCAGCAATTTATAAAAAAAAAGGAAGGTTGGGATAGAAATAGGGCCATTAAGGGATAGACAGGATAATACCAGAGGTAACGATAGAGAGATGTCAGAAATATTAAATAATTATTTTGCTTCAGTATTTACCAGGGAGATAGAACAGGTGGACATGACATTGGATGATGAGATTAGTAATGAGATAAGTGCATTTAAAATAAAGAGGGGATACAATAAATAAACTCCTCAAACTCAGAGGATAAAACCCCTGGTCCGGATGGATTGCATCCATGCATTTTAAAAGAATCTAGAGATAGAAGAGGCATCACTACACATATTTAATAAATCATTAGAAAAGGGTATCGTGTCAGAGGACTGGCGGATAGCTAGTGTAATATAATATATATATTTGAGAAGGTGATAGAACATGTCCAGGAAATTATAGACCAGTCAGCTTGACATCGGTGGTAGAAAAAATAATGGAATCCCTACTAAAGAAGAAAATAGAAGAACATCTAGAAACCAAAAACATAGTAATGAATAGTCAGCATGTGAAAGTTTTGCTTGACCAGCCTCATTGTCTACTTTCTCTGTTACCTCTTCAAAAAATTCAATGGTAATGTAGTAGGTGTAATTTATCTAGATTTTCAAAAGGCCCTTGATAAGGTACCCCATAATAGACTGATGAACAAGGTCAGAGAATGCGGAGCCAGGGGACAAGTAGCAGAATGGATTGCTGGCTGGCTTCAAGTCAGAAAGCAGAGAGTGGGAGTAAAGGGTAGCTATTCACAGTGGCAGAAGGTGGGTCGTGGTGTTCCACAAGGATCAGTGCTGGGACCACTGCTGTTCACAATTTATATTACCAATTTAGATTTTGGAATTAAAAACACAATTTCTAAATTTGTGGATGACCCCAAATTGGGGGGATAGTCAATACTGAGGAGGACTGCAACAAATTACAGGAGGACATTAATAAACTTGCAGAGTGGGCATATAATTGGCAAATGAAGTTCAACACACACAAATGTGAGGTATTACATTTTGGTAGGAAGAACAGGGAGGTCACTTATCACCTTGAAGGGGGCGAGCCGAGGTGGGGTAGAGGAACAAAGGGATCTGAGTACAAATACACAAATCACTAAAAGTTGCGACACAGGTTAGCAAGGCCTTAAAAAAAAAAAAAAAAAAAAAAAAAAAAAAAAAAAGCAAACCGAGTACTAGGGTTTATTTCTAGAGGCCCAACCAGTCCCCATCCACCACCACACTCCTCCGCCTGGCTGAACTTGTTCTCACATTGAACAACTTCTCCTTTGACTCCACTCACTTCCTCCAAATCAAAGGTGTTGCTATGGGAACCCACATGGGTCCTAGCTATGCCTGCCTTTTCGTGGGATATGTGGAACACTCTTTGTTCCAGTCCTACTCGGGTCCCCTCCCTCACCTCTTTTTTTCGGTACATTGATGACTATCGGTGCCATTTCCTGCTCTCACCCTGAACTAGATAATTTAATTCACTTTGCTTTCAATTTCCACCCTTCCCTCACCTTCACATGGTCCATCTCCAACTCTTCCCTTCCCTTCCTCGACTTCTCCATCTCCATTTCTGGGGATAGGTTATTGACAAATATTCACTACAAACCCACTGACTCCCACAGCTACCTGGACTACACTTCCTCCCACCCCGCCTCCTGTAAGGACTCTATTCCATTCTCCCAGTTTCTCCATCTCCGCCACATCTGCTCTGACAATGCCACCTTCCATACTAGTACTTCCGACATGTCTTCCTTTTTCCTCAACCGAGGATTCCCCTCTACAGTGGTTGACACGGCCCTTGACAGTGGTTGACACGGCCCTTGACCGTGTCCGTTCTATCTCCCGCACTTCAGCCCTCACCCCTGCCCCTCCCTCCCGGAACCACGATAGAGTTCCCCTTGTCCTCACCTTTCACCCCACCAGCCTCCACATTCAACGGATCATCCTCCGCCATTTCCGTCACCTCCAGTGTGATCCCACTGCCAAACGCATCTTCCCATCGCCTCCCCTTTCAGCATTCCGTAGGGACCGCTCCCTCCGCGACACCCGAGTCGACGACTCTATCACCCCCAACACCCCTTCCCCTTCGCCCGCCACCTTCCCATGCAAGCGCAGGAGATGCAACATCTGCCCTTATACCTCCCCCCTTCCCACTGTCCAGGGTAGGGTTGCAAAATTCTGGGAATTTTTAAAAGAGGAAACTTTCCATGGGAATTTTTGGGAATTTATGGGAATTTTGAGTTTTTTTGCACACTGATGGTTTTTGTCTCTGACCCTTATTATCTTTGTCGTCAAAATAGACATACTGTTCCATACAAATAAAAACAGGCTTTCAAAACTTTATTTAGGTTATAATTTTGAACTTTATTGAACCCCCACAAAAAAGACCCATCTAAAATAAAATAAAAAAAGCGTCAGCTTATTTAGCCTGTAATTTGTCCTTATTTTGTCCCTTTTGAGTCTTCTACTCATGAGTCTTCTACTCCTCATTGCTCCTCCTGATTCTCTGACTCTGGCTCTGACGTGTCCATTTCCTCCTCTGTCAGTGTCTAGCTGTGTGGCGGACACTTCTGTATCTGGCTCAATAAGTTGTAGGTTCGCCCGGATAGCCACCAGTTTCTCCACTCTTGTTAGTCAGCCTGTTGCGCACCTCGTTTCTTTGAGCTTTCCTTGGACTCTGTTATACTCAGCCTCCAGCAAATAAGTAGACAAAGCATGTCTGGTGGGAGGACAGTATGCAGGGCGAATAACATTGAAAAATCTCTTCCAGTACACATTTGGCTGTGAGCATGAGGGGTGAGCCTGTTGCATATACAGCTCGAGCAAGGCACTCATCTGCATTCTTCTGGCTATGGTTATCCATTGTATCAAAGAACCTTCCAAGTGGGCCAGGAGTTGCTGATGATAAGGAGCCTGATGCTGAATGAGAACCATCATCTTCTTGAATGGAAGCAGAGGAACTCTGGGCTGACTGCTGTGAGCTTTGAGTGAAGTTGTTGCATTTGGATAAATGCTGCTGCATCTTTGTGGCATTCTTTACATATGGCTTTCTACAGTGTTTGCACATGTACACAGTCTTTCCATCTTTAATGCCTGGGGTAAAATGCTTCCACACATCCGACGGTAAACGTGGCATTGTTCTATGCAGAGAAATAAAGGGCATTCATCTGTGTCGAACTGCGGTCGATCAGCACGATTGCAACAGGGTGAGTACATTTTTGCTGATGCTCCATGTGATGGAAGCATGACCTGTACACACATGACGCTACATCACCAATAGTGTATTATTTTGTATATTTTAAATTGAAGGACAACAGAGTTCAACAAGTAACTGGTTTATTTGGTATAAAGTCTGATTTACTTACTGCATCATCACAACATCAGCAGAAAACAAAATGACTTCCCTCAGGACCCCTAACCTGGATCTTAAAAGAACTATAGCAGTCTTACAGATGCCTGCAGGCAAATCACAATTCGATATGCAAATATTACAAATAGAGGGAGCTAATCGCTCATCCACTCATCCAACCAATCAGGACACATTTGTTCACAGTCACACACAAAACTTGTAATTATTAAAACAAGCCAAGTAAGAAGATAAACATATATTGATTAAGAAATTCCTCAATAATTAAGATTCCATCTCTGTTAGTAATTTTAAGAGAGGACCTGTGGGGGAAAAAAAGAAAGAAATACAAAAAAAACAATATTATGCTAGCATGTGCTTTTTTGGGCAAAATTCCCAAGCTAAACTTCCCGTGGAAAATTTCCAGAAATTTACTGGAAACTTTCCACCCCTTTGCAACCCTAGTCCAGGGCCCCAAACACCCCTTCCAGGTGAAACAGCGATTTACTTGTACTACTTGTAATCTAGTATACTCTATTCGCTGCTCACGATGCGGTCTCCTCTACATTGGGGAGACCAAACGCAGATTGGGTGACTGCTTTGCGGAACACCTCCGCTCAGTCTGTAAGGGTGACCCCGAGCTTCCAGTTGCCTGTCACTATAATTCACCGCTCCATTCCCACTCAGACCTTACCGTCCTCGGAAGCTCAGCATAAGATCGAGGAACAGCACCTCATCTTTCGATTAGGCACTTTACAGCCCTCTGGACTCAACATAGAGTTCAACAATTTCGGATCATAACCTCGGCCCCTATCTCATATATTTTTATCCACACTCTGTCCTTTTTTTAGACCACACTTGGAGTACTGCGTACAGTTCTGGTCACCATATTATTAAAAGGATATAGAGGCACTGGAGAGGGTGCAGAGAAGATTTACAAGGATGATACCAGAAATGCGAGGGTATACATATCGCGAAAGGATGAACAGGCTGGATCTCTTTTTTTTCCTCTTGAAAAAGAAAGCTGAGGGGTGACCTAACAGAGGTCTTTAAAATTATGAAAGGTTTTGATAGAGTGGATACAGAGAGAATGTTTCCACTTATGGGGAAGAGCATAACTAGAGCCCATCAATATAAGATAGTCACCAAGAAATCCAATAGGGAATTCAGAAGAAACTTCTTTACCCAGAGAGTGGTGAGAATGTGGAACTCCCAACCACAGGGAGTGGTTGAAGCGAATAGTATCGATGATGCATTTAAGGGGAGGCTAGACAATCGTATGAGGGAAAAGGGAATAGAGGGTTATGCTAATAGATTTAGATGAGGAAAGACGGGAGGAGGCTCGTGTGGAGCATAAACGCCGGCATGGACTGGTTGGGCCGAATGGCCTGTTTCTGTGCCGTATATCCAATGTTTTGGTCTCCCTACCTAAGGAAGGATATACTTGCCATAGAGGGAGTGCAACGAAGGTTCACCAGACTGGTTCCTGGAATGGGGGGATTGTCCTATGAGGAGAGATTGAGTAGACTAGGCCTATATTCTCTAGAGTTTAGAAGAATGAGAGGTGATCTCATTGAAACATACAAAATTCTTACAGGGCTTGACAGGGTAGATGCAGGGAGGATGTTTCCCCCTGGCTGGGGAGTCTAGAACCAGGGGTCACAGTCTCAGAATAAGGAGTCGGCCATTTAGGACTGAGATGAGGAGACATTTCTTGAGGTGGTAAATCTTTGGAATTCTCTACCCCAGAGGGCTGTGGAGGCTCAGTCATTGAGTATATTCAAGACAGAGACCGATAGATCTTTGGATATTAAGGGAATCGAGGGATATAGGGATAGTGCAGGAAAGTGGCGATGAGGTAGAAGATCAGCCTTGCTCTTATTGAATGGTGGAGCAGGCTTGAGGGGTCAAATGGCCTACTCGGGCTCCTATTTCTTATGTTCTTAAAACTCTATGAAAATCTCTTTTCTTTCTCCAATGGAACAAGTCCCAGTCTCCCACGTCTGCCCTTGTACAATAGTTTCATTGCTTTATTTATCCTTGGGATATGGGCCTCACTGGCAAGGCCAGCATTTATTGCCCACCCCTAGTTGACCTGGCTGAATGTCTTGCTGGCCACTTCAGAGGACAGCTGAGTCAGCCGTAATAGTGTGGGACTGGATTCATGTATAGGCCAGGCTGGTTTCCTTCCCTGAAGGACATTAGTGAATATGCTGCCATGGTGGGATTTAAACACTTAGCCTCTGGGCTACTAGTCAGTAACATAACCACTACACTAATGTACCCAGTTGTTGCTAGTGTCATCCTTCTGCATCTAGACAGTCCACGCTCCATGGCTTTAATGTCCTTTCTGTAATGGAGTGCCCAAGACTGCACCCAGTGCTCTATAGTCTAGTCATTGCCTTGTACTAGCTTACCATAACCTCTTTGCTCTTCTATTCTGTGCCTTTATGTGACACAAAACACTCTTGGCCTTTTTTAATGGCTTTATCTACCTGCATTTGCAGGTTCTCTGTTCAGTGACACCTTTGTCTTTGCATCGAGTGTCAAGGAGGGTCTTGAAGGAGAGGGAGATGGAGCAGCAGAAGGATTCAGGAAGGAAATTCCAGAGCGTGGGAATATAGGTGGCTGGGGGCATAGGTGGCCAATGGTGGGCGAGGGTGGGGTGGAATGCATGAGGCCAGAGTCAGAGGAATGGAGAGTTTGGAGGGGGTGAGGGAAGGATTTTTGATCTGGAGATGGTTAAAGATAGAGGGGCAAGGCCATGATGGGATTAACACATGAGGATGAGCATATCAATTTAAGGCATTGAGAGACAGGAGCCAATGCAGGTCAGTGAGTACAGGGGTGAAGGGTGACTGGGACTTGGTACGGGATAGGATATGGGCAGCAGTGTTTTAGATGAGCTGCAATAAGGAGGCTGGGTAGCCAGCAGGGAGAGTATTGGAATAATAGAGTCTGGCGGTGAGAAAGGTAATGGATGAAAGTTTCAGCAGAAGTAGGGTCAGAGGTAGGCGATGTTAGAGGTAGACAGTGTTTGTGATAAGATTAGGGATTAGGAGAGTGTCAGATGATCAGCTCAGGGTCAAAGTATTAGGAGGTACATGTGAAGGACAGGGCTGTGTTTATTTGCACCACAAGTGGTTGGACCAGATTTCTGATTGGTCCCCTTGGAGGACCAGGCACACCCAACAGTTTGTGTGGAATGTGTAATTTGATCCTGCCTGTTGGAGAGTAATTCAAAGGCTCTGCAATGTGTAATTTGATCCAGCCATTGTCACAGGCAGGCTGCTCCAGTGCAGCCATGACAGTGGCATATCTACCTGTTAATGTGCTCACCTAGAAAAGTAAGATAACTCTCACACGGCCACGTACGGCCTGCCCTGTCGACCTCCTCCCAATCATCAGTTGAGTGATATAACATAAAATGCTCAGCCAGTCAGGCAGCATCTGTGGGAGAGAAACCGAGTTAACATTTCAGGTCGATGACCTTTCATCAGAACGTGAAACGTTAATTCGGCTTCTTTTTCTGTAAATGCTGCATGATTTGCTGATTGAAATCCACAGCATTGACTATTTTACATAATTTTGAGCTGCAAGGTTGGTTTAATGAGGCGCATTTCGTTCAACGAGAACAGGTAAGGGTGACGTCATTACAAGTGACAGCATTAGCAGATCCGTAGATTTTTAGCATGTGCTGAGAATGACATCATCGAGTGGCCTGGCTCATGTGCAGGATGACATCACAGGTCAACCGAAAACCGGAAGTACCCACACTATCGCTAATCACTCCATCAAACTATATCCTCTGGGTGAGAGCTGCAGTGACTGATGGGGCATTGTGTGGGGGTCACGGATTGTTAACAGGTTTACTGGATACGGAATGAATGGCAACAGTGTCATGACTACCAGATTACGTCCAGTCCAATGATGTCACTTGCCGCATACCTGTCGGGCTTTCCGAGAAATTAATTCCCTGCCTTTCATGGTCAAGAGCGTGATCCAGGCCATAGGGGAGAAGAGGGAGAACGTGGTGAGGATGTAAAGAGGGTGTGGGTGAGGTTGGAAGACAGTGACCCAGGTCTAACAGGGTAGAACATGATCCGTCTTCCCATCTGGATCATGTTCTCGCTCTCACCCCTCCTTTAGACCTGGATCACATTCTTTCCCTTCCCCACTGTTCTCTCCGTGCGTCCCCCCTTCAAGCTCCTGACCTCCTCTCCTCTCTCCTCTCTTTTATTCCCCCCGCCCCCGGGCCGATCTCCTCTCCACAGGGAGGAAACGTGGTTGATGCCGCAGCTCTGTCGCTAGGCACATGTCCTCCGGCTGCAATGTCCGGGGCGGGGTGGTGTTTAGGCTCCGCCCCCATACAGTGCGCATGCGCAGAACGACTCAAATTTGTTCATACAAATAATCACTCCGGAAGGACGGGGCTCTTGTTCGTTAACTGCACTAATGCAGTGTGCAGCAATGATTTTGTCTTCATGCTCAGACCTGTTTAACTGTTAATGCATTGTCTCCCACAGAACCACTGTCTGAACCTCTGATCAATGCTACCTATGTGGATACCACCATCGAACTGATCTGTCGAGTGTCTGTGGGGAAAGCGAGTTCCATTCTGTGGAGAAAAGATGATGAAGTGATAACGAATGGCCAACATTATCAGTTAGTGCAAAACAACAGCAAGTTGATTATTTCTGAAGTCAAAACTTCAGTCTGTGGGAATTACACTTGCACCGTGGAAAACCCTGTTAGCAAGAAGAACAATTCATATTCTCTTTCTATTTACAGTAAGTCAAGCCAGCCACTGAATTCCATTTATTAGTTAGAATTAATATTCCACCGACATCCCTTGCACTCAGCCTCACCTAAGGATGTTACTGTGGGGATAACATTGTGTATCGTTATTCTCCACTTTTTTTTTATATGGATTGTCCCACAAATGGCCCAGAAATATCCATGGTAGGAAAAAGGAGTAGGATGGAAAATCACAGACTGGTAGTGTGCAATTTCCCGATTATACGCTCTCGACATTTACCAGGACCAAGCGGAAAATCACCCTTTAAGTTAGCAGTGTGACTCGGAGTGCCGACATAGTGGTTAGCACTGTTGCCTCACAGCGCCAGGGACCCGGATTCGAATCTGGCCTCAGGTGACTGTCTGTGTGGAGTTTGCACATTCTCCCCGTGTTTGCGTGGGTTTTCTCCGGGTGCTCCGGTTTCCTCCCACAGTCCAAAGATGTGCGGGTTAGGTTGATTGGCTATGATAAAAATTGACCTTTAGTGTTAGGGGGATTAAATACATGGGGTTACAGGGATAGGGTGGGGTAGGGGTTACGGGGATCGGGTGGGATATGTGTCAGTGCAGGCTCGATGGGCCGAAATGGCCTCTATCTGCACTGTGGGGTTTCTGTGATTCTGTGATTTCTGTGAGGATGCCCGATGTGGGAAATGGCAGATTATTACACTGGTGTCCTATGATGCACTCTTCTGATCGTGGAGTTGGGTATATTGTTGGGACAGAGTGGAGGCACTTTACATTGTGTCTAAGTGTATGGGTAGCTAGCCTGCAAAGTGGGGGCAAGAAAGTGGGAATTTCTAACGCACAAGACCTTGATAACTACACTTAAAAGGGGAAAATGTCCCTGTTCACATTTTGTAACCTGGTTTGGAAAGTAGTGTAAGTTTAAAATAATGTTTCTATTTCAGGTCTTGTACCTGCGCATCATTGCACAGCGGCATTTTCCATTGTCGCACTGATTGCCCCTGTTGCCGCACTGATTGCCCCTGTTGCTGCACCCTGGGTTGATAAAATGCCATGCTTGACTGAGCACATCAAAATAACAAGTAAGAGAAATTTGTTCTTTGCACAATCTGGTGTTGAAAGTTTAAAACTGTCAATTTAATAATAGACCCTGTGAAACATTTAAATGTGATGCCTGTGTCATCTTGAATTCTGGACCTCAATATTTCAAAATTATTAATTTGATGTGTGAATATTGTCTGCTCAAGTTATTTTAATAAATGTTCTTCTTGTTCCAGGTCGTGTGTTTGTTTGGATCATGCTACAAACCTTGCAGTTTACCCCAATGCTTTCGTTTATCATTCTTCTTGTTGCATACATGTGTTGGATATTGGCTGAAGGTACTGTATGTTCTCCTATTAGTAATTGCATTTCAGCAATACTTCTTGACCTACTGTACTATATTCCAGTGTAGTGACTAAGAACTCCTGAGGTGGTGAGTACTAATCTCACTGTGGCAAACTGGATTTGAATTTAATATATTTGCCAATTTGTGGGCTGTCACCAAAAATTGACTCTGAAAGCTGTCATTTTCAGTAAAAACCCAACTGGCTCTCTTGGGAGTTTCCTTGGAGTTGCTCCCACTTCGCCGTCATAACATCATCGTTCTTCTGGCGAAATTACGGCAGTGGAGCGGGAGTAGCACTGAAGAAATTCCTGCCCTAAAGATCCTTCACTCACGTGACAAGTCGCATGCTATAAGTGCGCTAAAAAACCCTTTTGTTTTAAAACTTAGTATTTAGACATCACTCATTCCCAAATCCTTTCTGTGGGGCTGGGGGGAGGGGGGAGGGAATCCAAAATTCTGAAATGTCTGCCTTGTGTCTCGATGACCAGAACAGGACACAGTACTCCAGTTGTGGGCTGACCATAGTATGAGTCAATCAAACATTATAATGAGGAAAGTATCTCCTCTTCTGGCTTCCAGCAGGAAGCCTTGCTTGATGCGAGCATTTATTGGACAATTGGCGCTACAGTGTTGTAGCCCTACCTTCATCACTTGCTCATATCAAGCACGGCTCCCAGTGGGAGTGCTGGACTACTAAACCTGTCGTGAAAATTCATCACTGGAAGCCTGGTCAGCAACAAGGTCCGAGCATGTGGAGTCAGGGGTCAAGTGGCAGAATGGATAGCAAGCTGGCTGCAGAACAGAAAGAAGAGAGATGGGGTTAAGGGCAGCTACATAGACTGGCAAAAGGTGGGAAGTGGTGTTCCACAAGGATTAGTGCTGGGACCACGGTTGTTCACCATTTACGTAAATGATTTGGACTCTGGAATCTAAAGTAACATTTCAAAATTTGCAGACAACACCAAACCGGGGAGTATAGTTAATACAGAAGAAGACTGTGACAAAACACAAGAGGACATTAATAAACGTGCAGAATGGGCGTGTAATTGGTAAATGAATTTCAGTATGAGGTGTTATATTTTCATAGGAAGAATAAGGAGGCCACATGTTGCTTGGAAAATAAGTCTAAAATAGGGTAGAAGAGCAAAGTGATCTCGGGGCAGATACACAAATCACTAAAAGTAGCAACGCCGGTTAATAAGGCCATAAAAGCAGCAAATGAAGCACGGGATCAAATTGTAAACCAGTTATGTTAAACACATATCGAACCTTGGTTCGACCACACTTCGAGTGCTGTGCACAGTTTTAGTTTCCATATTACAAAAAAGTTAGAGGCACTAGAGAAGGTGCAAAAAAAGATTTACAAGGATGATACCAGAACTGAGAGGATATACTTTTCAGGAAAGGCTGAACAGGCTGGGGCTCTTTCTCTAGAAAAGAGAAGACTGAGGGGTGATATAATAGAGGTCTTTAAAATTATGAATTTTATGCTCAGTAATGGGGCCATAAATGCTGCCATCAATAGTCACTCGAATGCTGCAGGTTCTTGTTGAAGAGGGAAAGATTATTTTCTCTGGTCAGGGAGTCGGTGACGAAAAGTCATAAATTTAAACTTGCCTCTGAGTGAGGACCGAGGTTAGCAAGAATTCCTTTATTTGAGGGCTGTTGGAGCATGGAATGCTCTGTTATAGGGAGCGGTTGAGGCAGAGACCATTGCATCTTTTAAGGGAAAATTGGGGAGTGAGTGGGGCAGTGAGATTTAGTTGTGGATCACTGGAGCAACAAGCTGGCACAGACCTAATGGACCAAATGGCTGCTTCCTGTGCTGTAAACATCCTGGCCTAGAAATTGAGTTTGTGCTGCGCCAGGGCTTTAGTGCCGGAAGTTAGCGCCGCGCTAAGTCCCTTTGCGCGCGCCAAAAATTCAGTAGCGCCACGCCCAAATGGCTGCCGGCGCTACTGAAGGGTTTTAGCACCTGAAAACTGGCGCAACGCGCCGCATTGCGGCGCTATTCCGGCGCTGCGCTGCCCGCTGCGGTGCGGCAGGCTCGGGAAGTGCAGGCCTCCTCCTTCCGTTAAGGAGGAGCTGCCTGCACCCGGCCGCGGCCCGCGCAAATCTCTTCAAAAATGAGCCCGGCACCTCGGACAAGTGCCGGGCTTGCATCTGTTCCGGGGGGGGGTGGGAGAAGTCCGGGGAGGGAGCTGCGGGCAGGCGGCCAGCGGGAAAGCGGCCGGCCGCCGCGCCTCCTTAAAGCGCTGGCGCAGACTCCGGCAACACTCGTTTGCCGGAGTCTTAGTTGCGGCTGCCACTGGCGAGGCGGCCGCAACTGAATTTCGGCTTGGGGCCGGGTTACCACGGCAACCGGGACGCTGCGCACACCGATGACGTCATCGGTGCCGGCGCAGCGCTACCGGTCTACCGCCGTGGAAGGGCCCCAGGCAATTTAGGAACCGGCGCCAATTGCAGCACTAGGCCCTCTAGCGCCGCAAAATCGGTGCTAAGGGCACTGAATTTCTAGGCCCCTGAGTCTATAAGTAAGGAATTTCCTTAAGTTGTATCGAGATTTTATTTGTATTTATTCTCTAACCTGTGAATGTGTGTAATATTATTCACCTTTTGTTCCTTTAATAGGGTTTTCTGGAATCACAGTGTCTATGTGGGTGCTTTTCTGTCTCCATCTAATATTAACCGTATTATTGGCTTGTAATATGATGGCCCGTGACAGGAAAAGTTTAAATAAGATCTTGACGACCAAACGTAAGCTTGAACATGAGTTATTTTTTATATCGCTCTTATCAAAGTCATTCATGATTTTAAAACCCTCGCCTCTTAGCATTCTCTGCTCCATTAAAGAGTCCCATTAACCTCATCCTGCTAATCTACACTCTACGCTCTCTCTGGCTTTTGCCCTGCCATTGCTATGCAATTGGCCATTAAACCTCCTGAAACAAGCGTGCAGCATGTAAATGGGTGTTAAAGCCTTTTTATGGACTCATTGCTGAGCAAATTATTTTCTTTATCCCATTACTGAGGGAGTGTGTATATTTGTCCTTTATTTTTCTCATGAACGTGCTGTTCTTCCCCGACCTAATCTACCATCCACCTATTTTCAAGGTGCCATTATACTGCTGCTTCTTTGAGAGATATGAGGCAGGAGAACCCAGTTATACTGCCATTCAGTTTGCACGCTGCAGTTAAGATGCAGGATCAGCAGGTTGGGGATATAAATCTACCAGAGTCAGAGCTTCACTGAGCAGTTTGGGAAGCCTTTAAGGCAGTAGTCAGGTCAGCCTGTTGCTCCCGTCTCCGAGGGGCAGGCTGCTGCTCTCCGATTTCACTGCTTATGCTGGGTGGATATTGCTACCGGCTTGTAAGTCTGTCCCCAGTATAGTAATGGACCCCAAACCCCACCCTCCCTGGAATTGGAGACTGGTCAGGGAGAGTCCAAAGCGACAGGTAGAGTTTCTACACTGATAGCTTCGGATAATTAACTATCGCTGGAAGAGGCGCAATGGGCCGAATGGCCTCCATCTGTGCTGTAATTGTCGTGAAACAAATAATGACTGAGATAAACGAACTGCCAGAAAGCGAAATAAATTCAGAGGGGGTGAGTCTAAGGTTCAGAAAGTTTGATATGGAATGAACTTGGAGGAAGAGCCCACTTTTGATTTTGCTACCTGACCGACCAGGAACAAACTGGGAGCAAGGACTGAGAGAAATAACAAAGATTTTTGAAGTTCATTTCTAATTTTGTAATTTGAGTGGAATATACTAATGGTCTGGAGCAATGTTTGGGGTGTATTAGTGATTGTCTTCTATCCCTGTAGAATTAGACTGATGATGCTGTGCACTGCACGTTGTATGAACAAACTTGTATTTATATAGCACCTTCCACAACTCCAGGCAGTTCACCGCCAATGGAGTCCTTTTTGAATTGTAGTCACTGTTGTAATGTGGGAAACACAGCAGCTAAATTGGGCACAGTAAGGTCCCACAAACCTCAATGACATAAATGACCAGGTAATTTTTTTTGCAATGCTGTTTGAGGGATAAATGTTGGCCAGGACACCAGGAAAACTGACCTGCTCTTCTTAAAATAGTACCATGGGATCTTTATACATCCACCAGAGTGGGAGAAATAGACCTCGGTTTAACGTCTCGTCCAAAAGATTTTAATCGCTCTACCATTTGCCATCTCCTTCTCATCCTCGTCCTGACCTAGGGACCACAAGCTCACAATAAAAAGGTAATGGGGCAAATGTTCCTGTTCCTGCTTCTGGGATCACCTGCGCAGCAAATACAGGAGAATCGGGCGGAGAGTCGCAGACTCTCTAAGGGAGGCCACCTGATTTTCAGTCTGTTAATTTAACTGGATGGAGAATGGAATGGGCTCTGTTAGGGGCGTGTGCTCCTCCCTGTTCGATTTTTCTGTATTTGCTGCACCCAGATGATCCAATAATCCCAAGCGCAGGAACAGGAAAATCTTCCCTGTACATTTTGATCAGTCGCATTCCCCAGAGGCACAGCTGGAGGCAGACAGGTCAGGATTTGTGTGTGAGAGTGTGACCTGTGCTCTCTCTGATACTTTCTGTTTTTGTTCTCAGCATGCTGTCTAATGCTGTGTGCTGCAAATCCATTGGGTGGAATCATTGTGCTACTTGCATCAGCTAACCTGATTGCGGAAGTAAAGAAACAAGCTGGTGAGTGTTCAATGATAAAGTTGTAGCCAACAAATCAATTCTGAAAGTAGTATCCCATGAGGAATACTGTGATTAGAAGAGCTAATTGTAGTCATTGGCCCGGAATTTGCGGTCAGTGGCGAAGCGAAGGTGTTCACCGCTGGCCCCGAAGTACACTTCGCACAAGGATCTTGCGAGCTCTGGGTCGAGAACTTCGCTTAAATTCAAATCAATGGAGGTTAGTGAGGATCCCCTTGTGTGAGCTGCTGTGGTGTCAACAAGCTGTCTCAGCGACCAATCAAAACGCTGAATTCTCAGACAGCAAACTAGGAAGTGAGTAAGCTCTTAAAATTCTAACTTTTAAATATGTTCGCGAGAACAAAACAAAGATTGGGGTTCTCTCATTGGGGGGTGGGGGTGGGGGGGTTTGAAAAGACAAACCTGAAATAAAGATGAACAAACTTTAAAAAAAAAAGATTTAAAGTTTCTTACTTTTAATTTTTATTAAAATGGATAAATTTCACACTGCACAAAATTAAAATGAGTTTTCCAGGCCCTTAACATTTGTTAACCAGTCAGTACGCTGTTATAACCCCAGTTACACCTAATCCCTTTGGGCCTAACTTTTAGTGGGGAATTTAACAGCGTTCTTACTGTGGAAGAGCCAAAGTTTTCGTCAGTTTCCCTGATTTGAGTGATTACACAGATTGCTGGCTCTGTGTGGAGGCGGTGCACAGTGCAGAAATAGTAGCATGGTGGTTATGTTTCAAATCCCACCATATCAGCTGGAGAATTTACATTCAGTTAATTAAGTAAACCTGGCATAAAAAGCTAGTATCAGTAATGGTGACCATGAAACAATCAGATTGTCATAAAAACCCATCTGTTTCACTTAATGTCCTTTAGGGAAGGAAATCTGCCGTCCTTATCTGGTCTGGCTGATATGTGACTCCAGACCCACAGCAATGTGGTTGATTCTTAACTACCCTCTGAAATGGCCTAGCAAGCCGCTCAGTTGTAACAAACTGCTACGAAAAACAATAGTGGTGGTCAGTAGACGGACCACCCGGCATCGACACAGGCACCGGCTTCAGACACGACAACGGCATACTAACATTTGGGGAATTGTGCCAAAATTAGGAGAGCTGTCCCACAGATGAGTCATACTCGCAGAATCATACCTTTCAGCCAATGTCCCAGTCTCCTCCATCACCATCCCTGGGTATGTCCTGTCCCACCGGCAGGACAGACCCATCAGAGCTGGTGGCACAGTGGTATACAGTTGGGAGGGAGTGGCCCTGGGAGTTCTCAACATTGACCCCGGACCCCATGAAGTCTCATTGCTTCAGGACAAGCATGGGCAAGGAAACCTCCTGCTGATTACCACCTACCGCCCTCCCTCAGCTGATGAATCAGGACTCCTCCATCTTGAACGTCACTTGGAAGAAGCATTGAGGGTAGCAAAGGCACAGAATGTACTCTGGGTAGGGGACTTCAATGTCCATCACCAAGAGTGACTCGGTAACACCACTACTGACCGAGCTGGCCATGTCCTGAAGGACACAGCACCACTACTGACTGAGCTGGCTGAGTCCTCAAGGGCATAGCTGCCAAACATCTGCGGCAGGTGGTGAGAGAACTAGCGCGAGGAAAAAACCTACTTGACCTCGTCCTCACCGATCTACCTGCCGCAGATACATCTGTCCATGACCATGGCCTCTAGCCATTGTGGAGATGAAGTCCTCTCTTCACACTGAGGACACCCTCCATCGTGTTGTGTGGCACTACCACCGTGCTAAATGAGAGAGATTCAGAACAGATCTAGCAGCTCAAAACTGGGCATCCATGAGGCACTGTGGGCCATCAGCAGCAGCAGAATTGTATTCTACCTCAATCTGTAACCTCATGGCCCGGCATATCCCTCACTCTACCACTACCATCAAGCCAGGGGACCAACCCTGGTTCAATGAGGTGTGCAGAAGAGCATGCCAGGAGCAGCACCAGGCATACCTAAATGTGGTGCCAACCTGGGGAAGCTACAACACAGGACTACATACATGCTAAAAAGGAAAAGCAGCATGCTATGGACAGAGCTAAGCGATCCCACAATCAACGGATCATGAGTGGTGGCGGACAATTAAAAAACTAACGGGAGGAGGAGGTTCCATGAATATCCCCATCCTCAATGATGGTGGAGTCCAGCACGTGAGTGCAAAAGACAAGACTGAAGCGTTTGCAAAAATCTACATCCAGAATTGCAAAGGGATGATCCATATCAGCTTCCTCCTGAGGTCCCCAACATCACAGAAGCCAGTATTCAGCCAATTCAATTCACTCCACATGATATCAAGAAATGGCTGAGCACACTGAATACAGCAAAGAATACACCCCGACAACATCCCAGTTGTCGTGCTAAAGACTTGTGCTCCAGAACTAGCCACGCCTCTAGCCAAGCTGTTCCAGTATAGCTACAACACTGGCATCTACCCGACAATGTGGAAAACTGCCCAGGTATATCCTGTCCACAAAAAGCAGGACAAATCCATTCCGGCCAATTACCGGCCCCATCAATCTACTCTCAATTATCAGCAAAGTGATGGAAGGTGTCGTCGACAGTGCTATCAGGTGACACTTACTTACCAGTAACCTGCTCACCGATGTTCAGTTTGGGTTGCAGCCTTGGTCCAAACATGAACAAAAGAGCTGAATTCCAGAGGTGAGAATGACGGCCCTTGACGTCAAGGCAGCATTTGACCGAGTGTGTCATCAAGGAGCTCTAGTAAAATTGAAGTCAATGGGAATCGGGCTTGAGTCATACCTGGCACAAAGGAAGAATGGCTGTGGTTGTTGGTCAATTATCTTAGCCCCAGGACATCGCTGCAGGAGTTCCTCAGGGCAGTGACCTAGGCCCAACCATCTTCAGCTGCGTCATCAATGACCTTCCCTCCATCATAAGGTCAGAAATGAGGATGTTCGCTGATGACTGCAGAGTGTTCAGTTCCATTCGCAACTCCTCATAATGAAGCAGTCCATGCCCGCATGCAGCAAGACCTGGATGACATTCAGGCTTGGGCTGATAAGTGGCAAGTAACATTCGCGCCAGGCAATGACTATCTCCAACAAGCAAGAGTCTAACTACATTCAATTGCATCACCATCGCCGAATCCCCCACCATCAACATCCTGGGGGTCACCATTGACCAGAAACTTAACTGTACCAGCCATATAAATACTGTGGCAACAAGAGTGGGTCAGAGGCTGGGTATTTTGCAACAAGTGTCTCGCCTCCTGACTCCCCAAAGCCTTTCCACTATCTGCAAGGCACAAGTCAGGAGTGTGATGGAATACGCACCACTTGCCTGGATGAGTGCAGCTCCAACAACACTCCAGAAACTCGTCCTTCACTACCTCCACCACCGGTGTACTGTGGCTGCAGTGTGTACCATCTACAAGATGCACTGCAGCAACTCACCAAGGCTTTTTCAGCAGCACCTCCCAAACCCGCGACCTCTACCACCTAGAAGGACAAGGGCAGCAGGTGCATGGGAACAACATCACCTGCAAGTTCCCCTCCAAGTTGCACACCATCCTGACTTGGAAATATATATGCCGTTCCTTCATTGTCGCTAGATCAATCCAAATCTAACCCCACTGCCCTGCTCTCTCCTCATATCCATCTCTCTCTGTGCTTCAAATATTGATCCAATTTTCCCTTGAGGCACAGTGATCCCTGTCTCAAGACTCTTGTCCCCACTCCCTGTGACTGGAGACATTCTGACTGATATTTTCTGTTCCTGGGGAGTTTCTCTGTACATTCCAAACGCCTTTGTTACTTTATACTTTTTTTTTGAATTGCAACACAGAAATCTGAATGTGAGATGAAGTGCAATGGACATGAAATGTCTACTGAACGTGATGGCTGGAATTTTCAGCTTTAATGCTCCTTACTGTCCTGGGTACGGACCGTGGGATATTCCGCACTACCAACCAAGATTTTCAGATCATTAAAATCATGGTCCGGAGATGCACAACTTCCTGATACATGCTCCCAGTGTGCCAGGAGTGCTGAAGCAGAGTATCCTGGCATTTTTTATAATAATAAATGAGATGTACATCGTACCAAATGTGCTGCAGCTAATAATACAAGCTGAAAATTGGGAGCCAAGGATTTTTAGTATAACTGTGAGGCCTCAAATGAAGTTATTTTTTCTAATGACCTGTGTTGTAGACAAGTCAAAGAATATGTATTGCATGTATTGTATCCAAAATAAATCCGTCTTCCAGCTAATCTGTGATTAGAACTGCAGTTCAGATATTGACATGATGATCTCTATTGGCAGGTAAAGGATGTGAACCAGCAGCCAATCTACAATCAACTATAATTCTTGCTGTGGTGGTGACGTTAGTTATTCTTGTTATAAGCTGTGTGCTTCACCTCGCGTGTAAGTAATGATGGTACAAGTTGTTTCTAAACTGTTGTAATGGACACAATGCTGTGAGCAGGAACGGTGACTGGGATTTTCCACTTCAGTCACTCCTGACGGATTGCATATTGTAAAATTCCATACCTCCGGCCCATTACTTTTCACCCAACTGATGAAAAACAATTATGAGCTGGGAGTGTGGAATTTACTGATGTTGCCGAGTTTGTGCCAGGAGCACTGAATTGGACAATCCTGGCCAAGATTCCTCATGTTGCATTTGCTAGAGATGTTTTGTTAACCGCACTCTATATTCTCTCGAGTTCAGTGCTACTGGTCTCCTGTGTAAACAGACTCCACATCCCTTATGATCAGGAATTTACCTTTACTGCACAATTATAATGGTCCCACCCTTGTCTCAAACTGATGAAAATAACCGTTTTAACAACTAACTCATCTCCTTTTGGAGAGGACTCATCAGAACGTGTTGACACAATTTGTTCTGGTGGCTCCACGCTGGACCCTTTGGAACTTAATCCTTAGAAACCTGAATCTGACTCTCTCATCCAAAGAAATATCTAAAACTAAACATCCTTTCTAGGCGAATTGTCAAAAATCCTGAAATATGGCATTAGGGGAAACTTTTAAATGTATGTTAACGGCCCAGAAATTCGGGTCGGGGGCTTCCCGTGGGTGCAAGCCCCCGACCTGCAATTACCTAGCGCGCCGGCCATTGAGCTGTGGGCCCGCGTGGGATTCCGATCCTGGGCCTCCTCCAACTGCCGGCACGCAGTGCTTGCGTATCCTTATTTTAGGCCACTAATATTCCTGATTTATGGAGGAAAAAGAAATGATAGAACTTTTAACTGGAAGAGGGATCTAAAATTTGTCATTCATCAATATGTACATTTTTTTTTCTTAAATGTGTCTTGACTCCATTGAGCAGCATCCCAGAATTACTTGGGACAAGGGTGAGGTGGTAAATGGCCATTATACTCCCTAAGATAAGAATTGTTGCACTTTCTTTGCCATCATCTCTTGGGAAGCAACTATAATTGATGCTCACCGGGTTCCTCTGTGAATCGAATTGTGGAGGTTTGTTTGTTTTCTGGATGTGGGTGTTGTTGGCAAGGCCACATTTTTTAGCCCATTCCTAGTTGCTCTAAGAAGGTAACTGGCCTCCTCCTTGACCCACTGCAGTCCTTACGGTGATGGTGTTAGGTATGGAATTCCAGGACACAGCTGTAACAATGAAGGAATGTCCAAATCAGAATGGCGTTTGACTTGGAGGCGATGGTCCTTCCACTACATTGCTGCTCTTGTCATTTTCGATGGTGGCGCTTGCAGGAGAGAGTTGCTGCCATGTACTGTGGTTGCAGTATGACAGTACACTGGTGATGGAGGGGTTGGAGATTAAGCCCAGTGACCGGGGCGTAGATTAAAGGAACTGCCCTGTTGTGGATGATGTTGAACTTCTTTAGTGTAGTGGCTGGATCCATTCAGGCAACTGGAGTATTCCATCAGACTCCTGATTTGAGTCTTGTAGATGGTGGAGAGGCTTTGAGGGGCCAGGAGATGAGCCATTTGTCACAGAGTACCCAGCCTCTTCCCTGCTGTAGTAGCCATGATGTTGGTCCAGTTGACCAGTGCTGACCTCCAAGATGTTGATGCTGGGGGACTCTGCGATGATGGTGCTGCTGGGAGGTCAGGAAGAAATATCTGGACTTCATATTTGAGCTGGTCATTATTCAGCACTTCTGTGGTGGAATGGTTAACCTGCCACTTGTCAACCCAGCACTGCTTAATTATTGTTAATTATGAATGGAGCTGAATATTGTGAAATGATCAGTGAATTTAGCTGATCTAATAGCGGCTTTTGTTTTCTTTAGCTGTTCCCGGGACCTACCTTTGTTACATGACTTTGTAGAAACATTTTTGTTTACATCTTATTTGTTTTTATGCATGACCAGTCAGCCGCCTTGGCTTTTTCTTACCACACTCTCCTTTTGACTGGCTCATTCCTGTTTGCCAATTATAAAATGCTCCATTAACCTGAGACTACAGGACAATGACCTAAGGCTTTGAAAAGACAGGAGTATAACATATTCTTGTGAAATTCCATTGTCTGCCATTTTAGCGAAGGTATTTAAATAAGCAGGCCAATAATATAATGGACAAGGGAGTTTTGATATGAACTGTTAAACCTACACGGTAAACTTTTGAAGGACAAAGTGTTTTGGGAAAGAACTTATGGACTGATTAGAATATCATCCATTTAATGGAACCTTTGCTCGGTTCATTTTTGCATCGATGCAACTCATTGTATGTTCACGTCAACAGATTCAAAATGGAAAAAGCAGACAACTGGACCTCTGTACACAGATCCTGATGATCTTCAGTGTGTTGTAAGTATTGGGGTCAAATACAAGTGACAAGTTAGAAATACAGCTGTTGCTCTGAATCTTTCGGTAACTGAACATTCCTGCAGTTTTCACACATTATTGTAGTCAGAAATGGAAGATGCTGTTTCATTTTGCAGTTTGAGAGTAATTTTTGGGGAGAGTGGGACATGCTCTAGTATCTAATGAGCAAAAGACATGCACGCCACAGTGCTGACTGGAAGCAGAGATGTTTGCTCCCAGTGATACACAGATATAGGGGATTATTTCTCATAAGCTGTGCTCTGTTGAACATTTAAACGGGAAATGAAACAAAACCAAAGGCAAAATGTAAAAGATTAAATTAATATTCCAAGAGTTTAACAACAACAGCTCGTATTTATATAGCGCCTTTAATGTAGTAAAACGTCCCAAGGCGCTTCACAGGAATATTATAAGACAAAGAAATTTAACACCGAGTCACAAGGAGAAATTAGTGCATGTGACCAAAAGCTTGGTCAAAGAGGCAGGTTTTAAGGAGTGTCTTAAAGGCAGAAAGAGAGGTAAAGAGGCGGAGAGGTTTAGGGAGGGAATTCCCGAGCTTGGGGCCTTGGCAGCTGATTGCACGGCCTCCAATGGTTGAACGATTAGAATCGGATGCTCGAGGGCAGAATTGGAGGAGCACAGTCAGAGCTGAACATTTGTAACCAATTAGCCTTTTATCAAATTGCAATAAATGATCTGTTGAAAAGAACCTAAACTTTAGAAAATAGGGGGAAAGTGCTGCATGTCTAGGGATGATTTAAATTACTGGATTAAAGGCCATATGTTACTGTGGTCCATAGCCAACACATTTATTGTTGAATCTAGACGGTGATATTTCTGTTTACAAAGTGAACTTGACGAATAAAACTTGTTCATGTCTAAAAGGAAAAAATCCAATTGAAAGTGTAATTTTAAAAAGACACATCACATATTACCAAGTTTTTTTCATTTTTGTATATTTAACAAAAAGCAACCTTTTATTAGCTGTTTGCAGACATTTTAATTCACTTTTTTGTCTTTTTTTCTGTAGAAGCTGAAGGAACCATCCTTAAATCCAGGAGCCACAGCTACCGTGAGGAACTGCCTTGAATCAGGGAGCATGGCTTCCATTGAGAACTGCCTTAAATCAGGGAACACAGCTTCCATTGAGAACTGCCTTGAATCAGGGAACACAGCTTCCATTGAGAACTGCCTTGAATCAGGGAGCATGGCTTCCATTGAGAACTGTCTTAAATCAGGGAGCATGGCTTCCATTGAGAGCTGCCTTGAATCAGGGAGCATGGCTTCCATTGAGAACTGCCTTAAATCAGGGAGCACAGCCTCTATTGAGGAACTGCCTTGAACCAGGGAGCATGGCTTCCATTGAGAACTGCCTTAAATCAGGGAACACAGCTTCCATTGAGAACTGCCTTGAATCAGGGAGCATGGCTTCCATTGAGAACTGTCTTAAATCAGGGAACACAGCTTCCATTGAGAACTGTCTTAAATCAGGGAACATGGCTTCCATTGAGAACTGCCTTGAATCAGGAAGCATGGCTTCCATTGAGAGCTGCCTTGAATCAGGGAGCATGGCTTCCATTGAGAACTGCCTTAAATCAGGGAGCACAGCTTCCATTGAGAACTGTCTTAAATCTGGGAGCATGGCTTCCATTGAGAACTGTCTTAAATCAGGGAACATGGCTTCCATTGAGAACTGCCTTGAATCAGGAAGCATGGCTTCCATTGAGAGCTGCCTTGAATCAGGGAGCATGGCTTCCATTGAGAACTGCCTTAAATCAGGGAGCACAGCTTCCATTGAGAACTGTCTTAAATCAGGGAACACAGCTTCCATTGAGAACTGCCTTAAATCTGGGAGCATGGCTTCCATTGAGAACTGTCTTAAATCAGGGAACACAGCTTCTGGGATGGCATTGTATTTTAACATTTGTATAAAGTAATGCAGAAACATCTGAATTGTCACGCAGAGGGGGTGAGAAATTTATAACAAGTGGCAATTTCTAATAGGTCTTTAAAAACCTAAATACTTAAGACCTCAGAACTGTAACACGTTTGCACCTGATGATCTGGTTGGGGATTCAATTAGAAGTACAACTTTTAAGTGTATATTTAAGTCACCTTAAAAAACCAAATCTTGATTTCCTCTGTCCTTGCAAACTACTGCCCCATCTCCAACCTCCCTTTCCTCTCAAGTCCTTGAACGTGTTGTTGCCTCCCAAATCCGTGCCCGTAATTCCCTGTTTGAATCCCTCCAAACAGGTTTCTGCCTTGTCACAGCACCGAAACGGCTCTCATCAAAGTGACAAATGACATCCTTTGTGACTGTGACAAAGGTAAACTATCACTCCTCGTCCTTCTTGACTTGTCTGCAGCCTTTGACACGGTTGACCACTCCATCCTTCTCCAACGCCTCTCCACCGTCGTCCAGCTGGGTGGGACTGCACTTGCCTGGTTCCATTCTTATCTTTCTAATTGTAGCCAGAGAATCACCTGCAACGGCTTCTCTTCCTGCTCCCGCATCGTTACCTCTGGTGTCCCCCAAGGATCTATCCTTGGCCCCTCCTATTTCTCATCCACATGTTGCCCCTTGGCGACATCATTCGAACAGTGTCAGTTTCCACATGTATGTTTATGACACCCAGCTCTACCTCACTATTTATTCTCTCGACCCCTCCACGGTCTCTAAATTGTCAGACTGCTTGTCCGACATACAGTTCTGGATGAACAAAAATTTTCTCCAATTAAATATTGAGAAAACCGAAGCCATTGTTTTCAGTCCCCGCCACACACTCTGTTCCCTAGCCACTGACTCCATCCCTGTCCTTAACATTTCTGAGGCTGAACCACACTGTTCGCAACCTTGGTGTCATATTTGACCCTGAAATGAACTTCCAACCACATACCGCAGCACAACTAAGACGGCCTACTTCCACCTCCGTAACCTCGCCCGTCTCCGCCCTTGCCTCAGCTCATCCGTTGCTGAAACCCTCATCCAGGCTTTTGTTACCTCTAGACTTGACTATTCCAACGCACTCCTGGCTGGCCTCCCACATTCCACCCTACGTAAACTTGTGGTTATCCAAAACCTCGGCTGCCTGTGTCCTAACTCACACCAAGTCCGGTTCACCCATCACCCCTGTGCTCGCTGACCTACATTGGCTCCCGGTTAAGCAGCACCTCGATTTCAAAATTCTTATCCTTGTTTTCAAATCCCTCCATGGCCTTGCCCCTTCCTATCTCTGTAATCTCCTTCAGCCCCACAATTCCCCCCGCCCCCCCGAGATATCTGCGCTCCTCTAATTCTGCCCTCCTTGAGGATCCCTGATTACAATCGCTCAACCTTTATTGGCCGTGCCTTCTGTTGCCGAGGCCCTAAGCTCTGGAATTCCCTGCCTAAACCTGTCCGCCTCTCTACCTCTCTTTCCTCCTTAAGACGCTCCTTAAAACCTACCTCTTTGACCAATCATTTGGTCACCTGCACTCATTTATCCTTATGTGGATCAGTGTTATTTTTTTGTCTTAAAATACTCCTGTGCAGTGCCTTGGGATGTTTTACTATGTTAAAGGTGCCATATCAATACAAGTTGTTGTTGTTGTTGCTGCCCTATGTTTAATAAACCAATGACGCCCGATTTCAGTGTTCGAGCCTTATTGAAAATGTTGCACTAACAGGCCCAAGCCTGGATGTTGTCATGGTTTTGCTGCATGCGGGCACGGAATGCTTGATTATTTGAGAAATTGTGAATGGAGCTGAACACTGCAGTCATTGGCAAACATCCCCATTTCTGACCTTATGATGGAGGGAAGGTCATTGATGAAGCAGCTGAAGATGGTTGGGCCTAGGACACTGTCCTGAGGAACTCCTGCAGCAATGTCCTGGGGCTGTGATGATTGACCTCCAAACACCACAACCATCTTCCTTTGTGCCAGGTATTACTCCAGCCAGTAGAGTTTTCCCCCCGATTCCCATTGACTTCAGTTTTACTAGGGCTCCTTGATGCCACACTTGGTCAAATGCTGCCTTGATGTCAAGGGCAGTCACTCACCTCACCTCTGGAATTCAGTTCTTTTGTCCATGTTTGGACCAAAGCTGTAATGAGGTCGGGAGCTGAGTGGCCCTGGCGGAACCCAGACTGAGCACCGGTGAGCAGGTTATTGGTGAGTAAGTGCCACTTGGTAGCACTGTCGATGACGCCTTCCATCACTTTTGCTGATGATTGAGAGTAGACTGATGGGGCAGATTAGATTTGTCCTGCTCTTTGTGGACATGACATACCTGGGCAGTTTTCCACATTGTCGGATAGATGCCAGTGTTATAGCTGTACTGGAACAGCTTGGCTAGAGGCACGGCTAGTTCTGGAGCACAAGTCTTCAGCCCGACAGCCGGGATGTTGTCGGGGCCCATAGCCTTTGCTGTATCCAATGCGCTCGGCTGTTACTTGATATCAAGTGGAGTGAAACGCATTGGCTGAAGACTGGCTTCTGTGGTGATGGGGACCTCAGGAGGAGGACGATATGGATCATCCACTCGGCACTTCGGACTGAAGATTGTTGCAAAGTATGGGAATGCATGTAATTGTGAGCTCCGTGTTTGTGTGGGATGGCTTGGCTTAGGCAAGTGTGAACTAGGTTGCTGGGCAGCACTTTGTGGCATGGAATCGGGCCATCTGCCCAATACATAACACTGTTGGGTAATCTTACCTCACCAGATTCCTTTTTAACTGTGCCACCTCCTGCCATCTGTCCCCAGGGCTCTCTGGGTAGTGTACACAGCATTGACCCTGGTCTCACCAAGTCTGCCCTTGAGGGTGTCTTGAGTGCCAATTTGACAACCTGCCTCACATCAGCTCATGAAGCTGCACGTCCACTTGCCAGTCATAAGACAGTGGAGCGGATGGGGGATCAGTCCATCACTTGCCCTTAGAATCCATTTCATGCCTCCACACTGGACTTCCTTTCACATCATTTTTATCTGCTGCTATTGCCCTGCCCCCAGCCTTGGCAGAGACTGGCAAATATTTAAAATTAATTTTCAAGCATTATAAAGGCTGCAACAAAATCTGACCTCGTATGCAACCACTTAAGTGTGCACATCCCTTTAAATTTGGGCAGTTGGCCTGATTTTGCACATCCCGCATTTGGCTAGTTCCCTGTACAAGGCTGAAGCTGCCTTGAGTGGGAGGCTACCTAATAATTATTTAAACAAGCTAACCATATAACCGAATGGACAGCTTTGCGTCTGCAGCTAAGCAGGAAAGCTGCTAAATAGTAATAGCTGATGCAGAAAATAAATGGGTTACAACTATCAACTAATAATATGTTAACAATCTTTGGACTGCACATTTCCATGATACATGTCTATGTCAGGATTTATAATGGAAGCTATTGATGTAAACCTGTCATGCTTAATGCATTCTCATGACATTCCCCTGCCCTGTATTTTAGTGGAGTCATGAAGATAAATCAAGGTGCGGTAGAGAATTCTAGCTTGTCTTTCCACAGAAGCCCACCCTCCCCTCAATCTTTCACCATTTAGGAAACAACCTGTCTTTCTGGTTTTTTTCTACCAAAGTGGCTAACTTCACACTTATCCACATTATAGTCCATCTGCTATGTTCTCGCCCACTCACTGAGCCTGTTGAGATCCCCTTGAAGCCTCTTCACATCCTCTTCACAACTGACACTGCCACCTAGCTTTGTATCATCAGCAAATTTGGAAATGTTATATTTTGTCCCCTCATCCAAATCATTGATATAGATTGTGGATAGCTGGGGCCCAAGCACCGATCCTTGCGGTATCCCACTAGTCACAGCCTGCCATCCTGAAAAAGACCTATTTATCCCTACTCGTTGATTATTGTCTGTTAACCAATTCTCAATCCATGCTCGTATATTACCCCCAATTCCATGTGCCCTAATGTGAGGTTATGCACTTTGGTAGGAAAAATAAAAACGCAAATTAAATGGAGAGAGATTACAAAATGCTGCAGTACAGAGGGACCTGGGGTCCTTGTGCATGAAACACAAAACGTTAGCATGCAGGTACAGCAAGTAATTAGGAAGGCAAATGGAATGTTGGCCTTCGTAGCAAGAGGGTTTGAGTACAGGAACAAGAATGTCTTGCTACAGTTGTACAGGGCCTTGGTGAGACCGCACCTTGAGTATTGTGTGCAGTTTTGGTCGCCTTACCTGAGGAAGGACGTTCTTGCCATGGAAGGAGTGCAGCGAAGATTCACCAGGCTGATACCTGGGAAGGCAGGAATGACGTATGAGGAGAGATTGTGTCGATTGGGCTTATACTCACTGGAGTTTAAAAGATTGAGAGGGGATCTCATCGAAACCGATAAAATTCTGTCAGGCCTGGACAGACTAGATGCAGGAAGGATGTTTCTGATGGCCGGGGAGTCCAGAACCAGGGGTCATAGTGTAAGGATAAGGGGTAAGCCATTTAGGACGGAAATGAGGAATTTCTTCACCCAGAGAGTGGTGAACCTGTGGAATTCTCTGCCACAGAGGGCAGTGGAGGCCAATTCATTAAATATATTCAAAAAAGAGTTGGATATATTTCTTAAGGCTAAAGGGATCAAGGGATATGGGGAGAAGGCAGGGACAGGGTACTGAATTTGGATGATCAGCCATGATCTCATTGAATGGCGGAGCAGGCTCGAGGGGCCGAGTGGCCTACTCCTGCTCCTATCTTCTATAAAAGTAGGGAAGTCCTACAACTGTACAGGGTATTGGTGTGACAACATCTGGAGTACTGTGTACCGTTTTGGTCTCCTTATTTAAGGAAGGATATATTTGCATTGGAGGCAGTTCAGAGAAGGTTCACGAGGTTGATTCCTGACATGAAGAGGTTGTCTTATGAAGAAAGGTTGAGCAGGTTGGGCCTATAATCATGGGAGTTTAGAAGAATGAGAGGGGATCTTATTGAAGCATATAAGATGCTGAGGGGGCTTGACAAGGTAGATGCAGGGAGGGTGTTTTCCCCCTTGTGGGGTAATCTAGAACTAGGGGGCATAGTTTCAGAATAAGGGGTCACCCATTTAAAACTGAGATGAGGAATTTCTTCTCTGAGGGTCGTGAATCTGTGGAATTCTCTGCCCCAGAGAGCTGTGGGGGCTGGGTCATTGAATATATTTAAGGTGGAGATAGACAGATTTTTGAACAATTAGGGAGTCCAGGGTTATGGGGAGCGGGCCGGGAAGTGGAGTTGAGGCCAAGATCAGATCAGCCATGATATTATTGAATGGCGGAGCAGGCTCAAGGGGCCAAATGGCCGACTCCTGCTCCTATTTCTT
The DNA here is from genome assembly GCF_052327205.1 of Somniosus microcephalus. Taxonomy (NCBI): domain Eukaryota; kingdom Metazoa; phylum Chordata; class Chondrichthyes; order Squaliformes; family Somniosidae; genus Somniosus; species Somniosus microcephalus. The sequence continues at coordinate 126,191,068 of NW_028225179.1, forward strand.
ATGTTCTTATGTTATATAGTTCAACACGACATGATTTTTTTTTAAATTTGTTCATGGGATGTGGCGATCGCTGCAAGTCCAGCATTTATTGCCCATCCCTAATTGCCCTTGAGAAGGTGGTGGTGAGCCGCCTTCTTGAACCGCTCAGTCCGTGTGGTGAAGGTATTCCCACAGTGCGGTTAGGGAGGGAGTTCCCGGATTTTGATCCAGCGACGATGAAGGATCGGTGATATATTTCCAAGTCAGGATGGTGTGTGACTTGGAGGGGAACTTGGAGGTGGTGGTGTTTGAAATTCTTTTGTGCTGTTTTGGACCAATTTTGGGCGAACTGTGTTGGAAATACCAGCGCAACCTAACGGAAACTCCGGCAAGGGAAAGATAAGTATGACAATACAGCTTAAAAAAAAAATCCTCCAAATTTCTCCACTCCTCCCCTGAAGCTGACGACTCTTACTGGGTTACAGTCCCCCAGGGACTGTCGGTCCTCTGGCACCTTGACCAGTGGCCATTCTTCACCTGTAGCAGCAGTGTCAATATTCTGGAATTCCTTACAGCCAATGGAGTACTTTTAAAGTATCGTCACTGTTGTAATGTAGGAAACGCACCTGTCCAGTAGCAAGCATCTCAAAGGTGCTTTATAGATCAGAGTGTGTGGGATGAGATGTGACCAAAGACACAGTCACAAAGGTAGGTGTCAGGGTGATGGTTGCAGGTGGGAAGTGTTGAATTAAGTGTGCGTCTTGGATGTCAGAGTTTTCTGGCTTTGCCTTAAGCTCGGTGTGAAGAGAAGTTAGACAAGCAGAGTACAATCAAGCATAGTCATGCGCTCTTCAGATTCAGATATCGTCAGGCATTACACCAGAAATCTCTTCAGGTATTACGAAAAACCAAACCTCACTGCCTATTTACACATTAATGAGTTCCATCCAAGTCCCTTGTTCTCCCCTATTGTCTCCCTTTTACTGAATGACCTGGTACTGTGTTTCCCCTTCAGTAACTTTTCACCATGCTGTGACTTGCTTTCCACCATGTCATTGCACCGTAACTAATCCAATCAACTGTTGCTAGGCTAGACACATGTATTTTGCACGTTACATATATTTTAATGTCCTTGTTGCTGGGCTAACACTCTCGCGCCTTCTTCCTACGGGGTTTCAACGGGGAGAGAACTGAAAAGACAGAGAGGGCGGTTTAAGGAGAGAGCTCGGGGCGAGAGATGATTGCAGAGTTGAGGAACACTGAAGCCGGGATGAGACAGGCAATTGCAAAATAAGAACAAGAATTGTAATTCCATGTGCTGGGAGAATGGATCAACAAAGGGTGAGGGACTGCTGGACTTATTGTGGCAGGAGGCCAACAGCAGAGTTCTGTGGGAGTTGGAATTTCTGCAGGGTGAGGCCTTTGAGGAGAGTGTTGGATAAATGAAGCTCTGAGATGATGATGGGTGGGGCAAGGTGGTGAGCGGGCAATGTTTGAATGTTAGAGGTGGAGGTGGCCAGTCTTGGTCTGGACGTTGGCAGGAGGGGTGATGACGATGTTCAAACACCCTTCAATTTATTTTTATCGGACCACTTCTTTCATCACTTGATAAGACAGAGAAACAACAGATGTTGGGCCAACATTTGGGATCGGAGGCGTCCCGTGGGTGGACGCCTCCGACCTGCAAAATGTGTATGAATGTAACTGGTGGCCCGGGAAGAATGGCGGCTTCCGATCCTGGATCTCTCCAGGTCCGCGCGGGCAGAGCCCCACATATCCCAGAGGCGCAAGCGGTTCGTGGGTGCTCCTGGGATCACATGGGCTGGCCCAACCAATGGAAGAAGGGAATTCCCAATCTTACTTTTGACAGTTCTGTACGTACGAGACTGTCAGAAGTATGAATGGGGATCAGCTAAAAAATACACCAACACATTAAAAAAAATTGAATTACATAGTTAAAATTAATTAAAAACAAATTTAATTTTTTGAAAAAAAATTAACGTTTTTAAGGGGCTAAGAATAAACTTACCTTTTTGAAGGGTATTTTTAATTTATAAATGAGTTATCAAATTTCATTTTACTATTCTTTAAAACTCTTAAGCTGGTAAAAGCAGGCCTTTCGCCTTTTACCAGGTGTAAGAATTGAGCATGTGGATGATTCTTGACAGATCGCAATTGCCGGGTTTCAGCGCCTGCGCTTTGCATGCCTAAACCCGGAACTTGCGCGGCCCCTACGGGTGTACACACCTCGTACGCACCCGTAGTGGCTGCAAAATCCGGCCCATTCTTTCAGAGCAAGTCAGTGCCGCAATTTCACCGGTGAAAACGGATTAGTTAGGCTGTGCTTCTAATTATTCACCGGGATATTGCAGTGAATAACAGCAAAGTTATTGATGGACTAGCGACACACAACCAGAGCTTGGATTTCCGCTGTACAACTTCTGTCCCACGAGACGTTTTTCTTTTCATTTGCTTTATTTGATTTTTTTTATTGTACGTTCTCCAGATGTTGCATCACTGGCAAGGCCGGCATTTATTGCCCATCCCTAGTTGCCCTTGAGAAGGTGGTGGTGAGCCGCCGCCTTGAACCGCTGCAGTCTGTGTGGTGAAGGTGCTCCCACAGTGCTGTTAGGGAGGAAGTTCCAGGATTTTGACCCAGCGATGATGAAGGAATGGCGATATACTTCCAAGTCAGGATGGTGTGTGACTCTGAGGAGAACTTGGAGGTGGTGGTGTTCCCATGCGCCTGCTGCCCTTGTGGAGGTTGTGGGTTTGGGAGGTGCTGCCGAAGAAGCCTTGGCGAGTTGCTGCAGTGCCTCTTCTAGATGGTCCACACTGCAGCCGCGGTGCGCCGGTGGTGGAGGGGGAATTGTTAGATTAATGGAAGTAATAATGTTTCTATTCGAACTGTGTTGTGAAATTCCTATTTGAAAAAGAAACCTGTTTAAAATAGTTTGGTTTGGTCTGGCAAACTCCTGTCCGAAAACCCTCCTGCCGGCATCGGAGTCTTGGTGGTCGAGTGGCTGTGGGGTTTGAAGCTCAGCTCAGGGTCAAACAGGAGATTGCACACTGTCTTCAGCACTCTGTGAACTCAGTCTTCCCAGCCAAGTGTGTTACCCTTCTATACATTGATCCAAATTAATCTCACACACGTACACATATTCAAAAAAGGAAGATGCTGAACTCTAGAGGGAGCTGGAGCTATCAATTTCACAGTGAAAGCTCACTCGAATGAGGCTGAATACATGACATAAAGAGTCGTGTGATTTTCATTTCATTCAGGCAGAAGCTCCCAGTCGGTTACAGCGAATGCCCACTTGCTTTCTTTCTCCGGCAACCGCCCCCCTTTTCGCAGGTGAGGTGTGGCCAGTCCCCTGTGCTGGGATTTTTCGAGAGCGATCTCGGTATGGTTTTCCTGCACTTAATCGGCGGGATGGGCCGAGCCCGTCACTGTGGCAAGAGCAGCCGTTCTTGAGATGTACCCAGGGGATCCCAAGAGTTGATGGGAGTAGGTGCGCATTCTGCACCAAACTGCCCGGGATACCCGCAGGGAAAAGTCTGCTCCCCACCTCCCCAACCCCTGCCCTGGCCGCTGGGAACCCGCCTCTGCGCCAGCCTGGGGCTCCCCCGTCACTTCCACACACTAAAGTTTCAAGGCAACTTCGAACAGCGTCGCCCCCTTTTTCCACACACGGGGCAAGTTCCGGCGTCTGGCGTGTCTGGGTCCCCTCGGTCACCACCGGGATCCGAGAGCGGCGCTGGGATAAAGTAACAGCAAATAGCGAAACACCGCAGGCGCCGCGTTCCAGGTCCCGAGATCCGGGTGAGTTTGTAAAACTGATTGTGGACTGACCAAGCTCACCTCTCCTAATATCGGCTTCTTTTTTGCTGGATGTCAATTTGTGTCTGATTCCACTCCAGTGAAACGCCTCGGGACGTTTCACGACTTTAAAGCAGCTATATTTATACACACACACACACACACACGTTCTTGTTGAATGTCACTGGGGAATTTCCGGCATTACACAGAGTTGCATAACCGTGTTTCATCCGAATGATATATTTGGATCTCAAAAACAGGGCAAGTGCTCGTAAAGAGTGATATTTTATTTGCAAAAGCAAAATACTGCGGATGCTGGAAATCTGAAATAAAAACAGAAAATGCTGGAAACGCTCAGCAGGTCAGGGCAGCGTCTGTAGAGAGAGAAACAGAGTTAACGTTTCAGGTCGAGGACCCTTCATCATAACTGGAGAAAGTTAGAGATGTAACAGGTTTTTAAGCAAGTGCAGGGGGTAGGGAAAGGGGGAGGGGAGGAAAGAACAAAGGGAAGTTCATAGATTTATACAGCACAGAAAGAGGCCCTTCAGCCCATCGTGTCCGCGCCGGCCATCAAGCCCTGCCTATTCTAATCCCATTTCCCAGCACTTGGTCCGTAGCCTTGTATGCCATGGCCTTTCACGTGCTCATCTAAATGCTTCTTGAATGTTGTGAGTGTTCCTGCCTCTACCGTCCTTTCAGGCAGTGAGTTCCAGATTCCAACCATACTCTGGGTGATAAAGTTTTTCCTCAAATCCCCTCTAAACCTCCTGCCCCTTACCTTGAAACTATGCCCCCTGGTTATTGACCCCTCTACTAAGGGGAAAAGTTCCTTTCTATCCACCCTATCTATGCCCCTCATAATTTTGTACACCTCAATCAGGTCCCCCCTCAGCCTTCTCTGCTCCAAGGAAAACAGCCCCAGCCTGTCCATTCTCTCTTCATAGCTGAAATGCTCCAGCCCAGGTAACATCCTGGTGAATCTCCTCTGCACCCTCTCTAATGCAATCACATCCTTCCTATAGTGTGAAGACCAGAACTGCACACAGTATTCCAGCTGTGGCCTAACTAGTGTTTTGTACAGCTCCATCATAACCTCCCTGCTCTTATATTCTACTAGCTGGAGTGCCCGGCGGTGCCGAGGCTTTTTTGAGGGCATGTTGTTGTTGGAAGAGAGAGAGAGAGCGACTGGGGGGAAGAGAGAGAGCGACTGGGGGGAAGAGAGAGAGCGACTGGGGAGAAGAGAGAGAGCGACTGGGGGGAAGAGGGGAGGGAGAAGGGGAGGGGGGGAAGGGGGAGTCCCCGAGCCCCCTGATCTCCGCCCCCACAAATCACCCGAGCCCCGCCCCCCCGCCCCCCCCCCGAGGCTCGCCCCAGCACACCCCCACCCCCCACCAAGCACTGAACTCCGGAGGCCCGATCTCCCGAGCTGGCTTCAAGACCGCCGATTACGGCTGTGAGAGACGGCCGGCGGGCCCGGTTGCCGGGGTAACCCTTCCCGCTCTCCAAGCCCCGCCCGAGATCCGCACTCCCGAGAGCCCCGCCCCCCCCGCCCGAGCCGAGCGGGGAACAGAGAGAGACGCCGCGCCCCACCCTCCCGAGCTGGCTTCAAGACCGCCGATTGCGGCTGTGAGAGACGGCCGGCGGGCCCGGTTGCCGGGGTAACCCTTCCCGCTCTCCAAGCCCTGCCCGAGATCCACACTCCTGAGAGCCCCGCCCCCCCCGCCCGAGCCGAGCGGGGAACAGAGAGAGACGCCGCGTCTCAGCTGCTCCTGCTGCGCGCGCACCCTGACCCTCGTGGCTGATGCCGTTGCCCCGGCTAACAGGACACGGGGGGGGGGGTGAGGAGCTTAGCAGAAGCCGTGGGACAATTACCTAGCTCGGGCCTGGCTGGGCAAGAAAGCCCCAGGCTTTGAGGCCTATCAAAAACGGGGAAAGGTAGGAAAAAGAATCTTCAGGTTAGAGAAAATATTTACAAATGAATGAAGTTTTTTTTTAAACAATTTAATAAAAGCAATTTTATTTTGCTGGAAATGTATATTTGAAAAGAAAGACGCAGAAAGCAGGAAAAAGAATGGAAGCAAGATGGCGGCTACTTACCTTGGTTCAGAACGATAAGGCCCGCCCACACACGCACCGATTGGTCGACCGTCAGGTCACCAAAGCGTAGGATTGGTCAATCGTCCCGTCACTCGACCGTAGGAGGGCCCGGACGCACGCGCCAGCAACCCGGCGTACGATTGGTCGACCTCGAGGTCACTCTGTCGCTAATGAGCGGATAATGAGATGCTAATGAGTGGAATGTTGAACGTTTTTCGGATACCGCGGGCGCGATTTTCGTCCGACCGAAACGTAACTATGCTTACCAGCGTTTCGGAAAGGTAAGCTTTCTTTCGACGTAACGCACGCGTAGGTACGCTCTGTAACTTTCGAGTGCATAGCCGGACAGATGCACATCCGAGGACAGACAGAAGGACAGACAGACAGAAGAACCGCTTTTTATATATATATAGATAGATGCCTCGGCTAATGAAGGCAAGTATCCCATATGCCTTCTTAACCACCTTATCTACCTGTTCTGCTGCCTTCAGGGATCTATGTACATGCACACCAAGGTCCCTCTGATCCTCTATCCTTCCTAGGGTCCATTCATTGTGTATTCCCTTGCCTTGTTTGTCCTCCCAAAATGCATCACCTCACAGTTTTCAGGGTTAAATTCCATTTGCCACTGCTCTGCCCATCTAACCAACCCGTCTATATCATCCTGTAGCCTGAGGCTTCCCTCCTCGCTATTTACCACTCCACCAATTTTTGTGTCATCTGCGAACTTACTGATCATACCTCCACATTCATATCCAAATCATTAATGTACACTACAAACAGCAAAGGACCCAACACCAATTCCTGCGGTACACCACTGGACACAGGCTTCCAGTCACAAAAACTACCTTCGACCATCACCCTCTGCCTCCTGCCACTAAGCCAATTTTGGATCCAATGTGCCAAATTGCCCTGGATCCCATGGGCTCATACCCTCTTGACCAGTCTCCCATGCGGGACTTTGTCAAAAGCCTTACTGAAGTCCATGTAGACTACATCAACTGCACTACCCTCATCCACACACCTAGTCACCCCCTTGAAAAATTCTATCAAATTGGTTAGACATGATCTCCCCCTGACAAAGCCATGCTGACTATCCTTGATTAATCCTTGCCTCCCCAGTGGAGACTAATTCTGTCCCTCAGAATGTTTTCCAATAATTTCCCTACCATTGATGTTAGGCTCACTGGCCTGTAGTTCCCTGGTTTATCCCTACTACCCTTCTTGAATAATAGGTCTGTGATAGGCTGGAAGGCGGGAGAGATTAAAAGACAAAAGGGACGATGGTGCAAGCAAAAGGAGATGGTAATGGGGCAAGTAAAGAAACAAAAGATGACTCTAGATGAGGTGTGAATGGCAATGGCAGAATCATCAACAGCTGCCGTGTGAGTGAAAAAAGAGAAAAATAATATTTATTAGCAATATGTTTTCACAAAAAGGTTTCTTGGTGAAATGCTTGAGGAATCAGGTATTGTAAAGACTCAACCGCATAACTACAAATTGCAAAACCAGAGTATAGCAGTTACTGGAAACACAACAAAGGCATCGGCAGCTTCAGAACCACATTAAACAGCGATGATCAATTTCACTAAAACATTTCACAACAGCTAGTGGCGTGAATCCACTTTTGACATCAGTTACCGCCGGGTACATTGCCAGTTACCTCTGGATTATTTCTACTATTTTGTAATCCGGGGGTTTAAAAACTCCCAACTCAACTGGCAATTCTTGCAACCTCAGGAAAAACTATTAAGTGTACAGCAGTATAATAATTATGTTCATCAGCTTAGCTTCAGTGCCTCTACAAAAGCATCGTATTCGTTGCAACATGGTGCAAGCAACATGACGTCACATCTGGTCATTGTCACATTGCTGCTTGTGGGATCTTGCTGTGTGCAAATTGGCTGCCATGTTTCCGACATTACAACAGTGACTGCACTTCCAAAATTACTTCATTGGCTGTAAAGCGCTTTGGGACGCTTTGAGGTCAAGAAAGGTGCTGCATCAATGCAAGTTATTTAGGTTAATCATCATAATCCCAGTGGTGCAGCCAGAACCCAGCACGTACAGATGGCATAGTGGTTAGCACTGTTGCCTCACAGCGCCAGAGACCCGGGTTCGAATCCGGCCTCGGGCGACTGTCTGTGTGGAGTTTGCACATTCTCCCTGTGTTTGCGTGGGTTTTCTCCGGGTGCTCCGGTTTCCTCCCACAGTCCAAAGATGTGTGGGTTAGGTTGATTGGCTATGATAAATTGACCCTTAGTGTTAGGGGGATTAAATACGTGGGGTTGTGGGATATGTGTTGGTGTAGGGGTTACGGGGATCGGGTGGGATATGTGTCGGTGCAGGCTCGATGGGCCGATGGACCACACCGCGGTCACTCAGTAAGGGTCGCTGCCAACACGTACCGTACATACATGTACATCACACCACCGCACTGCAGACCATGGATTGGAACCTGTCGCCACTCTCTGTGGTTAGTTCCTTTCAGTGTGGGCGGGGCAGTGATCAAACTCCGGTATATAAAAGTTGTACCAGGGCTCGCTCGTTTCTTCCTTCTGCCCCTTCACTGCAGCAGCTCAGCGCTGGTCGGGACCCGCTTCACCAACTCCGGCTTTACTCCGACTGTCGGGTGAGTCACTTTCCTTGCACAAACACTGAATATTAACGCCAGATCTGTGAGCGGGAGGTTGTGTCAAAGACTGGCCCCACTTTTAGCCCCGTGCAGCCGGTTGGAGCCGCGGTGACCGGCGGCACTAACGGGGTTTAATGATATTCGGGTTAAACATACTTGAATGTGATGTGTAACCAAGTGATGGGTCAGAGCGTCATTCCAGTCAGGGGCTGATCCGATCACACAGACCTGTGGGACTCGCTCCACTCCGTTTACAATCATTGAATCACTGTGGCACATGACTGAATATAATTCACTGTATCATTTACCTATTAGAGACAAATTGTACCATCATAAAACATGGTAAATCACATAGTTTATGTGTAAAGGATTCTCTGTCCGCTCTGTAGGAGAGGGAGCGGGTCGGGGCGGGTTACCGGGATCCTGGATCTGGTCAGTTTCTGGGAGTCTGGATCTTCTGATTGGAGAAGTGACCAAACTCCGAAGACGATTGATCAAGTTGGTCCGAACAAGCTTCTCCCTCTGGGAAAGGTTCTAAGGACTGAGTTAATTTGGCCCAGAACGCGGCAAGCCCCCGATGTGCGCTCACCCTGCCGCCGACATCTGAAACCTGGCCCGCAGTGGATTTCCTTTCAGTGGCCAGGTTCTGATGTCGGCGCGCTGTGCGAACCTGACCCAGCGGCGTAGTTAGTGCGATGTGCCGGCTGGGATCAGGTGAGCAATGTTCAATCAATCAGGGGCGGGGAAACTTCATTCATGAGTTTGAGAGTAAGAACTGTCAAACTCATGAGAAGTACTGCACCCCAAAACACTACTTAAACTTTAAATAAAATTTAAAAAACATCCCAATCATTAAATTAAGTATAAATAAGTTTAAAAAAAATAATTTAAACAATAATTTTTCTTTTGAAAAAAATAAATTTTCAATAAAAAGGGTCTAAAACTAAACTTACCTTATTGTAGATTGTTTAAAATAATAAGCCTGTGGAAAAAAAAATCTAAATTACACTAAAACACCACTTACCTGTAAAAATAAATACTTACGTGTGCCTTTTACAAGCGTAAAGACCGGAGGCCTTTAGACATGCGCAAATCCCCCAAAACAGAGGAAATCCAAGACGCACGCGCTGCCCCCTACAGCGCACGTGCTAGCCTCTTCACTTCTTGGGTGAGAGGAGAGGAAATGCTGGTTTTCAGTGCATGCGCTGTGCGTGCTGAAAACCAGCATTCCCTCCGGCCAGACGCGTGAGTACCCCTTCCGTACTCACGCGTTTGGGGAGGAATTACTGCCCCATTATTGAATGTGCTTCCCCATCCTCTCAGGCAGTGCATTCCAGTTCATAACTCACTGCATAAGTTTTTGTTTCCTCATGTCTCAAGTCCTTAAATCCGTGGAATCCATTTCACCTTATTTACTCTATCAAAACCATTCATAAGTTTGAACACCTCTATCAAATCTCCCCTTAAATCTCCTGAGTCAGAAGGTTGTGGGTTCAAGTCCCCACTCCAGTGAATTGAGCACAAAAATCTGGGCTGACACTCCAGTCCAGTGCTGAGGGAGTGCTGCACTGTCGGAGGTGCCGTCTTTCAGATGAAATGTTAAACCGATGCCCTGTCTGACCTCTCAGGTGGGTGTAAAAGATCCCATGGCACTATTTTGAAGAAGAGCAGGGGAGATATCCTCAGTGTCCTGGCCAATATTTATCCCTCAATCAACAACACAAAAACATATGGGCCCAGAACTTGGTGTCGGGGGCTTGCCGCGCGTGCAAGCCCCCGATCTGCACTCACCCTGCGCGCTGACATCTGAAGCCCAGGCCTGCTTGCATTTCCTGTCACAGGCCCGGTTCAGATGTCAGCGCGCAGTGCTTACCTGATCCAGCGGCGTAGTTAGTGCGATGTGCCGGCTGGGATCAGGTGAGCACTGTACAACCAATCAGGGGAGGGGAAGGTTCATTCATGAGTTTGAGAGTAAGAACTGTCAAACTCATGAAAACTACGGGGGCCCAAAACACTATTTAAACTTTAAATAAAAATGTAAAAAAAAATCCCAATCATTAAATTAAGTATAAATAAGTTAAAAAAAATAATTTAAACAATTATTTTTTTTCTGAAAAAAATAATTTTTTTTAAAAAGTGTCTAAAACTAAACTTACCTTATTGTAGATTCTTTAAAATAATAAACCTGTGGGAAAAAAATTCTAAATTGCACTAAAACACCACTTACCTGTAAAAATAAATACTTACGTGTGCTTTTTACAAGCGTAAAGACCGGAGGCCTTTAGACATGTGCAAATCCCCCAAAACAGAGGAAATCCAAGACGCACGCGCTGCCCCCTACAGCGCACGCGCTAGCCTCTTCACCTCTTGGGTCAGAGGAGAGGAAATGCCGGTTTTCAGCGCATGCGCTGTGCGTGCTGAAAACCGGCATTTCCTCCGGCCAGACGCGTGAGTACCCCTTCCGTACTCACACGTTTGGGGAGGAATTACTGCCCCAATATGTGGTCATTATCACATTGCTATTTGTGGGAGCTTGCTGTGCGCATATTGGCTGCCACCTTTCCCAAAGCACAACATCGAATCCACTTAAAAAAAAATGTACTTCATTGGCTGTAAAGCACTTTGGGATATCCGGTTGTGGTGAAAATCGCACTATAAATGCAATGCTTTCTTTCTTTCTTCTTTAACCTTCCCTGCTCTAAGGAGAGCAACCCCAGCTTCTCCAGTCTTGCCACATAACTGAAGTCCGTCACCCCGGTACCATTTGAGAAAATCTCTTCTGCACCCTCTCCAAGGCTTGACTTCCTTCCTAAAGTGTGGTGCCCAGAATTGTACACAATGGCCCGCAATTTCTGATAGGAGGCTTCCTGCGTGCGTGCTCCTGGGTCTCTCCAAAGTCGAAATGGCAGGGCCCACATATCCCAGGGATGCATGCAGTTCGCAAGTGTCTCTGGGATCATGTGGGCCAGGCCAGCCAATAGGAGAAGGGAACCTCCCTTCATACTTTTGACAAATATATGAATGGAGATCACCCCAAAAACACACTTAAACATTAAATAATTTTTAAAAAATCATCTTTTTAAAATGAGTTAACATTACATTAAATTAAATATTTTAATCAAAAATCTAATTTTTTGAAAAAAGTAATGCTTTTTACGGGGCTAAAATAAACTTATTTTTTTTAAGTATTTTAAAATTATAAATGAGTGATAAAAAAAAATTTTAAAAACTTTTTTCAACTCTCATGCTGGCAAAAGGAGGCCTTTCTCCTGCTTTTATCAGGCGTAAGATTTTGAAGTGTTTTTTAGCGGGCGGAGGTTCTGCAGAAAGCGGAACTCACCCCTCCCGCAGAGGCCCTTCTCCAGGGCAGGCGTCCGATCTGTCAAGAGCATTCCTGACAGATCGGAAATGCTGGTTTTCAGCACATGCGCTTCACATGCCTGAAACTGGCATTTCCGATGTCCCTACGGGTGTGTATACAGCCCGTACCCACCCGTAGGCATCGGAACATATGGGCCATTACTCCAGCTGAAGCCTTACCAGTGATTTATAAAGTTTTGCACAGCTTCCTTGCTCTTGTATTCTATTCATCTATTAACAAAGCCAAGGATCTCATGGGCTTTTTCAAACAGCCTTCTCAACTTGTGCTGCCACCTTCAAAGATTTGTGTCCATACACCCCCAGGTCTCTCTGATCCTGCACACACTTTAAAACTGTACCATTTAGTGTATATTGCTCCTACCAAAATGGAGCAGGTCACACTTCTCTGCATTAACCCTTACCTGCCATGAGGTTGCTCATTTCACCAGTCTGCCTATGTCCTCCTGAAGTCTGTTACTATCTGTCTCGTTGTTCACTATATATTTCAGTGTTTGGAATAATTATTTAGGAGAAGTATTTTGGATAAAGATTTAGGATAAGTGTTTAGAGAGAGTCAGGAAGTGCCAGAGCCCCACAGGTTAAATCCAAGGATACTGAAGAAGATGAATGAAGAAATGTCAGAGACCCCAGACATTATGCTATTAATTTGAAGCTACCCCGCCCAGCCTGAAACTGACGAGATCCAATCAGCTGCTCGATTTACACATCACCTACTTTCACTCTCCATTGACTTTAAACAGAGTAAAATCGGACGGGTGTGAAATGGGTGACTGCTGGATACTGTCAGTTTCCCGCCGGGTGCGGGTTAGGTTAAAATGACCCCCCCTATATATCAGGGCAGTATTGAGTGAGGGTGTGTGCTTGTGCCAGAGGACTGCAGAGTGATCCAATGTGGGACACATTTCTAAACAGGGGAACAGAGCCAGTTAGAACAGAGTCAGTCACTGTTTTAATGTAGGAAACATGACAGCCAATTTGTGCACAGCAAGTTCCCACACAGCAATGTGATAATGACCAGTTAATCCTTTTTTTTGTGATGTTGGGTGAGGGATAAATATTAGCCAGGAAAACTCTCCTGCTCTTCTTCAAAATAATGCCATAGGACATTTTACGTCCACCTGAGAGGGAAGACTGGACCTCGGTTTAATGTCTCATGTGAAATACGGCACCTCCGACAGCGCAGCGCTCCCTCAGTGCTGCACTGGGAGTGTCAGCCTAGGTTTTGTGTTCAAGGCTCTGCAGTGGGACTTGAACCCACAACACTCTAACTCAGAGGCACGAGTGCTACATGGGAGAGTCTTCGGGCTCCGGGTTTAGCCTGCTAGTCAATTCAGTTCCTAGGCTGGTCTATGGATTAGGTTTGTCAGCATTCCCCAGTTCCCTTCCTGGCATGTCGGCCAAATCTGGAGTTCAACCCTCCCCAATGGCCCTAGTTCCGCCAATGCTCTCTGCCAACAAATAATTAAGACTGTCACTGCATTATAAGCATTACAGTAAAATCATATTGGATCTCCATGTGGAAACGTTCTATTTAATACACTGGATTTTGGAACTTTGACTAACGTTCAGACACCAAGTGACGTACATGAGTTTCCTCAACAGCAAAGTGTCTGATTGTATTGTATCTTCTGTGTGTGCTTGTTCATCGATATATGCACTGTGTCCACTCAGTCAGGTTCCATACTGTCCGACCGGAGACTTGAGCGCGAAGCCTAGGCTGGCACATCAGTGCAGTACCGAGGGAGTGCAGCACTGTCCAAGGTGCTGTCTTACAGATGAGACATTAAACTGAAGTCCCGTCTGCCCTCTCGGGCGGATGTAAAAGACCCAATGGCACTATTTTGAAGAAGAGCGGGGTTGTCCTGACCAATATTTATCCCTCAACCAAAATCACAAAAAAAACACACTGATGATCTGATGATTATCACATTGCTCTTTGTGGGAGCTTGCTGTGCGCAAATTGACTGCCACTTTTCCCTACATTGCAACAGTGACTTCACTTCAAAAGTACTTGATTGGCTGTAAAACACTTTGGGGTGACCAGTGGCCGTGAAAGGCTCTATATAAATGCAAGTCTTTCTTTCTTAAGACAATAAACAAGGTTATTAGGAATGAATAGCAAGGAGGGTTTAAACTAAGTTGGCAGGGGGATGGGCACCAGGATGTAGCATTAGAAAGGAGAAACAAAGGGCAGAAAGGATTGAGAGAGACAGACAGCACTAAACCAAGAAATAGGAAGGTATTAGGTGGGGTCAGATTAAGAGAGAACACGGGATGGTCTAAGGTAGGTTTTCAGTGTATGTATGTGAAAGTATGAAACATAGTAAACAAGGTTGGTGAGCTGCAGTTGCAAATAGCCACATGGGAATATGATGTTGTGGCAATAACGGAGACCTGGCTCAAAAAAGGGCAGGATTGGGTATTAAATATTCCTGGATATAGGGTGTTCAGGAAAGATAGGGAAGGAAATACAGGATGTGGTGTGGCAGTATTGGTTAAGGAGAATATTACAGTGTTGGAGAGAGAGGATATCCTGGCGGGGTCAAGGACAGAATCTATATGGTTAGAGTTAAGAAATAATAGAGGTGCCATTACACTACTAGGTGTATTCTATAGACCACCAAATAGTGGGAAAAATATGGAGGAGCAAATTTGCAGAGAAATTACTGAGAGGCAAGAACTATAGAGTAGTAATAATGGGGGACTTCAACTATCTTAATATAGACTGATAGTAATAGTGTAAAGGGCAGAGAGGGGGAAGAATTTCTGAAGTGTGTTCAGGAGAACTTTCTTGATCAGTATGTTCCCGGCCCAATGAGGAAGGAGGCGTTTCTGGATCTGGTTCTGGGAATAAGGTAGGTCAAGTGAAGCAAGTGTCAGTAGGTGAACATTTAGGGAACAGTGATCATAGTATCATAAGGTTTAGATTAGCTATGGAAAAGGACAGGGAGCAATCTAGAGTAAAAATACTTAATTGGAGGAAGACAAATTTCAGTGGGATGAGAACGGATCTGGCCCGGGTAAATTGGAATCAAAGATTGGCAGGCAAAACTGTAATGGAACAATGGGCTGCCTTTAAAAGAGCAAGTAGTTCGGGTATAGTCGAGGTACATTCCCACTAGGGGGAAAGGTAGGGCAACAAATGTCAGAGCTCCCTGGATGCCGAAAGAGATAGGGAGTAAGATGAAGCAGAAAAAGAGCGCATATTATAGATGACAGTCCGAGAATACAGCTGAGAATCAGGCTAAATATAGAAAGCTCAGAGGAGAAGTGGAAAAAAATAAGAGGGGCAAAGAGAGGGAATGAGAATAGAATGGCAGCTAACATAGAAGGTAATCCAAAAGTCTTCTATAGGCATATAAATAGTAAACAGGTAGTAAGAGGAGGGGTGGGGCTGATTGGGGACCAAAAAGGAGACCTACACATAGAAGCAGAGGATATGGCTGAGGTGCTAAATGAGTACTTTGCATCTGTCTTCATCAAGGAAGAAGATGCTGCTATAGACATAGTGAAGGAGGAGGTAGAAGAGATGCTGGATGGGATAAAAATTGATAGAGGTGGTACTAGAAAAGCTGGCTGTACTTAAAGTAGATAAGTCACCAGGACTGGATGGGATGCATCCTAGAATGTTGAGGGCAGTGAAGGAAGAAATCGCGGAGGTACTGGCCATAATCTTCCAATCCTCCATAGAAATGGGGTTGGTGCCAGAGGACTGGAGAACTGCAAATGTTACACCATTGTGCAAAAAAGGGTGTGAATATAAACCCAGCAACTGTAGACCGGTCAGTTTAACCTTGGTAGTGGGAAAGCTTTCAGAAACAATAATCACAGACAAAATTAACAGTAACTTGGACAAGTGTGGATTAATTAAGGAAAGCCAGCATGGATTTGTTAAAGGCATATCGTGTTTAACCAACTTGATCGAGTTATTTGATGAGGTAACAGAGAGGGTGATGAGGACAATGCGGTTGACGTGGTGTACATAGTTTTCCAAAAGGTGTTCGACAACGTGCCACATAATAGGCTTACCAGCAAAGTTGAAGCCCATTGAATAAAAGGGACTGTGGCAGCATGGCTAGAAGATTGGCTAAGTGACAGGAAACAGAGAGTAGTGGTGAATGGTTGTTTTTCAAATTGGAGGAAGTGGTGTTCCCCAGGGGTCAGTTCCAACATCACTGCTTGGTGTACAGGGCACAATTTCAAAATTTGCAGATGACACAAAACTTGGAAGTACAGTGAACAGTGAGGGGGATAATGATAGACTTCAAGGGGACATAGACAGGCTGGTGGAATGGGCGGACACATGGCAGATGAAATTTAATGCAGAAAAGTGCAAATTGATACATTTTGGTAGCAAGAATGAGGAGAGGAAATATAAACTAAAGGGTACAATCCTAAAGGGAGTGCATGAACAGGGAGACCTAGGGGTATGTGGTCACAAATCGTTGAAGGTGGCAGGGCAGCTAAAAAAAGCTTATGGGATCCTAGGCTTCATGAATAGAGGTATAGAGTACAAAAGCGTGGAAATTATGATGAACCTGTATAAAACACTGGTTCGACCTCAACTGCAGTATTGTGCTCAATTCTTGGCACCACACAGTAGGAAGGTTGTGAAGGCCTTAGAGGGGGATGCAGAAAAGATTTACAAGAATGACTCAAGGCATAAGGGACTTCAGTTACGTTGATAGACTGGAGAAGCTGGGGTTGTTCGCCTTAGAACAGAGAAAATTGAGAGAAGATTTCATAGAGGTGTTCATAATCATGAGGGGTCTAGACAGAGTAGATGGAGAGAAACTGTTCCCATTGGCAGAAGGGTCGAGAGCCAGAGGACACAGATTTAAGGTGATTGGCAGAAGAACCAAAGGCGACAAAAGAAACATCTTTTTTACGCAGCGAGTGGTTAGGATCTGGAATGCACTGCCTGAAAGGGTGGTGGAGGCAGATACAATTTTAGCTTTCAAAATGGAGTTGGATAAGTACCTGAGGAAAAGTTTTGCAAGGCTACGGGGAAAGGGCGGGAGAGTGGGATTAGCTGAAGTGCTCTTGCAGAGAGCCGGCGCAGGCTCGACCGGCCGAATGGGCTCCTTCTGTGATTCTATGAAAGAGGCCGGACTGTTACATGTATTTGGAACTGAGCGGGCCCTGGAGATGTTGGCTGGAACTGAACCTACCCAAACAGATTTAACGGTGATATTTCCAAGACTGAGATCGATAGATTTTTGTTGGGTATGGGTCTCAAGGGGTATGGATCAAAGGCGGCTAAATAGAGCTGAGGTACAGACCAGATTGGGTGGAGGAACAGGCTGGAGGGGTTGAATGACGTACTCCTGTACTGTTCTGTGTGGTCTGGGATATGTACAACAACTGTAACTACAGCTGGGCAGGCAGTGAACTGGAATAACTCATAAGTTGTGTGACTCAGCCTCTTTAGTTTGATTCAGTGTGAGCGAGGTGAGTATAAAAGCGAAAGCAAATTACTGTAGTTCCTCCAGAGTATAAAAGTTGTACCAGGGCTCGCTCGTCGCTTCCTTCTGCCCCTTCACTGCAGCAGCTCAGCGCTGGTCGGGACCCGCTTCACCAATTCAATTCAATTCAATTCAAATCGCTTTATTGGCATGACAAGTTACATCTTATGTTGCCAAAGCATTGGAAAACATTCATGTTTGTTCACAAAAATACAGATCTATCCATACAGTGTATAAACAGATATATCCCTGAGTGTATAAATATACTTTCATATCTTCTATATATATAAATCGGTACTTCTGTCTATCTGTCTATCTGTCTGTCATCGCGTGTGCGTTGCGGGTATGCACTCGAAAGTTACAGGGCGTACCTACGCGCGCGTTACCTCCAAAGAAAGCTTACGCTTCCGAGACGGTTTTAAGCGTATTTACGTTTCGGCCGGGCTAAAATTGCGCCCGCGGTATCCCAAAAACCTTCAACATTCCGCTCATTAGCATCTCATTATCCGCTCATTAGCGACAGAGTGACCTCGAGCTCGACCAATCGTACGCCGGGTTGCTGGCGTGTGCCGCCGGGCCAATCGGTGCGCGTGTGGCCGGGCTTTATCGTTCTGAACCGAGGTGAGTCGCCGCCATCTTGATTCCAAACTTTTCCTTTCTTTTTCCCGCTTTCTGCGTCTTAAAAAAAAACGCTGCTTTTAAAACACATATTGTTTTAAAAAAAAATGATTTAGAAAGTAATTAACTTATCTAATCTCATTAATTTTCCTACCTTTCCCCGTTTTTCCAGGTAGGCCTAGAAGCCTCGGCGTCTCCTCCGCACCCACGCCCGAGCTAGGCACCTCCCGGCCCCACTGGAAGGCTGGAGGGCAGAGCCTCAGCCCAGCGCCGCTAGGGTGCGCGCGCAGCAGGAGCTGAGACGTCTCTGCCGGGGCTTGCTGAGCGTCCAGCGTTACCCTGGCAACCGGGCCCGCCGGACGTCTCGCACAGCCGCAATCGGCGGTCTTCACCGCGGGGGGAGGGGGAGGGCCGCGACCCTCGGGGGGGGCCGCGCGCGCAGCAGAGACGCGGCGTCTCTCTCTCTGGCTTGGTCAGCGTCACGGTTGCCCTGGCAACCGGGCCCGCCGGCCGAGGGAGACGCCGCGTCTCAGCTCCTGCTGCGCGCGCAATCGGCGGTCTTCACCTCGGGGGGGGAGGGGGGTCGCGACCCTCGGGGGCCGCGACCCTCGGGAGGGGCGCCCGCCGCCCTCCCTCCCCCCCGCCCTCCATCCCCCCTCCCCCCCCCCGCCCTTCCCCCCCCGCCCTCCCTTCCCCTCCTCCCCGCCCTCCCTTCCCCGCCCTCCCTTCCTCTCCCTCCCCTTCCCCCCGCCCTCCCTTCCCCTCCCCTGCCCTCCCTTCCCCCCTCCCTCCCTTCCTTCCCCCCTCCCCCCGCCCTCCCTTCCCCGCCCTCCCCCCTCCCTCTCTTCCCCCCAGTCGCTCTCTCTCTCTCTTCCAACAACAACATGCCCTCGAAAAAGCCTCGGCACCGCCGGGCACTTCAGCTAGTAATTTATATATACTCTTATCTTATCTTTAGTGGTTGTCCCTCTGTTTATGGCAAGCTGTAACATAGTGTGCCGCCAGTGTTATGCAACTTCTCTCTTCCCCTAGTAGGTATGGGAGTTTTTGGTCGTCATTCAATTTTCTGAATTCCGGGCATATTTTTGTAAATTTTGGGTAGAAATTCTCCGTTATGCCCTGATATTTTCTACAAGCTGTGAGGAAGTGCATCTCTGTCTCCACCATTCCCTGACTGCAGTGAGAGCATACCCTGTCCTCCCTTGGTAGCCGGGTCTGTCTGTGTCTACCTTTTTCGATCGCCAGGCTATGTTCACTAAGTCTGTACATTGTCAGGATTTTTCTCAGTTTGCTGTCCTTTACCATGGTCAGGTAATCAGCTATGTTGTATTGTCTGTTTAGGGCCAAGTAGCAATTGAGTTTGCTTTGGGTTTTTGTTGTTTCTGCCCAGTATGTCAGATATTTTTCCTTTTGCTTAGCGACGATTGTGTTGGGTCGAATTCTTTGTGTTACGCTGTCACTGTCCTGTGGCTGGTTATTGTTAGTATTGTTAGTAGTTACTTCACTGAGTCCCAGGACTAGTTGACTGAGGGTATTCTTCTTTATGGTCAGCTCTTGGCATTTCAGGGCGTCGTAGTGATAGCATTGGGGGTTGCTCATTTGTAGGTGATTCCAAAATTTGGTGGCTCTTTTTTGGATAGTGATTATTAATGGATATTGGCCTAGTTCCGCCCTGCATGCATTGTTTACTGTTTTCCTTTGAGTCCGGAGGATACTTTTACAGAATTCTGCATGTAGGATCTCAATTGGGTGTTTGTCCCATTTTGCAAATTCTTGTTGTGTTAGCGGTCCCCATACCTCACTGCCATAGAGTGCAATTGGTTGAATTACTGATTTGAAAATTTTTAGCCAAATGCTAATTGGGATTTCTATTTGGATTGATTTTTTTATATTCCTTGAAATATTTGAGTGGTAACCTGGTGCAGTTTTATTACTATAACTGAAAATGGATTTATCACCAAAGTGAGTCCATCACCGGTGAGGAACCTGATTTTAAGTAACTGAAAATGACTTCTAAGAAAAACTCGACAGAAGCGTTTACTAGCTTCATTGGTGTACAGTAGTCAGTTTCTTTGTAAATTAAATATTTTTTGAACATTTAAAAAGTGCCTATTGCACCTTTAAAAAACAGCTTCATTTTAAGAACCTCCTTGAAAGGTGCAATTAGTGGCAACTCGCCATGGTGATTAATTCGACCCGGGGGCACGGCCAGTTTTGTGGGCGGGGCCAACTTCCAGCACGATATTTTTAAAACCAGCACACAAGATCTGACGCATGAGTGATCCAGTCCAGAGTATAAAAGCGAAAGCAAATTACTGTAGTTCCTCCAGAGTATAAAAGTTGTACCAGGGCTCGCTCGTCGCTTCCTTCTGCCCCTTCACTGCAGCAGCTCAGCGCTGGTCGGGACCCGCTTCACCAACTCCGGCTTTACTCCGACTGTCGGTGAGTCACTTTCCTTTCACAAGCACTGAATATTAACGCCAGACCTGTGAGCGGGAGGTTGTGTCAAAGACTGGCCCCACTTTTAGCTCCGTGCAGCCGGTTGGAGCCGCGGTGACCGGCGGCACTAACGGGGTTTAATGATATTCAGGTTAAACATACTTGAATGTGATGTGTAACCGAGTGATGGGTCAGAGCGTCATTCCAGTCAGGGGCTGATCCGATCACACAGACCTGTGGGACTCGCTCCACTCCGTTTACAATCATTGAATCACTGTGGCACATGACTGAATGTAATTCACTGTATCATTTACCTATTAGAGACAAATTGTACCATCATAAAACATGGTAAATCACATAGTTTATGTGTAAAGGATTCTCTGTCCGTTCTGTAGGAGAGGGGGCGGGTTACCGGAATTCTGGACCTGGTCAGGTTCTGGGAGTCTGGATCTTCTGATTGGAGAAGTGACCAAACTCCGAAGAGGATTGATCAAGTTGGTCCGAACAAGCTCCTCCCTCTGGGAAAGGTTCTAAGGACTGAGTTTAATAATTAGGAATAAATAAGGAATTTGAGGAGGAGATGTTATTCACAAACCTAGAATGATAGACCGACACAGCACAGAAGGTTACAGATCAGCCCACTGTACCTGTGCCGGCTCTTTAGAGCTCCCCAATTAATTTCACTTCCCTGGTCTTTGCATTTTTTCCCTACAAGTATTTATCTAATTGCATTTTGAAAGTTACTATTGAAGATGCTTCCACACCCTCCCAGGCAGTGCATTCCAGATCATAACTCATTGCGTAAGTTTTTCTTTCCTCATGGGAACGGTAGAGTAGTGGTAATGTCACTGGGCAAGTAATCTAGAGGCCTAGACTTAATGATCCAGGAACGTGAGCTCAAATCGCAACTGGAAGTTAAATTCAGTTAATTAAATACATCTGGACTAAAAAGCCAGTATCAGTGATGGTAACCATGAAACTATCGGATTATTGTAAAAACCCATCTGGTTCACTAATATCCTTTATGGAAGGAAATCTGCCATTCTTACCTGGTCTGGTCTATATGTGACTAAAGACCCACAGCAATGTGATTGACTCTTAACTGGCCTCTGAAGTTGTAAGTCACTCAGTTGTAACTAACTGCTACAAAACATAGTACTGGCCCAGAAATTCGGGTCGGCTGTTGCGCTGTGGGCCCACGTGGTAGTGCCGATCCTGGGCCTCCTCCAACTGCCGGCGTGCAGTGCTTGCGTATCCCAGGGGCGCAGTTAGTTTGAAGCATCCCCTGGGATCACATGGGCCATGGAGAGCCAATGGTAGCAGGGAATGCGTCAGTCATAAATTTGACAGGAAGAGCTGTCAAACCTATAAATACTATAAGCCCTAAAACTTCAAATAAATTTTAAAAAACAGCACATTTTAAAAATAACTATAAATTACATTATATAACTTTTAAACAATAATTTAAATTTTTGAAAAAATTTAATTACATTTTCTAATGGGGCTAAAAATAAATTTACCTTTCTTTAAAGTATTTAAAAATAATAAACCTGTGGAAAAAATGTTTTAATTTTAATTAATTCACCACTTACCTTGTTAAAAGCAGGCCTTGCGACTGCTTTTTAAAGTGTAACTTCTGGAGACTTGCCCTCCCGGAGAAC
Organism: Somniosus microcephalus; assembly: GCF_052327205.1. Lineage (NCBI taxonomy): Eukaryota > Metazoa > Chordata > Chondrichthyes > Squaliformes > Somniosidae > Somniosus > Somniosus microcephalus. The sequence continues at coordinate 126,213,163 of NW_028225179.1, forward strand.
CCTGCTAAAAAATGTAAGTTCCAGGCGCACGTGCTGCCTCTCCGGCGCACGCATTCCACCTGTCAACCCCTTCTTTCAAGGGAACAGAAGTTCCGGTTTCCCGCGCATGCGCAGTGCATGCATGAAACCGGCACTTTCGTTGGGCCTACGTGTGAGTACCCGGTGCGGACTCATGCGTGGGGACCCGAATTTCTGGGCCAGTAAGAATGAAACCGGTTGGACCACCTGGCATTGACCTCAGCACCGGCTACGGACACGGCAACGGCACCCCCAACCCAGTCGATCCTGCAAAGTCCTCCTCACCAATATCTGGGGACTTGTGCCAAAATTGGGAGAGCTGTCCCTCAGACTAGTCAAGCAACAGCCATACTCACAGAATGATACCAATGTCCCAAACACCTCCATCACCATCCCTTGGTATGTCCTGTCCCACCGGTAGGTCAGAGCCACCAGGGGTGGCGGCACAGTGCTATACAGTCGGGAAGGAGTGGCCCTGGGAGTCTTCAATGAAGACTCTGGACCCCATGAAGTCTCATGGGTTCAAGTCAAGCATGGGTTCTGCTGACCACCTACTGCCCTCCCTCAGCTGATGAATCAGTACTCCTCCATGTTGAACACCACTTGGAAGAAGCACTGAGAGTAGCAAGGGCACAGAATGTCATCTAGGTGGGGGACTTCAATGTCCATCACCAAGAGTGGCTTGGTAACACCACTACTGACCGAGCTGGCCGAGTCCTGAAGGATATATCTGCCAGTCTGGGACTGCGACAGGTGGTGAGTGAACCAACATGAGGGAAAAACCTACTTGACCTTGTCCTCACCTATCTACCTGTCGCAGATGCATCTGTCCATGACAGTGACCACCACACAGTCATTGTAGAGATGAAGTCCCATCTTCAAACTGAGAACACCCTCCATCATGTTGTGTGGCATTACCACCGTGCTAAATGGGACAGATTCAGAACTGATCTAGCAGCTCAAAACTGGGCATCGACGAGGTGCTGTCGGCTATCAGCAGCAGCAGCATTGCATTCCACCACAATCTGTAACCTCATGGCCCAGCATATCCCTCACTCCACCATTACCACCAAGCCAAGGGAACAACCCTAGTTAAATAAGGAGTGTAGAAGAGAATGCCTGGAGCAGCACCAGGCATACCTAAAATGAGGTGCCAACATGGGGAAGCTGCAACACAGGACTACATGCATGCTAAAAAGCGAAAGCAGCATGCTATAGCCAGGGCTAAGCGATCCCATAATCAACAGATCAGATCAAAGCTCTGCAGTCCTGCCACATCCAGTCATGTAATGGTGCTGGACAATTAAACAACTAAGGGGAGGAGGAGGCTCCATGAATATCCCCATCCTCAATGATGGTGGAGCCCAGCACGTGAGTGCAAAAGACAAGGCTGAAGTGTTTGCAACCATCTTCAGCCAGAAGTGCCAAGTGGATGATCCATATCGGCCTCCTCCTGAAGTCACCACCATCACAGAAGCCAGTTTACAGCTAATTCGATTCATGCCACATGATATCAAGAAATGGCTGAGCGCACTGGACACAGCAAAGGCTATAGTCCCCGACAGCATCCCGGCTATCGTGCTGAAGACTTGTGCTCCAGAACTAGCCGCACCTCCAGCCAAGCTGTTCCAGTACAGCTACAACACTGGCATCTATCCAACAATGTGGAAAACTGCCCAGGTATGTCCTGTCCATAAAAAGCAGGACAAATCCAACCCAGCCAATTACCACTCCATCAGTCTACTCTCAATCATCAGCAAAGTGATGGAAGGTGTCGTCAACACTGCTATCAAGCAGCATTTACTCACTTACTCACCAATAACCTGCTCACTGATGCCCAGTTTGGGTTCCACCAAGACCACTCAGCTCCTGACCCCAATACAGCCTTGGTCCAAATATGGACAAAGGTACTGAATTCCAGAGGTGAGGTGAGAGTGGCTGCCCTTGATATCAAGGCAGCATTTGACCGAGTGTGGCATCAAGGAGCCCTAGTAAAACTGAAGTCAGGGGGAAAACGCTCCACTGGCTGGAGTCATACCTAGCACAATGGAAGATGATTGTGGTGGTTGAAGGTCAATCATCACAGCCCCAGGACATCACTGCAGGAGTTCCTCAGGGCAGTGTCCTAGGCCCAGCCATCTTCAGCTGCTTCCTCAATGACCTTCCCTCCAACATAAAGTTAGAAATGGGGATGTTCGCTGATCACTGCAGTGTTCAGTGCCATTCACAACTCCTCAGATAATGAAGCAGTCCATGCCTGCATGCAACAAGACCTGGATAACGTTCAGGCTTGGGCTGAAATGTGGCAGGTAACATTCACGCCACAGAAGTGCCAGGCAATTACTAGCTCCAACAAGTGAGAGTCTAACCATTTAGACACAAAAGGCATTGGGGGTATGGGGAGAGAGCGGGAATATGGTATTGAGATAGAGGATCAGCCATGATCATATTGAATGGCAGAGCAGGCTTGAAGGGCCGAATGGCCTACTCCCGCTCCTATTTTTCTATGTTTTTATGTTACCCGTTGACATTTAGTGGCATTACCATCGCTGAATCCCCCACCATCAACATCCTGGGGGTCACCATTGACCAGAAATTTAACTGGACCAGCCACATAAATACTGTGGCAGCAAGAGCAGGTCAGAGGTTAGGTATTCTGTGGCGAGTGTCTCACCTCCTGACTCCCCAAATCCTTTCCACCATCTACAAGGCACAAGTAAGGAGTGTGAAGGAATATTCTCCACTTGCCTGGATGAGTGCAGCTCCAACAACACTCAAGAAGCTCGACACCATCCAGGACAAAGTAGCCCATTTGATTGGCACCCCATCCAACACCTTAAACATTCATTCCCTCCACCACTGGCGTACCGTGGCTGCAGTGTGTACCATCTACAAGATGCACTGCAGCAACTCGCTAAGGCTTCTTTGGCAGCACCTCCCAAACCTGCGACCTCTTCCACCTAGAAGGACAAGGGCAGCAGGTGCATGGGAACACCACTACCTCCAAGTTCCCCTCCAAGTCACACACCATCCTGACTTAGAAGTATATCGCCGTTCCTTCATCGTCGCTGGGTCAAAATCCTGGAACTCCCTACCTAACAGCACTGTGGGAGCACCTTGACCACACGGACTGCAGCAGTTCAAGAAGGTGGCTCACCCCCACCTTCTCGCGCAACTAGGGATGGGCAATAAATCCTGGCCTTGCCAGTGACGCCCAGATCCCATAAGCGAATAAAAATAATGTCTCAAGTTCTTTTGCAAATCACCTTAAATCTGTGTTCACTGGTTACCAACCCTTCTGGTCATGGAATTCGTTTCTCCTTATTTACTCTATCATAACCATTCATAAGTTTGAACACCTCTATCAAATCACTCCTTAAATCTCCTGAGTCAGAAGGTTGTGGGTATGAGTCCACACTCCAGAGACGTGAGCACAAAAATCCAGCCTGACACTCCAGTGCAGTACTGAGGGAATGCTACACTGTCGCAGGTGCCGTCTTTCAGATGAGACGTTAAATTGATACCCTGTCTGACCTCTCAGGTGGACACAAAAGATCCCATGGCACTATTTTGTAGAAGAACAGGGGAGATATCCCTGGTGTCCTGGTCAATATTTATCCTTCAATCAACATCACAAAAACAGATTACTGGTCATTATCACATTGCTCTTTGTGGGATCTTGCTGTGTGCAAATTAGTTGCTGCCTTTCCCACATTCCAACAGTGACTCCACCTCAAAAAAATGTTCTTCATTTTCTGTAAAGCACTTTGGGACAGCCGGTCGTGGTGAAAGGGCTGTATAAATGCAAGTCTTTCTTTCTTCTTTAGCCTTCCCTGCTCTATGGAGAGCAACCCCAGCTTCTCCAGTCTTGTCACATAACTGAAGTCTGTCACCCCTGGTACCATTTGAGAAAATCTCTTCTGCACCCTCTCCAAGGCTTTGGCATTCTTCCTAAAGTGTAGTGCCCAGATTTGGACACAGTACTCCAGCTGAGGCCTTACCAGTGATTTATAAAGTTTCACTTCCTTGCTCTTGTATTCTATTCCTCTATTAATAAAGCCAAGGATCTCATGGGCTTTTTGTAAACAGCCTTCTCAACTTGTGCCACAACCTTCAAAGATTTGTGTCCATACACCCCCAGGTCTCTCTGTTCCTGCACACCCTTTAAGACTGTATCATTTAATTTATATTGCCTCTCCTCATTCCTCCTACCAAAATGTATCATGTCACACTTCTCTGCATTAAATTTTATCTGCCATGTGTCTGCCGATTTTATCAGTCTGTCTATGTCCTCCTGAAGTCCGTTACTATCCATCTCATTGTTTACTCTATATTTAAGTCTTTGGAATAATTATTTAGGATAAGTATTTTTGATAAAGATTTAGGATAAGTGTTTAGAGAGAGTCAGGAAGACAAAGTGCTAGAGCCCCACAGGCTAAATCCAAGGATCCTGAAGAAGATGAATGAAGAAATGTCAGAGGCCCCAGACATTATGCTGTTAATTTGAAGCTAAACTGCACAGCCTGAAACCTACAAGATCCAATCAGCTGCTCGATTTATGCATCACCTACTTTCACTCTCCATTGAATTTAAACAGAGTAAAATCGGACGGGTGTGAAATGGGTGACTGCTGGATACTGTCAGTTTCCCACCGGGTGCGGGTTAGGTTAAAATGACCCCCCCTATATCAGGGCAGTATTGAGTGAGGGTGTGTGCTTGTGCCAGAGGACTGCAGAGTGACCCAATGTGGGACCCATTTCTAAAAAGGGGAACAGAACCAGTTAGAACAGAGTCAGTCACTGTTTTAATGTAGGAAACACGACAGCCAATTTGCGCACAGCAAGCTCCCACACAGCAATGTGATAATGATCAGATTTTCATTTTTTTTTAGTGATGTTGGTTGAGGGATAAATATTGGCCAGGAAAACTCCCCTGCCCTCCTTCAAAATAGCGCCATAGGATAGTTTACGTCCACCTGAGAGGGAAGACGCAACGTCGGTTTAATGTCTCATCTGAAAAATGTCACCTCCGACAGTGCAGCGCTCCCTCAGTGCTGCACTGGAGTGGGACTTGAACCCACAACACCCTAACTCAGAGGCGCGAGTGCTACATGGGAGAGTCTTCGGGCTCTGGGTTTAGCCTGCTAGTCGATTCAGTTCCTAGGCTGGTCTACACATTAAGTTGGTCGGCATTCCCCAATTTCCTTCCTGGCATGTCGGCCACATCTGGAGTTAACCCTCCCCTATGGCCCTAGCTCTGCCAATGCTCTCTGCCAACAAATAATTAAGACTGTCACTGCATTATAAGCATTTCAGTAAAATCATATTGGACCTCCATGTGGAAACGTCCTTCTTTAATACACTGGACTTTGGAACTTTGATTAATGTTCAGACTGCAAGTGACGTACATGAGTTTCTTCAACAGCAAAGTGTCTGATTGTATTGTATCTTCTGTGTGAGTTCATCGATATATGCACAGGTCTATCTGTGGCCACTCACTCAGGGTCCATACTGATCGACCAGAGACTTGAGCGTGAAACCTAGGCTGGCACATCAGTGCAGTACCGAGCGAGCGCAGCACTGTCCGAGGTGCTGTCTTACAAATGAGACGTTAAACTGAAGCCCCGTCTGCCCAAGATCCCATGGCACTATTTTGAAGAAGAGCAGGAGTGTCCTGGCCAATACTGTTCCCTCAAGCAAAATCACACAAAAAAGCCCCACTGATTATCTGGTCATTATCACATTGCTCTTTGTGAGAATTTGCTGTGCGCAAATTAGCTGCCACGCTTGCCTACATTACAAGACTTCAAAAAGTACTTGATTGGCTGGAAAGCGTTTTGGGGCGTCAGGTGGTGGTGAAAGGCGCTATAGTAATGCAAGTCTTTCTTTCTTAAGACAATAAATGAGGAAATTAGGAATGAATAGAAAGAGGCCGGACTGTTACGTGTATTTGGAACTGAGCGGGCCCTGGAGATGTTGGCTGGAACTGAATCTACCCAAACAGATTTAACGGTGATATTTCCAAGACTGAGATCGATAGATTTTTGTTGAGTATGGGTCTCAAGGGGTATGGATCAAAGGCAGCTAAATAGAGTTGAGGTACAGACCAGATTGGGTGGAGGAACAGGCTGGAGGGGTTGAATGACGTACTCCTGTACTGTCCTATGTGGTCTGGGATATGTACAACAACTGTAACTGCAACTGGGCAGGCAGTGAACTGGAATAACTAATTATGAAAGTTCTGTTACTCAGCCTTTCCTTTGTGGTTAGTTTCGTTCCGTGTGGGAGGAGCGAGTGATCAAACTCCAGAGTATAAAAGTTGTACCAAGGCTCGCTCGTCGCTTCCTTCTGCCCCTTCACTGCAGCAGCTCAGCGCTGGTCGGGACCCGCTTCACCAACTCCGGCTTTACTCCGACTGTCGGTGAGTCACTTTCCTTTCACAAACACCGAATATTAACGCCAGACCTGTGAGCGGGAGGTTGTGTCAAAGACTGGCCCCACTTTTAGCCCCGTGCAGCCGGTTGGAGCCGCGGTGACCGGCGGCACTAACGGGGTTTAATGATATTCAGGTTAAACATACTTGAATGTGATGTGTAACCGAGTGATGGGTCAGAGCGTCATTCCAGTCAGGGGCTGATCCGATCACACAGACCTGTGGGACTCGCTCCACTCCGTTTACAATCTTTGAATCACTGTGGCACATGACTGAATGTAATTCACTGTATCATTTACCTATTAGAGACAAATTGTACCATCATAAAACATGGTAAATCACATAGTTTATGTGTAAAGGATTCTCTGTCCGCTCTGTAGGAGCGGGGCGGGTTACCGGGATCCTGGGTCTGGTCAGGTTCTGGGAGTCTGGATCTTCTGATTGGAAAATAACCAAAACTCCCAACAGGATTGATCAAGTTGGTCCGAACAAGCTTCTCCCTCTGGGAAAGGTTCTAAAGACTGCGTTTAATAATTAGGAATAAAGAAGGAATTTGAGGACAAGATGTTAGTCACGAGCCTAGAATGATAGACTGACCCAGCACAGAAGGCTGCAGAACAGCCCACTGTACCTGTGCCGGCTGTGTGGTCGAGCTCTCCAATTAATCCCACTCACCCGCTCTGTGGCCGCGAATTTGATGGCCGGGTCGGCCGGGGTCAGTGTCACGGTCCCAGCCCTCTGCCTGTCCAAGGGATTTTCGGTTGATTGGGCTTGTTTAGCCAATTAATCGAAGACGGGTCTGATTACGTTCGTAGAATCATAGAAAGTGACAGCACGGAAGGAGGCCATTTCGGCCCATCTTGTCCATTCCGGCCAACAAAGAGCTATCCAGCCTAATCCCACTTCCCAGTTCTTGGTCCATAGCCCTGCAGGTTCGAACATCCCAAGGGCACATCCAAGTACTTTTTAAATGTGGTTGGTGGTTTCTGCCTCTACCACCCTTTCAGGCAGTGAGTCCCAGACCCCCACAACCCTCTGGGCGAAGAAATTTCCCTCAAATCCCCTCTAAATCTTCCACCAATTACTTTAAATCTGTGCTCCCTGGTTTTTGACCCCTCTGCTAAGGGAAATAAGTCCTTTCTATCCACTTTATCTATGTCCCTCATAATGTTATACACCTCAATAAGGTCTCCCCTCAGCCTCCTCTGTTCCAAGGAAAACAGACCCAGCCTATCCAGTCTTTCCTCAGAGCTAAGATTCTCTACTCCCAGCAACATCCTTGTAAATCTCCTCTGTACCCTCTCTAGTGCAATCACATCTTTCCTGTAATGCGGTGACCAGAACTGCATGCAGTACTCTAGCTGAGGCCTAACTAGTGTTTTATACAGTTGAAGCATAACCCCCCTGCTCTTGTATTCTATGCCACGGCTAATAAAGGCAAGCATTCCGTATACTTTCTTAACCACCTTATCTACCTGGCCTGCTACCTTCAGGGATCTGTGGACATGCACTCCAAGGTCCCTTTGTTCCTGTGCACTACTCAGTGTCCTACCATTTAATGTATATTCCCTTTCCTTTTAAGCCCTCTCCAAATGCATTACCTCACACTTTTCCGGATTGAATTCCATTTGCCACTGTTCTGCCCACCTGACCAATTTATTGATATCTTCCTGCAGTCTACAGCTTCCTTCTTCAGTATCAACCACACAGCCGATTTTAGTATCATCTGCAAACTTCTTAATCATACCCCCTATATTCAAGTCAAGATCATTGATATATACCACAAAAAGCAAGGGACCTAGTACTGAGCCCTGCAGAACCCCACTGGAAACAGCCTTCCAGTCACAAAAACACCCAGCAACCATTACCCTCTGCTTCCTGCCTCTGAGCCAGTTTTGAATCCAACTTGACACTTTGCTCTGGATCCCATGGGCTTTTAACTTTGTGACCAGTCTGCCATGTGGAACCTTATCAAAAGCCTTGCTAAAGTCCATATACACTACATCAAACGCACTACCCTCATCTACCCTCCTTGTTACCTCCTCAAAAAATTCAATCAAGTTTGTCAGACATGACCTTCCCTTAACAAATCCATGCTGATAGGTATATCAATCAATTCATTCCATGAAAAGCGACGAGTTAAGATAGTAACTATAGGTTTTTATTGGCTAAATAACAGAGCCCACCCTCGTGGGTGATCGGTTCCAGCAAGGAAGAATACTAGCCAAGCAATCACCTTTATACCTGGGCAAGCAGGCGGAGCCATGGGCGGAGTCAGCTGAGGTATGCCTAGGTATGACAGCGTGCGAGGCAAGAGGTAACCTTGTGTAGGTGATAACAACAGTGTAACAATAACAGTGGTTTACCACATTCACCCCTTGTTTAAAATTGAGTCCGGCGGGGTGAAGTGTACTACTAGTTCATGTATGTCAGTCTATCAGGAGGCCTCGTAAGCCTTTCTGACCGGCGCGGTGGTGCAGTATCCAATGTTAATGCTGGTGTCTGCGTGGTCGACGAAGGCCCCTGGGGTTCCGGCATGCCGCCTACAGGAGCTGGATTTGGGGGAGTGGTGGGGGATAATGGTGGTGTCTCAGGGGTGCCCGAGGGTGCGAGGTCTCGCAAGGAGACTGTGTCCTCCCGCCCGTCTGGGTATTCCACATAGGCATACTGGGGGTTGGCGTGCAGGAGGTTCACCCTCTCGACCAGGGGGTCCATTTTATGGGTCCTCACGTGCTTCCACAGCAGGACGGGCCCTGGAGAAGTCAGCCATGTTGGTAGCGAGGTTCCCGTAGTCGACTTCCTGGGGAAAACGAACATTTGCTCATGAGGGGTGGTGTTAATGGCAGTACAAAGCAGTGACCGGATGGAATGGAGCGCTGCCGGGAGGACTTCCTGCCAGCGAGAGGTTGGGAGGCCCTTAGACTTTAGGGCTAAGAGAACGGCCTTCCAAACTGTCGCATTCTGTCTTTCCACCTGGCCGTTCCCCCGGGGGTTGTAGCTGGTGGTCCTGCTCACAGCAATACCTCTCTCGAGCAGGAACTGATGAAGTTCCTCGCTCATGAAGGATGAGCCCCGGTCGCTATGTATATAGTTCGGGAACCCGAACAAGGTGAAGAGGTCATTCAGGCATTTGATGACCGTGGTACTGGTCATGTCTGGGCAGGGGATGGCAAAGGGGAAACGGGAGTACTCGTCAATAATGTTGAGGAAGTACACATTACGGTCAGAGGATGGGAGGGGCCCCTTAAAATCGATGCTCAAGCGCTCGAAGGGGCGGGTGGCCTTGATCAGGCTTGCTCTGTCCGGCCTATAGAAATGCGGTTTGCATTCAGCACAGACTTGGCAGTTCCTGGTCATGGTCCTGACCTCCTCGATGGAGTAGGGCAGGTTGCGGGCCTTAATGAAGTGGTAAAGTCTAGTGACCCCGGGGTGGCAGAGGTCGTTGTGGAGGGTCCGCAGTCTATCACCTTGCGCGTTGGCGCATGTACCTCGTGATAGAGCATCTGGGGGCTCGTTGAGTTTACCAGGCCGGTACAAGATATCGTACTCGTAGGTGGAGAGCTCAATTCTCCACCTCAAAATCTTGTCGTTCTTGATTTTGCCCCTCAGCTTGTTATTAAACATAAAAGCAACCGAACGCTGGTCGGTGAGGAGGGTAAATCGTTTGCCTGCCAGGTAATGCCTCCAGCGTCGTACCGCTTCCACAATCGCCTGGGCCTCCTTCTCGACAGAAGAGTGTCGGATCTCAGGGCCCTGGAGGGTCCTTGAGAAGAAGGCCACAGGTCTCCCCGCCTGGTTAAGGGTTGCAGCTAGGGCGAAGTCGGATGCATCGCTCTCCACTTGGAAAGGGATGGACTCATCCACTGCGTGCATTGTGGCCTTCGCAATGTCTCCTTTTATGAGGGAGAAGGCTGCGCATGCTTCTGCTGTCACGGGGAAGGAGGTGGACTTCATGAGGGGTCTGGCTTTGTCCACATAATTGGGCACCCAATGGGCATAGTAAGCGAAGAGCCCCAGGGTTCTCTTCAGTGCCCTTTGACAGTGGGGAAGGGGAAGCTCCATGAGGGGGCGCATTCTTTCGGGGTCGGGGCCGATGACTCCGTTCTCTACTACGCAGCCGAGGATGGCAAGGCGCGAGGTGTTAAACATACATTTCTCCTTATTGTAAGTGAGATTCAGCCGTTGGGCCGTACGGAGGAATTTCTCCAGATTAACATCGTGGTCCTGCTGGTCGTGGCCACAGATGGTGACGTTATCTAGATAAGGAAACGTGGCCTGCAGCGCGTTCTGGTCAACCACCCGGTCCATCTCCCTTTGGAAGACCGAAACCCCATTGGTGACGCCGAAGGGAACCCTAAGGAAGTGGTAGAGGCGGCCATTCGCCTCGAAGGCGGTATACTGGCGGTCCTCAGGGCGGATAGGGAGTTGGTGATAGGCCGACTTAAGGTCGATGGTGGAGAATACCCGGTACTGTGCAATCTGGTTGACCATGTCAGATATGCGGGGAAGGGGGTATGCGTCCAGCTGGGTGTACCGGTTTATGGTTTGGCTGTAGTCGACCAGGCGGTTTTTATTGCCGGTCTTAACGACTACGACCTGGGCACGCCAGGGGCTGGTGCTCCCCTCGATGATGCCCTCCTTCAGGAGACGCTGCACCTCAGAGCTAATAAAAGCTCTGTCCCCGGCGCTGTACCGCCTGCTCTTGGTAGCGACGGGTTAACAGTCGCGGGTGAGGTTAGCAAACAAGGAGGGGGGCGGGACTTTGAGAGTGGAGAGGCCGCAGGTGGTATGCGGCGGGCGGTTTAAAAACTGCTGGTTGTAGACTGTGAGTGGGGGGAGGGGTCCACCATATGCCAAAGTGACACTTTGGAGGTGGCATTGGAAATCCAGCCCTAGTAGGATGGCAGCGCAGAGCTGGGGCAGGACGAGAAGTTTAAAGTTTTTATATTCCGTGCCCTTAACCGACAGGGTCACCACACAGTATCCGCTGACGTCTGTTGAATGGGACTTCGACGCCATCGAGATCGAATGGCGCGTTGGCCGGACAGTGAGGGAGTAGCAGCGCACCGTGTCTGGGTGAATAAAACTCTCCGTGCTCCCACTGTCGAACAGGCAGGTCGTGGTGTGGCCGTTTACCTCGATGTCCATCATGGACCTGGACAGATGATGCGGGAGAGCTTGGTCAAGCGTGACGGAGGTGATATACCTATCAATTCCTCCAATAAAAGGCGAAGAGTTACGAAGGTGACTAAAGGTTTTTATTGACTAAATAACAGAGCCCACTCTCGTGGGTGATCCGATCCAAGCAGGAGGAATACCAGCCAGTCGCTCACCTTTATATCTGGCCTGGTGGGTGGAGCCAAGGCGGAGTCGGCAGTGGTCATCCCAGGTATAGCAGTGTGGCAAGAGGCGACCTCGTACCGTGATACAATAGTGGTCAGTGATACAGTTATAACGAACAGTGGTGAACAGTGCTAACTACTAACAGTGATACGATAGTGAACGTGGTTTACCACATTCACCCCTTGTTTAGAATTAAGTCCGGCGGGGTGAAGTGTACTACCAATTCTGGTAGGTCAGTCTGTCCGGAGGCTTCGTAAGCCTCTCCGATCGCCGCAGTGGTGGTGTTGCCTTATCCGGTGCTGGTGCCTTATCCGGTGTTGATGCTGGTGTTTGCGTGGTCGGCGAGGGCTCATGGGGTTCCGGCATGCCGTCTACCTGGGCTGGGGTTGGGGGGGGTGGTGGCGGTGTTTCCGGATCGGCTGAGGGTGCGAGGTCTCGTAGGGAGACAGTGTCCTCCCGCCCGTCTGGGTACGCCACGTAGGCGTACTGGGGGTTGGCGTGCAGGAGGTTCACCCTCTCGACCAGGGGGTCCGTTTTATGGGCCCTCACGTGTTTCCGCAGCCAGACCGGCCCCGGGGCGGTCAGCCAGGTTGGTAGAGTGGTTCCCGTAGTCGACTTCCTGGGGAAAATGAACATTCGTTCATGGGGGGTGGTGTTAGTGGCCGTGCAAAGTAATGACCGGATGGAGTGCAGCGCTGTCGGGAGGACTTCTTGCCAGCGGGAGGTTGGGAGGCCCTTAGACTTTAAGGCTAAGAGGACGGCCTTCCATACCGTCGTGTTCTCTCTTTCCACCTGACCGTTACCTCTGGGGTTGTAGCTGGTGGTCCTGCTTGCTGCAATACCTCTCTCTAGGAGGAATTGCCGGAGTTCCTCGCTCATGAAGGAGGAGCCCCGGTCGCTGTGTATATAGTTCGGGAACCCGAACAAGGCGAAGAGGGCATTCAGGCACTTAATGACCATGCTACTGGTCATGTCGGGGCAGGGGAAGGCAAAGGGGAAACGGGAGTACTCATCAACGATGTTGAGGAAGTACACATTACGGTCAGAGGACGGGAGGGGCCCCTTAAAGTCGATGCTCAGGCGCTCGAAGGGGCGGGTGGCCTTGATCAGGCTTGCTCGGTCCGGCCTATAGAAGTGCGGTTTGCACTCCGCACAGGTCTGGCAGTTCCTGGTCATGGTCCTGACCTCCTCGATGGAGTAGGTCAGGTTGCGGGCCTTAATGAAATGGTAGAGTCTGGTGACTCCGGGGTGGCAGAGCTGGTCATGGAGGGTCTGAAGCCTATCGATATGCGCGCTGGCGCATGTCATTCGTGAAAGGGCATCAGGGGATTCGTTCAGCTTGCCTGGCCGGTACAAGATCTCATAATCGTAGGTGGAGAGCTCGATTCTCCATCTCAAAATCTTGTCATTCTTGATTTTGCCCTTCAGCTTGTTATTAAACATGAAAGCCACCGAACGCTGGTCGGTGAGGAGGGTAAATCGTTTGCCTGCCAGGTAGTGCCTCCAGCGCCGTACTGCCTCCACGATCGCCTGGGCCTCTTTCTCGACCGACGAATGTCGGATCTCGGGGCCCTGTAGGGTCCTTGAGAAGAAGGCCACTGGCCTCCCCTCCTGGTTTAGGGTGGCGGCTAAGGCGAAGTCGGATGCGTCGCTCTCCACCTGGAAGGGGATGGACTCGTCCACTGCATGCATCGTGGCCTTGGCTATGTCTCCCTTAATGAGGGAGAAGGCCGCGCACGCCTCCTCCGTGAGGGGGAAGGAAGTGGCTTTCAGGAGGGGTCTGGCTTTGTCCGCGTAATTGGGTACCCATTGGGCATAGTAGGTGAAAAGCCCCAGGGTTCTCCTAAGTGCTTTAGGGCAGTGGGGGAGGGGTAGCTCCATGAGGGGGCGCATTCTTTCTGGGTCGGGGCCGATGATTCCGTTCTCCACTACGCAGCCGAGGATGGCAAGGCGCGTGGTGTTAAACACGCATTTCTCCTTATTGTAGGTGAGGTTCAGCCGTTGGGCCGTACGGAGGAATTTCTCCAGATTCGCGTGATGTTCCTGCCGGTCGCGGCCGCAGATAGTGACGTTATCTAGGTAGGGGAATGTAGCCTGCAGTTCGTTCTGGTCAACCATCTGGTCCATCTCCCTTTGGAAGACCGAGACCCCATTAGTGACACCGAAGGGGAGCCTAAGGAAGTGGTATAGGCGCCCATTCGCCTCGAAGGCGGTATACTGGCGGTCCTCAGGGTGGATAGGGAGTTGGTGGTAGGCCGACTTCAGGTCGATGGTCGAGAATACTTTATACTGTGCAATCTGATTGACCATGTCAGATATGCGGGGGAGGGGGTATGCGTCCAGCTGGGTATATCTGTTTATGGTCTGGCTGTAGTCGATGACCAGGCGGTTTTTATCGCCGGTCTTTACGACTACGACCTGGGCACGCCAGGGGCTGCTGCTCCCCTCGATAATGCCCTCTTTCAGGAGGCGCCGCACCTCAGAGCTAATGAAGGCTCTGTCCCCGGCGCTATACCGCCTGCTCTTGGTAGCGACGGGTTTGCAGTCAGGGGTAAGGTTAGCAAACAGAGGGTGGCGGGACCTTGAGGGTGGAGAGGCTGCAGGTGTTACGCGGTGGGCGGTTTAACGTTTGCTGGTTGTTGACTGTGAGTGGGGGGAGGGGTCCACCGCATGCTAGGGTTACGCTTTGGAGGTGGGATTGGAAGTCCAGCCCTAGTAGGACGGCAGCGCAGAGATGGGGGAGGACGAGGAGTTTAAAGTTTTTATACTCCGTGCCCTTAACCGACAGGGTCACGACACAGTAGCCGCTGATGTCCGTGGCGTGGGACCTCGATGCCATCGAGATTCGGCTGCGCGTTGGTAGGACAGAGAGGGAGTAGTGGCTCACCGTGTCTGGGTGGATGAAGCTCTCCGTGCTTCCGCTGTCGAACAGGCAGGTCGTGGCGTGGCCGTTCACTTTGATGTCCATCATTGACTTGGACAGATGGTGCGGGCGGGCTTGGTCCAGGGTGACGGAAGCTAGTGTGTAGCTGAGCGAGTCGTTGTCATCTGCGGGCGAGGTGGTCGGGCGTGGTGAGTAAAATGGCGTCTCCCACGAGGTAGGGCAAAATGACGGAGAAGATGGCTGCCCCCGTAGCTCACATGAGGCACTATTGGGGTCGGTTGCCTTAATCAAAGATGGCCGCCCCCATGACTCATGTGTGGGGATGCTGGCCTCAGTTGCCCTAAACGAAGATGGCCGCCCCCATAGTTCGCATGCGGCACTGCTGGCCTCTGAGGATCCGCTCCTGCAGGCCTTGGAGAAGTGGCCTTTCTTCAGGCAGGTTTTGCATATGGAGTTCTTGGCTGGGCAGCGCGACCTCGGGTGCTTCTCCTGGCCACAAAAAAAACAGCCGGCGGCCCGATCGCGGATGCCCGATGTCGGGGCCGGTGCCGGGGGTGGCGGGGCCGGTCGGGTCCGGGACGCCGACGCAGAGGTAGGTCCCGGGGGCGGCGCTGGGAAGGGTGCTGTGGTAGGGGTCGGGCCCGAGTCCCAGGGTCGCGAGCAGTACCTGGTGAATGCTTCCTGATCTTGGTGGGCCACTTCCAGGGAGATAGCGAGGGCTTCAGCTTTTTCCATGCTGAGGTCTTTAGCTTCCAGCAGTCTTTGCCGTGAGTACTCGGACCGTAGGCCTTTCAGGAATGCATCGCGGATATTATCTTCAGTATTTTCGGCTGCCGACACCGATTTAAAGTCACAGTTCCTGGCGAGTGCATATAGCGCCTGTGAGAATTCGGCTACTGATTCTCCTGGCTGTTGCGGCCGTGATCTTAGGCGGTGCCTAGCGTACATGTAGTTTACCGGGGTCCGGTACTTCTGTTTCAGCAGGTTGATGGCGGTCTCGTAGGTAGTCATGTCCTCGATGAGAGTGTATACTCTCGGGCTCAGTTGTGCCTGCAGGACACTTAGTTTGGATGCCTGAGGGACGCTGGATTCTCTCAGGTATGATTCGAAGCAGACCAGCCAGTGTTTAAAGTCTGTGGCTGAGTTTGCTGCTCGTGGGTTCAGGTCCAGGTACGGCGGTCTGAGGGCTCGCAGCCAAGCTGGCTGGTGTGGCTGTGCTCCTGGGAGCTGCGCTGGTGGCTCCTCCGCCGGTTGTGACTCGTTGTCGGACATCATTAAATTTAGTCAATAAAATTGATATACCTATCAATTCCTCCAATAAAAGGCGAAGAGTTACGAAGGTGACTAAAGGTTTTTATTGACTAAATAACAGAGCCCACTCTCGTGGGTGATCCGATCCAAGCAGGAGGAATACCAGCCAGTCGCTCACCTTTATACCTGGCCTGGTGGGTGGAGCCAAGGCGGAGTCGGCAGTGGTCATCCCAGGTATAGCAGTGTGGCAAGAGGCGACCTCGTACCGTGATACAATAGTGGTCAGTGATACAGTTATAACGAACAGTGGTGAACAGTGCTAACTACTAACAGTGATACGATAGTGAACGTGGTTTACCACAGGAGGCCAGTGTATGGCTGAGTGAGCTGCTGTCGTTGGCAGGTGAGGCGGTGGTCGGGTCTGGAGACAACCTGGCGGCCGAGTGCGGCGAACAAAATGGCAGAGAAGATGGCCGCCCCCACGACTCACATGGGGCACTGCTGGCGTCTGTTGCCTTGATCAAAGATGGCCACCCCCACGACTCACATGAGGCACTGCTGGCATCTGTGGCCTTGATCAAAGATGGCCACCCCCACGACTCACATGAGGCACTGCTGGCGTCTGTGGCCTTGATCAAAGATGGCCGCCCCCACAACTCACATGAGGCACTGCTGGCATCTGTGGCTTTCCCTCTGCAGGCGTTCGCGAAGTGGCCTTTTTTTCTGCAGCCGGAGCAGGTCGCGTTCCTTGCAGGGCAGCGCGCCCTTTGATGTCTCGCCTGGCCACAGAAATAGCAGCTGGCAGCCCGATCGCGGGGCTCCACTGCTGCAGCAGGTCCCGGGGGTGGCGGTCCCGATCGATTCCGGGACACCGACGCCGTAGTAGGTCCCAGGGGCGGTGGTGCGAGGGGTATTGCGGCAAAAGTCGGGCCCGAGTCCCACGGTCGCGCAGCACTGTACCCGGAGTACACCTCGAGGTCCCGATGGGCCACTTCCAGGGAGCGAGCGAGGGCTGTAGCTGCTTTCAAGTCGAGGTCATTTGATTCAAGCAGTTTTTGCCGTGAGTAGTCGGACCAAAGGCCTTTCACGAAGGCATCATGGATATTTCCTTCAGCATGTTGTGCAGCCGATACAGCTTTAAAGTCACAGTCCCTGCCGAGTGTTTGTAGCGCCCGTAAAAATTCACCTACAGACTCTCCTGGCTGTTGCGAGCGGGATCTTAGGAGATGTCTGGCATACATTGAATTTACTGGGCTCCGGTACTGCTCTTTTAGCAGGTCGAGGGCCTCCTCGTATGTAGCAAGGTCCCGGATGAGTGCAAATACTTTAGGGCTCAACTGGGCGGTCAGAATTCTTAGTTTGTCGGCTTCTGATGGCACGCCGGAGGCTACCAGGTAGGATTCAAAGCAGCTCAGCCAGTGATCGAAGTCAAGGGCTGAATTCGCTGCCTGTGGATTTAGATCCAGGTACGGCGGTCGGAGGGCTCGCAGCCAAGTCGGCTGCTGGGGCTGGTCAGTCATTTCAAAATTTAGCCAATAAAATTGATATACCTATCAATTCATTCCATGAAAAGCGACGAGTTAAGATAGTAACTATAGGTTTTTATTGGCTAAATAACAGAGCCCACCCTCGTGGGTGATCGGTTCCAGCAAGGAAGAATACTAGCCAAGCAATCACTTTTATACCTGGGCAAGCAGGCGGAGCCATGGGCGGAGTCAGCTGAGGTATGCCTAGGTATAACAGCGTGCGAGGCAAGAGGCAACCTTGTGTAGGTGATAACAACAGTGTAACAATAACAGTGGTTTACCACACTGACTATCCTTGATTAATCCATATCCTTCTGAATGAAGATTTATCCTGTCCTTTAGAATTCTTTCCAATAATTTTCCCACCACTGAGGTTAGGCTGACTGGCCTGTAATTACTCGGTCTATCCTTTTCTCCCTTTTTTAAAAAAGGGTACCACATTAGCAGTCCTCCAGTCCTCCGGAACCACACCTGAAGCCAGAGAGGATTGAAAAATTATGGTCAGGGCCTCTGCAATTTCCTCTTTTGCTTCGCTTAACAGCCTGGGGTACATTTCTTCCGGGCCTGGGGATTTATCCACTTTTAAAGCTGCTAAACCCCTTAATACTTCCCCTCTCACTATGTTTATTTCATCTAATATTTCACACTCCTCCCCCGATAGCAATGTCTGCTTCGCCCCTCTCCTTTGTGAAAAAAGATGCAAAGTATTCATTAAGAACCCTACCGACATCTCCCGCCTCCACACACAGATTACCCTCATTCTAATAGGTCCTACACTTTCTTTAGGTATCCTCTTACTCTTAATATATTTATAAAACATCTTTGGGTTTTCCTTGATTTTACTTGCCAAGAATTTTACATGCTCTCTCTTTGCTTTCCTAATATCCTTTTTAATTGCACCCCTGCACTTTCTGTACTCCTCAAGGTTCTGGAGTATTTAGCCCTTGGTATCTGTCATACACCTCCCTTTTTTTCTTTATCCTGCCCTGCATGTCCCTAGACATCCAGGGGGCTCTAGATTTGTTAGTCCCACCTTTTTTCTTTAAGGGTACCCTCTGGATCTCCTTCTTGAATGCCTCCCACTGCTCTGACACTGATTTACCTTCAAGTAGCTGTTTCCAGTCCACTATGGCTAAATCCCCTCTGAGCTTAGCAAAATTTGCTTTTCCCCAATTTAGAATTTTTATTCCTGGTCCATCCTTGTCCTTTTCCATAACTACCTTAAATCTAACAGAATTATGGTCACTAGCACCAAAATGCTCCCCCACTGATACGCCTTCTACCTGCCCAGCTTCATTCCCTAAATCTAAGTCCAGAACCGCCCCCTCTCTTGTTGGGCTTGCTACATACTGGCTAAAAAAGTTCTCCTGAATGCATTTTAGGAATTCCGCACCCTCTGTACCCTTCACACTAATTTTATTCCAGTTAATATTGGGGTAGTTGAAATCCCCTACTGTTACTGCCCTATAGTTTTTGCACTTCTCAGAAATTTGTCTACATATTTGTTCTTCTGTCTTCCTCACTGTTTGGGGGTCTGTAGTACACTCCCAGTAGTGTGATTGCCCCTTTTTTTGTTTTTTAATTTGACCCATATGGCCTCGTTTGATGATCCCTCCAACATCATATCCCTCCTCACAGCTGTAATAGTTTCTTTAATCAATACCCCCCTCCCTTTTTACCTCCCTCTCTATCCTGTCTGAAAATCCTGTAACCAGGAATGTTGAGCTGCCATATCTGCCCCTCTTTCAGCCACGTCTCTAATAGCTATTATATCATAGTCCCCAGTATCTACCTGTGCCTTCAGCTCATCTGCCTTGTTTGCTATACTCCGTGCTTTGAAGTATATACCATTTATTACAGGCAAACCTCCTTGTTGACTACGACCTAGCCCTTGATTCCTCTGTCCTTCCAATTTACTTTCTACATTTTTGTTTTCCAATTCCAGTTTTTTTCCCCTCCCTATTGACTCTATACTTAGGTTCCCATCCCACGTTATTTGATGACATGTCATCAGCTGGTGTCCTTCAAGGGGCCATATCCAAATTGCTCTCGAGAGTTCTGCTGTCAGTGTTCTACAGCTTTGAGGTGCTGTAATCACTGACAGGCACTGCAGAGGTGCATGGCTACATTCAGGCTTTCCCACAGCATGCAGAGAGGTTCTCTTCCCTTTCCACGGGTGGAAGAGACCTCCCCAAGAGATCAACGCAGCCTGGTTGCGCATTGCACAGGAGGGGACAAGCAGGGATGTTGTCAGGAGGACTAGGTTGCAGTGGCACAAGCCTTTCAATGATCTCAGTAGATCACGAAACGTTACTGCCAAGTCACACTCAACCTCATCCTGCTGTGCCACTCATCACATCCACATCACTCTGCCTTCCCTACCTTAGTCCTGCACATCTTTACACACACCAATTTACCTTGCACCTCCACCCATCCCTCTCTATCTACGTTATCACTTCACCATCACACTAGCCACCCTTCACACTCACACTCAACCTACTGCAAGCATACACACAAGGGTAGACACCTGGGTGGTTTAGCCAATGTTCATGTGAAGTTTGTTAATGTGTTGACAATGGTTTACCTTATTGGACAGATTTGTGCTCACCTTTGGAAGTGTCTTAATGAGCGACCCAATGTGGGAACCATTTCTAAAAAGGGGAACAGCGCCAGTTAGAACAGAGTCAGTCACTACCATAATATAGGAAACACAGCAGCCAATTTGTGCACAGCAAGCTCCCACACAGCAATGTGATAATGACCAGATAATAATTTTTTTGAAATAGTGCCATAGCATCATTTACAGCCACCTGAGAGGGAAGACTGGACCTTGGTTTAATGTCTCATGTGAAATACGGCACCTCCGACAGTGCAGCGCTCCCTCAGTGCTGCACTGGGAGTGTCAGCCCAGGTTTTGTGTTCAAGTCTCTGCAGTGGGACTTGAACCCACAACACTCTAACTCAGAGGCACGAGTGCTACATGGGAGAGTCTTTGGGCTCCGGGTTTAGCCTGCTAGTTGATTCAGTTCCTAGGCTGGTCTATGGATTAGGTTTGCCGGCATTCCCCAGTTCCCTTCCTGGCTAGTCGGCCAAATCTGGAGTTCAACCCTCCCCTGTAGTCCTATGGCCCTAGCTCCGCCAATGCTCTCTGCCAAAAGATAATTAAGTCTGTTACTGCACTATAAGAATTACAGTAAAATCATATTGGACCTCCATGTGGAAACATCCTTGTTTAATACACTGGATTTTGGAACTTTGATTAATGCTCAGTCACCACGTGACATACACGAGTTTCTTCAACAGCAAAGTATCTCATTGTATTGAATCTACCGTGAGTTTGTTCATTGACATATGCACAGGTCTATCTGTGGCCATTCACTCAGGGCCCATACTGACTGACTAGGCGGCAAAACCTAAACTGGCACACCAGTGCAGTACTGAGGGAGCACAGCACTGTCAGAGGTGCTGTCTTTCAGATGAGACATTAAACTGAAGTCCCGTCTGCCCCCTCAGGTGGATGTAAAAGATCCCATGGCACTATTTCGAAGAAGAGCAGGTGTATCCTGGCCAATATTTATCCCTCAACCAACATCACTAAAAATAAAATTATCTGGTTGTTATCACATTGCTGTTTGTGGGAATTGGCTGCCGCATTTCTCTACATTACAGCAATGACTACACTTCAAAAGTACTTCATTGGCTGAGAAACGCTTTGGGACATGCCGAGGTTGTGAAAGTCATTAAATGAAATCCATTTCTTTACATCTTTCCACCGTCTCTAACATCCTCTAACTTTTAATTTTACACACAGGGAACGGAATCTGTCTGCCATTGATTCACGAGAATTGTTCTATCTCAACCGACACTTCCCCCCCCCCCCCGACAGAATGTGCCATTTCCTTCTTCTGTCCCTTCTACTGACTAACTTTGTACAACTTCTCACAGGTAAGTAGTGGCTCCTGGGGTAAAAGAATGTTTTTTGTTTTAGGAGTTATTTAGAGCTCCACAGTTTCATTCTCTAATTGTGTTTCTCTTTGTACTGCACCTTGTAGATGGGACACACTGCAGCTACGGCACGCCAGTGGTGGAGGGAGTGAATGTTTAAGGTGGTGGATGGGGCACCAATCATGTGGGCTGCTTTGTCCTGGATGGTGTCGAGCTTCTTGTGTTGTTGGAGCTGCACTCATCCAGGCAAGTGGAGAGTATTCCATCACACTCCTGACTTGTGCCTTGTAAAGTGTCAAATCGCTTTTAACACTACTAAGTCTATTCTGGGAAATCTCATTTTATTTGTCTGAAACTGACAATGGGATAAGTGAGGTTAAATTTCTACTGGTGTGGTTTCTGGCTGTGAGACCTCACTCAGTGTGGGGATGTGTTGTACATCTCTGCCAGTACATGTGTCAGTCTCACCTATGGTCTAACACACCTTGGGACACACAAGCCAACCTTGGCTACTTACAGAATCACAGAATCACAGAAACCCCACAGTGCAGATAGAGGCCATTTCGGCCCATCGAGCCTGCACCGACACATATCCCACCCGATCCCCGTAACCCCTACACCAACACATATCTCACCCTATCCCTGTAACCCCATGTATTTAATCCCCCTAACACTAAGGGTCAATTTATCATAGCCAATCAACCTAACCCGCACATCTTTGGAGTGTGGGAGGAAACCGGAGCACCCGGAGGAAACCCACGCAAACACGGGGAGAATGTGCAAACTCCACACAGACAGTCGCCCGAGGCCGGATTCGAACCCGGGTCCCTGGCGCTGTGAAGCAACAGTGCTAACCACTGTGCCACCGTGCTGACGTTGGTGTCGGAGGCAGTGATCGGGCTGGGTCCCTTGGTGAGACCCAGCATTTCACCTGCTGCACCTCCGACACCAGCTACACAACACAGGGCGAGTGTGAAGCCCCATATTCATTCCAGCCAGTTGGGGGGGAGGGGCAGTCGGGGTTGGGGATGGGGCATTTACGGGGAGTTTGAGAAAGGCACCGCCAGAAACCACGGGGCTGTTTGACTGAGGTACACAGAGCGAGAAAAGATTAACTTTGGGGAAAGTTGTAGCGCAATGGCTTAAAGTCGCATCGTTACAAAGTAACCATCAACATTTATAACAATGCAACATTAAGCATCATCGAGTACAAAAGCATGGATGTTATGGTCAACCTTCATAAAACACTGGTTAGGCCTCAGCTGGAGTATTGCCCAATTCTGAGCACCACACTTTAGGAAGGATGTCAAGGGCTTGCAGAGGGTGCAGAGGTGATTTATTAGAACAGTGCCAGGGTTGAGGGATTTCAGTTATATGGAGAGACTTGGAGAAGCTGGGGTTGTTCTTCTTAGAGCAGAGAAGGTTAAGGGGAGATTTAATAGAGGTGTTCAAAATTATGAAGGGTTTTGATAGAGTTGATGGGGAGAAACTGTTCCCACTGACAGGAGGGTCAGTAACTACAGGGCACAGATTTAAGATAAAAAACCAGGGGGAGATGATAAGGCATTGATGCAGCGAGTTGTTACGATCTGGAATGCACTGCCTGAAAGAGTGGAAGCAGATTCAATTGTAAAAAGGAATTGGATAAACACTTGAAAAGGAGAAATTTGCAGAGCCACGGGGAAAGAGCGGGGGAGTGAGACTAATTGGAAAACCTTTTTCAAAAAGCTGGCACAGGCACGATGGGCCAAATGGCCTCCATCTATCCTGTATCATTCTATGATTTGTCACCTTGTCAGCTTTAGGGTTACACTTTTATCATCACTGAGTGTTAATCCAGGTGAGGTCAGGAGCGTTGCCATAACGACAGTAGACAGAGTGCCGGGCAGCGGGTAAGTAACCCGGCCACCCCCAGAAAGTGTCGGCAACTTTCGGCCAATGAGTGCCCGGGGGAGGGGGAGGGGAGCGGGACCCTCGATGGAGGAAATGCCATCGGAAACTGATGAGCTAGCGTCTGAAATACTCAACGGTGTCAGCGACCCGCGACACAGCCACAGTGCAGAACAAGTCACTGAAAGAGCAAACTCTCCGACTGTGGTCGGTCAATGATGATGATGTGTTAATCGTGTTGAGTTAAAGGTCATCAACCCATGACAGAAACTGGCATCAATAAAAGGAGAGAGAGGGGGAGCGAGGGAGAGGGAGAGGGAGAGAGAAAGCCACACCCGATCAGAGACTGAAACCCTCCCAGGTATGGTGGGAGAAAGAAAGAACTTGCATTTATACAACGCCTTTCATGAGCTCCTCCTTCGGATGAGATGTTAAACCGAGGCCCCGTCTGCCCCCTCAGGAGGACGTGAAAGATCCCAAGGCACTATTTCGAAGAAGAGCGGGGGAGTTCTCCCCGCTGTCCTGGCCAATATTTATCCCTCAACCAACATCACTAAAAAACATTAAATGGTCATTATGTTTGTGGGAGCTTGCTGTGCGCAAATTGGCTGCCGAGTTTCCTACATTACAACAATGACTACACTTCAAAAGTACTCTGTTGGCTGTGAAGCGCTTTGAGACGTCCTGAGGTCATCACAGAATCACAGAATCACAGAAACCCCACAGTGCAGATAGAGGCCATTTCGGCCCATCGAGCCTGCACCGACACATATCCCACCCGATCCCCGTAACCCCTGCACCAACACATATCCCACCCTATCCCAATAACCCCACGTATTTAATCCCCCTAACACTAAGGGTCAATATTTATCATAGCCAATCAACCTAACCCGCACATCTTTGGACTGTGGGAGGAAACCGGAGCACCCGGAGAAAACCCACGCAAACACGGGGAGAATGTGCAAACTCCACACAGACAGTCACCCGAGGCCGGATTTGAACCCAGGTCTCTGGCGCTGTGAGGCAACAGTGCTAACCACTATGCCACCGTGCTGCTGAAGGGTGTTATAGAATTTCAAGTCTTTTTGTTTTCTTTAAAGCTGGGATCACTCGGCACCAACACTAAACTCGCAGTGTGAATGAACTCTGCGGAAGGTTCAATATTGAACATGCAATGAAGTTTTGCGGGTTGAATTTTCACAGGCCCTGCTCCATTACTTGAGTCTCACATGCTGCGGGCGGGTTATCAGAAACCCACGGCAGTAATTGACGGGAATTGCCCCGGGATTTTCCAATTGCCTGCCCGCGGCTTGGGAGGCCCCACCCAGTAACTCAGCGCCTGGGAAAAGTGCACCCTGGGCAACTCGGGCAATTTCACAGTGGCAAGGTGCACTGGTGGGTGTTACACTCCCGTCATCGCCGTAACAAATAAATTCATCAGATGCATTATTGGCAGCAAAGTGGCGATGATTCATATGAGCAAGAACCTACTCACAGCACCTGGAACAACACTAACCACTCACTGTACACTGCACAGAGGCGGGGATAATCATTCTCTCTATTGGTTTTCATAGGGCCTGTCGAAACGGAAATTTACTGTAGTCCCGGGAGTTCTGTGTCATTCCCTGGAGTGGATGAGGATCACCGGGACCTGGCGGAGCATTTTCTATGGGAAAAGTACAGTGGAAATGCAGAGAATGGAAGCAGAATGGGAGTGCTGCACTTTCATGCAGGGGCTACAGAACCTTCCTTATTAACAAAGTACAAAGGGCGTCTCGACTTCTCCCCATCTAATGGATCGTTTGTCCTTCATAATTTAACTTATGAAGATGAGGGTCTTTATACACTTTCCATCAACCTACGAAATATCACTGTTCGAACTGTTCGGCTATGTGTAATGGGTATGTTTGCCTCGCGGGTTTAAGTAGCAATGATTTGTATTTAATTATGGCAAAATACATGACCCCCTCCTGCTGGTTTTTAGTAGTTGAAACCCCGTGGGCAGCAGCTGTGGAATTTCCTAAACGGCATTCCCGGCCTGTGCCTGGAAAGCTGAAGAAGAAAATCCTAGCGGTGGAGAGTTCCCCGGTGTCAAGACCCGAGCTGAACTGACTGTGTGGAGAGAGACTCCCTCCTTCACTCCAGGGCCAGGTGAGACCCTGGTCCTGGACCTGGACTGTATTTATACCATAACTGCAGTCTCCATGCGAAGCAAACCCACTTCACCCTTGATGCTACAGTAGCAGGGTAAATTCACCCGAAAGGCACTGAATTTAATGCGTGCTGCACAGCCAATGAGAGCACTCGGTGCCGACTCTCTCATACACAATATTATTCTCCCAAAAGTTAAATTAACGAGTCAGTCTGATATCCCTGACAATATATTAATGAGCCAGTCTGATATCCCTGACAATATATTAATGAGCCAGTCTGATATCCCTGACAATATATTAATGAGCCAGTCTGATATCCCTGACAATATATTAATGAGCCAGTCTGATATCCCTGACAATATATTAATGAGCCAGTCTGATATCCCTGACAATATATTAATGAGTCAGTCTGATATCCCTGACAATATATTAATGAGCCAGTCTGATATCCCTGACAATATATTAACGAGTCAGTCTGATATCCCTGACAATATATTAATGAGCCAGCCTGATATCCCTGACAATATATTAGTCAGTCTGATATCCCTGACAATATATTAATGAGCCAGCCTGATATCCCTGACAATATATTAGTCAGTCTGATATCCCTGACAATATATTAATGAGCCAGTCTGATATCCCTGACAATATATTAACGAGTCAGTCTGATATCCCTGACAATATATTAATGAGTCAGTCTGATAGGGCATTCTGAAGGGGGAGGGTGAACAGGCAGAGGTCGTGGTTCACATTGGGACCAACGACATAGGTAGGAAGAGGGATGAGGTCCTGCAACAAGAATTTAGGGAGCTAGGTAGCAGATTAAAGAGCAGGACCTCAAAGGTTGTAATCTCTGGATTACTCCTGGTGCCACGTGCTAGTGAGTATAGGAATAGAAGGATAGAGCAGATGAATGCATGGCTAAAGAGTTGGTGCAGGAGGGAGGGCTTTAGTTTCCTGGATCACTGGGCCTGCTTCTGGGAAAGGTGGGACTTGTACAAGTCGGACGGGTTGCACCTGAACCAGAGTGGGACAAATATCCTTGTGGGGAGGTTTGCTAGCACTGTTCGGGGGGGTTTAAACTAAAATGGCAGGGGGTTGGGAACTTGAGCAGGGAGACAGAGGAAAGGAAAACAGGGATAAAAGCAAAAGATAGGAAGGAGAGAAACAAATGTGGCAGTCAGAGAAATCAACGGTTTAAATCAAACATGGCCACAGTAAATAATAATTCTAATAAGTTTAAGAGCATTAAAAAAACAAACCTGAAGGCTTTGTGTCTTAATGCGAGGAGCATTTGTAATAAGGTGGATGAATTGGCTGCGCAAATAGAGGTAAACAAATACGATTTGGTTGGGATTACAGAAACGTGGCTCAAGGATGGCCAAGACTGGGAACTCAACATCCAGGGGTATTTGATATTCAGGAAAGATAGGCAAAAAGGAAAGGGAGGTGGGGTAGCATTACTGGTTAAAGAAGGGATTAATACAATTGTAATGAAGGATATTAGCTCTGATGATGTGGAATCTGTATGGGTAGAATTGAGAAATACTAAGGGGAAAAAAAACATTAGTGGGAGTGGTATATAGACCTCCAAACAGTAAGGTGGAGGTTGGGGATGGCATTAAAAGGGAAATTAAAGAAGCATGCAATAAGGGCACAGCAGTCATCATGGGTGACTTTAATCTACATATAGATTGGGTCAACCAAATTAGTAACAATACTGTGGAGGAGGAATTCCTGGAGTGTTTACGGGATGGTTTCCTGGACCAATATGTTGAGGAACCAACCAGAGATCAGGCCATCTTAGACTGGGTATTATGCAACGAGAAAGGATTAATTAGCAATCTTGTTGTACGAGACCCCTTGGGTCTGAGCGATCATAATATGATTGAATTCTTCATTAAGATGGAGAATGAAGTAGTTGACTCAGACAAGGGTCCTCAATTTAAATAAAGGAAACTACGATGGTCTGAGGAGCGAGTTGGGTAGGATTGAGTGGGGAATGGTGCTCAAAGGGTTGATGGTGGATAGGCAATGGCAAACATTCAAAGACCAAATGGATGAGCTACAAAATTTGTTCATCCCAGTTTGGCGTAAAAATAAAACAAAAAAGGTGACTCAACCGTGGCTAACAAGGGAAATTAGGGATAGCATAAGATCCAAGGAGAGGACATATAAATTGGCTAGAAAAAGCAATAATCCTGAGGATTGGGAGCAGTTTAGGAGTCAACAAAGGAGGACAAAGGGATTAATTAAGAAAGGGAAAATAGAATATGAGTGTAAGCTTGCAGGGAACATAGAAACTGACTGTAAAAGCTTTTATAGATATGTGAAGAGAAAAAGATTGGTGAAGTCAAGCGTAGGTCCCTTACAGTCAGAATCAGGGGAATTTATAATGGGAAACAAGGAAATGGCAGACCAACTAAATGCATACTTTGGTTCTGTCTTCACAAAGGAGGACACAAATAACCTCCCAGAGATGCCGGGGATCATAGGGTCTGATGAAAGCGAGGAACTGAAAGAAATCAGTATTTGTAGGGAAATGGTGTTAGGAAAATTGATGGGACTGAAGGCTGATAAATCCCCAGGGCCTGATAATCTACATCCCAGGGTACTTAAGGAAGTGGCCCTAGAAATAGTAGATGCATTGCTGGTCATCTTCCAGAACTCGATAGACTCTGGAACAGTACCCATGGATTGGAGGATAGCTAATGTTACCCCACTATTCCAAAAAGGTGGTAGAGAAAAAGCGGGGGATTATAGACCGGTAAGCTTGACATCGGTAGTGGGGAAAATGCTGGAGTCCATTATAAAAGATGTAATAGCAGAGCACTTGGAAAGCAGTGACAGGATCGGACAAAGTCAACATGGATTTACAAAAGGTAAATCATGCTTGATTAATCTAGTGGAATTTTTTGAGGATGTAACTGGTAAAATAGATAAGGGAGAACCAGTGGATGTGGTGTATTTGGACTTTCAGAAGGCTTTCGATAAGGTCCCACACAAGAGATTAGCGTGCAAAATTAAGGCACATGGGATTGGGGGCAAGGTATTGACTTGGATAGAGAACTGGTTGGCGGACAGAAAGCAAAGAGTTGGAATAAACGGGTCGTTTTCCGAGTGGCAGGCAGTGACTAGTGGGGTACCGCAAGGATCGGTCCTAGGACCCCAGCTGTTCACAATATATATTAATGATCTGGACGAGGGAATTGGATGTAATATCTCCAAATTTGCAGACAACACAAAGCTGGGCGGGAGGGTAAGCTGCGAGGAGGATGTCGGGAAACTCCAGTACGATTTGGACAGATTGGGCAGAAACATGGCAAATGCACTATAATGTGAATAAATGTGAGGCTATCCACTTTGGTGGCAAAAACAGGAAGGCAGATTATTATTTGATTGGCAATAGATTGGGAGAAGGGGAAGTGCAAAGAGACCTGGGGGTCCTTGTGCACCAGTCGCTGAAGGTAAGCATGCAGGTGCAGCAGGCGGTTAAGAAGGCAAATGGTATGTTGGCCTTCAAAGCAAGAGGGTTCGAGTACAGGAACAAGGATGTCTTGCTACAGTTGTACAGGGCCTTGGTGAGACCGCACCTTGAGTATTGTGTGCAGTTTTGGTCACCTTACCTGAGGAAGGACGTTCTTGCCATGGAGGGAGTGCAGCGAAGATTCACCAGGCTGATACCTGGGATGGCAGGAATGACGTATGAGGAGAGATTGTGTCGATTGGGCTTATACTCACTGGAGTTTAGAAGATTGAGAGGGGATCTCATCGAAACCTATAAAATTCTGTCAGGTCTGGACAGACTAGATGCAGGAAGGATGTTTCTGATGGCCGGGGAGTCCAGAACCAGGGGTCATAGTGTAAGGATAAGGGGTAAGCCATTTAGGACTGAAATGAGGAGGAATTTCTTCACCCAGAGAGTGGTGAACCTGTGGAATTCTCTGCCACAGAGGGCGGTGGAGGCCAGTTCATTGAATATATTCAAGAAAGAGTTGGATATATTTCTTGAGGCTAAAGGGATCAAGGGATATGGGGAAAGGGCAGGGACAGGATACTGAATTTGAATGATCAGCCATGATCACATTGAATGGCGGAGCAGGTTCGAAGGGCCGAATGGCCTACTCCTGCTCCTATCTTCTATGTTTCTATGTATCTATATCCCTGACAATATATTAATGAGTCAGTCTGATATCCCTGACAATATATTAATGAGCCAGTCTGATATCCCTGACAATATATTAATGAGCCAGTCTGATATCCCTGACAATATATTAATGAGCCAGTCTGATATCCCTGACAATATATTAATGAGCCAGTCTGATATCCCTGACAATATATTAATGAGCCAGTCTGATATCTCTGACAATATATTAATGAGCCAGTCTGATATCCCTGACAATATATTAATGAGCCAGTCTGATATCTCTGACAATATATTAATGAGTCAGTCTGATATCACTGACAATATATTAATGAGCCAGTCTGATATCCCTGACAATATATTAATGAGCCAGTCTGATATCCCTGACAATATATTAATGAGCCAGTCTGATATCCCTGACAATATATTAATGAGTCAGTCTGATATCTCTGACAATATATTAATGAGTCAGTCTGATATCACTGACAATATATTAATGAGCCAGTCTGATATCCCTGACAATATATTAATGAGTCAGTCTGATATCACTGACAATATATTAATGAGCCAGTCTGATATCCCTGACAATATATTAATGAGCCAGTCTGATATCCCTGACAATATATTAATGAGCCAGTCTGATATCCCTGACAATATATTAATGAGTCAGTCTGATATCTCTGACAATATATTAATGAGTCAGTCTGATATCACTGACAATATATTAATGAGCCAGTCTGATATCCCTGACAATATATTAATGAGTCAGTCTGATATCACTGACAATATATTAATGAGCCAGTCTGATATCCCTGACAATATATTAATGAGTCAGTTTGATATTAGGAACATAGGAACATGAGGAGGCCATTTAGCCCCTCCAGCCTGTTCCACCATTCAATGAGATCATGGTGATCTGAGACCTAACTCCAGATACCCGCCTTTGGCCCATAACCCTTAATACCTTTGGTAAACAGAAAGCTATCAATCTCAGATTCAAAATTAACAATTGACCCAGCATCAATTGCCGTTTGTAGAAGAGAGTTCCAAACTTCTACCACCCTTTGTTTGTAGAAGTATTTCCTAACTTCACTCCTGAAAGGTCTGGCTCTAATTTTTAGACTATGGCCCCTAGTCTTAGAATCCCCAACCAGCGGAAATAGTTTCTCGCTATCTACTCTCTCAGTAATAGTAATGAGTCAGTCTGATATGACTGACAATACATGAATGAGACGGTTTGATATCATTAACTATACATTAATGAGTCCGTCTGATATTAGTAACAATACATTAATGTATTAGCCTGATATTTGAAACTCATATTAATATATCAGTGATGATATATTAATGAGTCAGTACAAAATCAATGTTATTTCAATGAACAGCTTAACTCTTTAAAATACAATGGGTTAAACCCTTTGTTAAATTAGTAGCTGAAAGAATTTCATGCAAACAGATTAATCCGAAGACCTGAACATTGAATGCAATGACAATACTGAGGGGGTGCTGTATTGTCGAAGGTGCCATTTTTCAGATGGCTCTTTAACCCGAGGCTCCAATGGTTCAGGTGGAGATTAAAGCTCCCATCACACTTAACAGACAAGAGCAGAACATTCACCTGTTGTCCCGGTCAACGTTCTTCCAACTCCCTTAAAACCACATTAACTGGTCATTCATCACATTCCAGTTTGTGACATGGCTGTGGACAAATTCACTGCCATATTCGTCACGTAACAACTGCACTTTAAAATGAACACTGGGCGTGAAACACTTTGGGATGTCCTGTGGATGTAATAAGCTGCTGTACAAATGCCAGTCCTTTCTTTTATACACATTTGCTACAATGTCGACAGTGACATTTCATTGCAAATGAAGATTGTAATATCACAGGTCATTAATCAGGATTTTTAACCCTTTAGATGAGCTGTCGAAACCTTCGATATTAAGCAACTCCAGCTCCCTCGATTCCACCGTCCAGCTCACCTGTGATCTCTTTGGAAACCCTCATGAGTATCAGTGGCAGAAAGACGGCAGGGAAATCTCCCAGCATCACCGGCTAATAAATGGGAACAGAAGCCTCATTATCCCCGGCGCTACAAAAGGCGACTGTGGAACGTATACCTGCATCGCAATCAATCGCATCGGCTCCGCCCAGGCAGATTACACCTTAACTATTTATGGTAAGCTTGATTTATGAATGACGCCTTGAGGGTAAATTTTGCGACATCTTTCTGTTATTGGTGGACTTTCGAATGCAGCCTGTGCAAATCGGCACTGCAGCAAAGATGGATAAGAGCAGAATTAATAGTTATTCCCAGAAATTCGGGTCGGGGGCTTCCCGCGGGTGCAAGCCTCCGACCTGCACTTACCTTGCGCACCGGCCGTTGAGCTGTAGGGCCCCCGTGGAATTGCGATCCTGGGCCTCCTCCAACTGCCGGCGCGCAGTGCTTGCGTATCCCAGGGGCGCAGTTAGTTCGATGCGTCCCCTGGGATCACGTGGGCCATGGAGAGCCAATGGTAGCAGGGAATGCTTCATTCATAAGTTTGACAGGAAGAGCTGTCAAACTTATAAATACTATAAGCCCCAAAACATCACTAAATCTTCAAATAAATTTTTTAAAAAATCACATTTTAAAAATAAACTATAAATTACATGAAATAACTTTAAACAATAATTTAAATTTTTGAGAAAATTAATTACATTTTCTAACAGGGCTAAAAATAAACTTACCTTTCTTTAAAATATTTAAAAATAATAAACCTGTGGAGAAAATGTTTTAATTTTAATTAATTCACCACTTACCTTGTAAAAAGCAGGCCTTGCGACTGCTTTTTACATGTCTAACTTCTGGAGACTTGCCCTCCCGGGAAAACCTGCAAAAAAAATGTAAGTTCGATGCGCACGCGCTGCCTCTCCTGTGCATGCGTTCGACTTCTGAACCCCTTCTTTCAGGGGAACGGAAGTGCCGGTTTCCCACGCATGCGCAGTGCATGCAGGAAACCGGCACTTCCATTGGGCTTACGGGTGAGTACCCCGTGTGTACTCACCCGTGGAGACCCGAATTTCTGGGCCATTAAAATAAATTATAAAGGGTTTTGATAGTGAAGAAGGAAAGATGATGGCCCAGAAATTCGGGTCCCAACGCGTGAGTACGCACGGGGTACTCACGCATGGACCCGATGGAAGTGCCGGTTTCTTGCATGCACTACGCATGTGCGGGAAACTGGCACTTCCAATCCTCTGAAAGAAGGGGATCAGAGGTCCAACGCGTGCACGCGGGAGTCTGCGCGTGCGCTTTGAACTTACCCTCACGGAAAAACCTGTTTAAAAAAAAAGTAAGTCTTTAGATTTTAGAAATGTAAAAACCAGGCATAAGGACTGCATTTTAAAAGGTAAGTGGTCAATTAATTAAAATTAAAACATTTTTTCCACAGGTTTATTATTTTTCAATACTTTAAAGCAAGGTGAGTTTATTTTTAGCCCCGTTTTTTTATAAAATTATTTTTTTCAAAAATTTAAATTATTGTTTAAAATAGTTATTTAATGTAATTTATAATTTATTTAAAAAGTGTGATTTAAAAAAAAAAAAAAAAAAAAAAAATTATTTGAAGGTTAACTACTGTTTTGGGGGCCGGAGTATTCATAAATTTGACAGGTCTTTCTGTCAATCTTATGAATGGGCTTTTCCCTCCTCCGATTGCCTGCCCATGGCTCACGTTAACCCATGTGGACGCATCACACTAACTACGCCCCTGGGACACGCAAGCACAGCGCGCCGGGAGCTGGACCAGGCCACAGAGAGGAAATCCACGGAGCCCTAAAGCTCAACTGCCGGCGCACAAGGTAAGTGTAGGTCGGGGGCTTGCACCCGCGGGAAGCCCCCAAGCCGAATTTCTGGGCCGATTTCTTCTGGCTGGGGACTCGGTGAGAAGGGATCGTCAATTATAAATTGTTGCTCAGAGTGTGAGGAGGGAGGTTAGGAGAAATTCCTTTACTCAGAGGGGTGTTGGAGTATTGGATGCTTCGTCACAAGGGCTGGTGGAGGCATTGCATCTTTTAAGGGTGATCCAATTGATTTTACAATGTAGCAAGTTCTAAATAGTTAGGTGGTGCAGTCCATTGATGTGCCAAGCCATGCCCAGAGCAGCCCTCACCTACCAGTTCTATTTCCTTTTTCTACTGCCCCCTCCTCTTCTGAGAATGCTGACCCCTGCTGAGATACACTTCCCTGGGCCTTCAGCTACCTGGTCCAAGTGGCTTCGAAATGTGGGCGCCTCGACAGTGAGTGTCGGCAGGGTATTTGGAGAAGGTCGGCATTGCAGTCACTGCTACCGGGCATCAATACCCAGGAGCTCACTGGACAGTGATCGGGAATGGGAAGCCTGACTGACATTTCTCTCCCTTACCTAGGGGCACTGAGGCCAATTATCACACCTTGACCCCTGCTGTGGCTGAGATCGGCTAACTGAGCGCAAACTCTGAACCTCTGGTCAAATAGCCGGCTCAGCATCTACTGCCCAGGGTCGTACATGATAAACGGCAACTGGGGCTCCGGGGAGTCAGTCCCTCCAGAGGAGAGAATGAGCAGGGAGAATGGGTATCAGCGATTGGGGAAATGGTGACTGTGTTTATACTATGTTCTCACCCCTGGAGTAATTCTCTCTGTGATGGAACACGAGCCACATTAAATCATTAAAGAAAGAGAGGTCAGAGGAGATTTACTGCTTTGGTGCATCCTGGGAGCACATTTCGGAATAAAATTACTGGTGCAATTGGTCTTGGGCAGTATCGCAAATTGGGCAATAGTCAATTGGCCGCCCGTTTTACAAGCCGCCCAATTGTCTTTTCCATCGGCTAAAATGAAATCCTGGGAATGTCTGCAACAAAGCTGGGCTTTATGTCCCTGCTCAGATTGACCCTTTCCTTAGGTATCAGCTGTGGCTCAGTGGGTAACACTCTCGTCTCTGCGTCAGAAGGTTGTGGGTTCAAGTTCTACTCCAGAGACTTCAGCACGTAATCCATGCTGACTCTCCAGTGCAGTACTGAGGGAGTGCTGCACTGTTGGAGGTGCTGTCTTTTGGATGTGATGTTAAACTGAGGCCCTGTCTCCTCTCTCAGGTGGACTTAAAAGATGCCATGGTAATATTTTGAAGAAGAGCAGCGGCGTTCTCTCCAGTGTCCTGGCCAATATCACTCTGCCAACATCACTAAAAACAGATTATCTGGTTATTGTCACGTTGCTGTTTATGGGAGCTTGCTGTGCGCAGATTGGTTTCTGTGTTTCCGACATTACAACAGTTACTCCACTTCATTGGCTGAGAAGTGCTTTGGAACATCGTGAGGTTGTGAAAGGCGCTATATAAATGCAAGTTCTTTCTTTTGTTCTTTAGATAAATCCACCGAGCCCGTCTCATGAATTGATGGATTTTCTTAATTTGTGCAGGTGACACTGGAAAGGCCGCATGTATCGCCCATTCTTAGTTGCCATGACAACTCAGTGGCTTGTTCGGCCACTTCAGAGCACATGAAGAGCCAATCACATAGTGCGGGCTTGAAGCCACATGTAGGCCAGGCCCGGGCGGGTGTAGGCCAGGCCCGGGCGGGTGTAGGCCAGGCCCGGGCGGGTGTAGGCCAGGCCCGGGTGGGTGTAGGCCAGGCCCGGGTGGGTGTAGGCCAGGCCCGGGTGGGTGTAGGCCAGACCCGGGTAGGGGTGGTAGATTCCCTTCCCTGAAGGACGTCAGTGAAACAGTTGGGTTGTTGTGACAATCGAAGCTTTTATGGTCATTTTCTCTGGTGCCGTGCTATATATTCTGTTATTCGAACTTTTTTTAAATTGCAGGATTTCCACCGGAGCAGATTGTAATTGTTGTTGCATCGATCATAGGACTCATACTTTCTTCAGTGTCGTTCTTTGGTTTAATCGTTCTTTGCTTCTTGAAAAGAGAATCGAGCCAAGGTACCCGTCAATAAGTATAATTTACACTTGAATATTAACTCACAGGCACCTCTTTAAGTTAATCTTGACTCATTTTGAATATTAACAAAAACTTGTGCTTTATTTAAAAATCGGAAAGAAGGAAGACGAATTAACTTCACCCTGTCTCTTTGTCCTGTATGGTGCGATTATCCTACATTTCTGCATCGTTGTGAAGTGGTTTCCATTTCACAGTGACACGGAAGAGGTGGTATGATTCTAGAGTCACCCCTGACCTGCCTCCAAAGGGGTCTTGTGGGAGAAACGCCCTTGGCAGGGGGCAGTCTCAATAAACTTGTCTTGGACACTGCATGCGGTTTAATTCCAGTGCGCTGCCAAGTTGGTTTACAAAGGGGTCGGGCACTGGGGAATGGTCTCCCTTGTTGTTGTTGGTGGTGGTGGGGGTTTCCCTTGGACCTGCTGGCAGGGGCCTCCCTTGGACCTGGTGGCAGGGCCTCCCTTGGACCTGGTGGCAGGGCCTCCCTTGGACCTGGTGGCAGGGGCCTCCCTTGGACCTGGTGGCATGGGCCTCCCTTGGACCTGGTGGCAGGGGTTTCCCTTGGACCTGGTGGCAGGGGCCTCCCATGGACCTGGTGGTGGGTGTTTCCCTTGGACCTGGTGTCAGGGGCCTCCCATGGACCTGGTGTCAGGGGCCTCCCTTGGACCTGGTGTCAGGGGCCTCCCATGGGCCTGGTGGCGAGGGCCGCCCTTGGACATGGTGGAGGAGATTGATTCCCTTGGACCTAGTGGAAGGGGCCTCCCATGGACCTGGTGGTGGGGGTTTCCCTTGGACATGGTGGAGGAGATTGATTCCCTTGGACCTAGTGGAAGGAGTCTCCCTTGGACCTGGTGGCAGGGGCCTCCCTTGGACCTGGTGGCAGGGGCCTTCCTTGGACAAGGTGGATGAGATTGATTCCCTTGGACCTGGTGGTAGGCATCTCCCTTGGACCTGCTGGAGGAGGGGCTTCCCTTGGACCTGGTGGTAGGCGTCTCCCTTGGACCTGCTGGAGGAGGGGCTTCCCTTGGACCTGGTGGTGGGGGTTTCCCTTGGACCTGCTGGAGGAGTGGTTTGCCTTGGACCTGGTGGTGGGGGAGTGGGTGCTCCCTTGGACCTGGTATATGGGTTTGCCTTGGACCTTGTGATAGGGGCCTCTGTTGGAACTGGTGTTACCATTGGACCTCCTGGGCTCCTCTACTTGGCTCCAGACCCCATTGGTTCAAACATGGACAAAAGAGCTGAATTCTAGAGGTGAGGTGAGAGTGACTGCCCTTGGCATCAAGGCTGCATTGACTGAGTATGGCATCAAGGAGTCCTAGTAAAATTTAAGTCAGTGGGAATCAGGGGGAAAACTCTCCACTGGCTGGAGTCATACCTAGCACCTAGCTCCAGGTTGTTGGAGGCCAATCATCTCAGCCTCAGGACATTGCTGCAGGAGTTCCTCAGGGCAGTGTCCTAGGCCCAACCATCTTCAGCTGCTTCATCAATACCCTTCCTCCATCATCAAGTCAGAAGTGGGAACATTCGCTGATGATTGCACAGTCTTCAGTTCCATTCGTAAATCCTCAGGTAATGAAGTAATCCATGCCCACATATAGCAAGACCTGGACAACATTCCGGCTTGGGCTGTTAAATGGCAAGTAACATCGAGCCACACAAGTGCCAGGCAATGACCATCTCCAACAAGAGAGAGTCTAACCACCTCCTGTTGACATTCAATGGCATTACCATGGCTGAATGCCCCACCATCAACATCCTGGGGGTCACCACTGACCAGAAACTTAACTGGACCAGCCACATAAATACTGTGGCTACAGGAGCAGGTCAGAGGCTGGGTATTCTGCATTGCGTGTCTCACCTCCTGACTTCCTAAAGTCTTTCCACCATCTACAAGGCACAAGTCAGGAGTGTGAAGGAATACCTTCCACTTGCCTGGATTAGTGCAACAATATTCAAGAAGCTCGAGACCATCTAGGACAAAGCAGCCCATTTGATTGGCACCCCATCCACCAACTTAAACATTCACTGCCTCCACCACTAGTGCAATGTGGCTGCAGTGTGTACCATCTACAAGATGCACCAACTTGCCAAGGCTTCTTCGATAGCACTTCCCAAACCCATGACTTTGACTACCTAGAAGAATGAGGGCAGCAGGCGTATGGGAACATCACCACCTCCAACTTCCCCTCCAAGGCACACACCATCCTGACTTGGAAGTATATCGCTGTTCCTTCACGTCTCTGGGTCAAAATCCTGGAACTCCCTCCCCAGCAGCGCTGTGGGAGTACCTTCATCACACGGACTTCAGCGGTTCAAGAAGGCAGCTCACCACCACCTTCTCGAGGGCATTTAGGGACGGGCAATAAATGCTGGTCTTGCAGCAACGCCCACATCCCATGAATGAATAAATAAAAAAGTAGGTTACAGTGGATTTCAAACAGCTTTAATGGTCTTGTTCATTTCTTTATAGTATCTCTGAGGCAACTCAAACATTTGTTTCTGAGCCTGTTTAGCAGTAACACTCTGTCTCTTGTTGCCACCTTCATTGCCCTCGTTTCCTGGATTGCAATTAAAGGTACGTGTATAAATAATATTCTTTATTTACGTGAAAATGATCGGTTCAGATGAGGAGAGCCAGTACTCCGCAGGGTATTTGGAAAAGAATGAGCAACTGAGTCAATATATTCTAAGCTGCTTTATATAGACCACCAGCCCCTGTAGTCCTGGGACCCACAACCCACAGCCAGGTGCAGATAAACCTGTTGGATTTTTTGAGACTGCTGGCCAGGAAGACCTTGGTCTCAGTGCCTGCCACTGGTCTACTCACAGCCAATAAAAGCGCAGCATCAGCAGCAGAGCGATCTCTGTGGCTCTTCAATTCCCTTCAGTAGATTACATCACAATGTCAGCATGAACACACCTAGGTAGTGATGACATCACAATGCCAGCACGTACACGCCTAGGTAGTGATGACATCACAATACCAGCATGTACACGCCTAGGTATTGATGACATCACAATGCCAGCACGTACACGCCTAGGTAATGATAACATCACAATGTCAGCATGTACACGCTTAGGGAGTGATGACATCACAATGCCTGCACGTACACGCCTGGGTAGTGATGACATCACAATGTCAGCATGTACACGCTTAGGGAGTGATGACCTCACAATGCCAGCATGTACACGCCTAGGTAGTGATGACATCGCAATGTCAGCGCATACACGCCTAGGCAGTTCATTGTCGCTGGGTTAGTATCCTGGAATTCCCTACCCAACACCACCAGGAGAGCAGCATCAGAACAAGGACAGCTGTGCTTCAAGCAGGAGGCCCACCATCACCTTCTCGGGGCAAGTAGGAATGGGGAATAAATGCAGCCTTGCCAGTGTCACCCATATCCCGAGAACAAATATATATAAAATATGTAAGCCGGTGTTGTGCAATGATATTAGTGCACCATATTAGTTTAATCTCCCATTAAATACTGTGTAGGTTAACAACCACTATTGTTGAGTATATTCAAGGCTGAGATAGATAGATTTTTGGATTCTAGAGAAATCAAGGGATATGGAGATCGGGAAAGGAAGTGGAGTTGAGGTCGAAAATCACCCATGATCTTATTGAATGTCGGAGCAGGCTCGAGGGGCCATATGGCCGACTCCTGCTCCCAATTCTTATTTTCTCTTATGTTCTTATGATCATTGGTACAGGTGCTGCCTCTGCATCTGTGGGTGCTTTATGCATTGTGTCTGTCCTGATGGTTTTGGCTGTGATTGTAACCATCGCTATTTGGAACTTGGGCTGTCTGTGTCTTCAGAGATTTCTAAAAAACACAGGTAAAGAGCAGTTTCCTTATCTTAAAATATTTCCACTCTTAAAAGTGAAACTTCAACTTCTAAATCTTCGCAACATCTGTACTCGACAGGTTTTCGAGCTTCAATTGACCTCTGTGGCATAATGTGTTCCTTTATTATGATCCCCGTCTCAATCGTCATCCTAGCAGAAGAGATTCAGCAAAACAGTGAGTTTACTGACAGCCCTTCATTACTTCACAACATTTCAACCAACTGCTTCACTTCTGAGTAAACAGCCTGTTCTCGGTACATTTCTCCTGTGAACAGCTGAACCATATAGAATAGGAAGGCCCCAGGCTTCAGGCCTGGTCTGTGTTGAGTGAGCAAATCTCAAAGGGGACAGTAGCAGGGAGGCTACAATTGGCTTCAGTCGCCCTGCGCCCCCAACCCAGGTTAGGGAGGGTAAGATTGGCTGGAATCTCACTCCTGATGGCCATCCAATGACGCTCTGAGGGGACAATTTTAATGGAACCCGCATCGAAGTCAATGTTGGGCAGGATGTAAAACTGGCATTCCACCCGATCCCGTGGGTTTCCCGCCCAGCGAGTTAGGCTAAAGTCACCCCCTCTGTGTGGGGTCATTGAGTGAGAACAGGTTAATCTGGGGCAGTACTTCAACCTATGCCAGGGTAACAGATGAAGGGGCTTGGTTAGAACTGGCAACAGGAAAGTTTTGGATCGATGTCTGGAAGCATTCTTCACTCAGTGATTGGTCCCTGGAACGGTCTTTGAGGTAGGACAATGGGAGCAGACAGCTCACACTCACCCAGGAGTCAGTTAGATGGAGTGATGCGGGAATGTAGGTCTCTTGTCTGGATGAATGAGAAAAATGGGCCAAATGCCTTTGTTTGTCAGTATTAATCTTGTGATTGGAGAATGTTCCAGTGGAGAAACAGATCATTTGGCCCATCAAGTCTGCATTGGTAGATTACTTTCCATGTGGTCCACCTAGTTTAATCCCACTCTCCTGCTTGCTCCCTATATCCTTGAATATTCCTTTTTTTGGGATCTTTCACGTCCACCTGAGGGCAGACAGGACCTTGGTTTTAGGTCTCATTCTAAAGACTCAGCGCTCCCTCAGTACTGCACTGCAGCATCAGGCTAGATTTAGTGCTCCAGTCTCTGGAGTGGGGCTTGAAACCACAACCTTCTGACTCGGGCGAGAGCGCTGCCCTCTGAGCCACAGCTGACAATTACTGAGCATTTACCAAATCAGAAAAGTCGTTAAAAGAACTGCCTCTGATCATAGAGAAAGGGACAGATTTTCCCCTTCAGCGCTGGGAGTAAGAGCTTGTCCGCAGTCAACTATCGTGAATTGAAGCTGACGGTTTTGTTCTGTTAAATGGAATGGGCAGTAGATCGTGAGCCACTAGTGCCTGAATCTGTGGTGAACGTGACTACCACACCCAGCTCTTACACCCTGTGCTGAAGAGGAGACTCTCCCCTGGGCTCTTTCTATACATGTTATATGTTGTCCAATTCTGGCCTCCTGTGCCTCCCCGATTTTAATCGCTCCACCATTGGCGGCCGTGCCTTCAGCTGCCTAGACCCTAAACTCTGGAATTCACTCCCTAAACCTCACCGCCTCTCTATCCTCCAGTAAGATGCTTCTTAAAACCCACCCCTTTAACCAAGCTTTTAGTCACCCGTCCTAATATTTCCTTAAGTGACTCGGTGTCAAATTTTGTTTTATAATACTCCCGTGAAGCGCCTTGGGACATTTTACTACGTTAAAGGCGCTATATAAACATAGGGTGTTGTTGTTATTGTTATTTTCTAGATGTGGAAATACTCAATGGCCCAGAACTTGGTGTCGGGGGCTTGCCGCGCGTGCAAGCCCCCGATCTGCACTCACCCTGCGCGCTGACATCTGAAGCTCGGGCCTGCTTGCATTTCCTGTCACAGGCCCGGTTCAGATGTCAGCGCGCAGTGCTTACCTGATCCAGCGGCGTAGTTAGTGCGATGTGCCGGCTGGGATCAGGTGAGCACTGTACAACCAATCAGGGGAGGGGAAGGTTCATTCATGAGTTTGAGAGTAAGAACTGTCAAACTCATGAAAACTACGGGGGCCCAAAACACTATTTAAACTTTAAATAAAAATTTAAAAAACATCCCACTCATTAAATTAAGTATAAATAAGTTAAAAAAAATAATTTAAACAATTTTTTTTTTTGAAAAAAATAAATTTTTAATAAAAAGGATCTAAAACTAAACTTACCTTATTCTTTAAAATAATAAACCTGCGGAAAAAACATTTCTAAATTGCACTAAAACACCACTTACCTGTAAAAATAAATACTTACGTGTGCTTTTTACAAGCGTAAAGACCGGAGGCCTTTACACACGTGCAAATCCCCCAAAACAGAGGAAATCCAAGACGCACGCGCTGCCCCCTACAGCGCACGCGCTAGCCTCTTCACCTCTTGGGTTAGAGGAGAGGAAATGCCGGTTTTCAGCGCATGCGCTGTGCATGCTGAAAACCGGCATTTCCTCTGGCCAGA
The DNA here is from genome assembly GCF_052327205.1 of Somniosus microcephalus. Lineage (NCBI taxonomy): Eukaryota > Metazoa > Chordata > Chondrichthyes > Squaliformes > Somniosidae > Somniosus > Somniosus microcephalus. Next base: position 126,255,080 of record NW_028225179.1, read on the forward strand.
CGTGTGAGTACCCCTTCCGTACTCACACGTTTGGGGAGGAATTACTGCCCCATTGTGAATTTACTCAATGTGTTCATTGTTTTACGTTTTCAGATCAAGGCTGTCAGAGCACCATTTTAACCTGGAGCATACTGATCCCATTATTGGTCATCCTTGTTATAATCTTTGTCGTGTTCATTGCAATATGGCGCTGTAAGTATCAAATGCATCCAAGCATTCAGCAGCTCGATCACTTTCTAAAGAGTTCAGTTCTAGTGAAAGCTTTAACCAGTGAGTCTCCCCATCGGTTTCCCTTTTACAATGGAACAGTTACAAAGAAATCTCCTGAGTATGTTAGGCGTTCTGTCCCTTCACAGATGCACAACATCATTGTGTGTAAAATAAGGGCTGAAAGTGTAGGTGGTTTGTGCTGGTGTGGGGATGTTGTTGAGAGCAGCAACATAAGTGAGAAGAACCTCAAGAAGAAATGTCACACAGGGGAACCTCTAGAAGTGAATGAGGTACTTCACTGGTTCCCAAAGCTCTCCACTACTGGGGTTTTCCTCGTGTCATGTCTGGGTTTGTTGTAGACTAATTGATAGAGATTGAGTGCTGTCATTAGTCTACAACTCCATTGTTGTTGTATCATGGGACTACCAGGATGGTAGAAGGTGAACCAGATGGGCCTTGATGTTTCTTGTCTAGAAATTCCTATGTTCTGACAGACAGTGAGCCTGGAACAATCGTTTGAGATGCAGGTTCTGGGCTGTGAAGGTTAGGAGAAAAGTCAGGAAGTATTTCATTCCAGAGAGGTTGATCAACTGCTGAAACCATTCCCAGGAAGGGATGGGTGGGTGAGGCCAGGACACTGGATTCATGTTACGAAAAACTGGATGCTGCAATGGGAAGGTGGTAGGGGAGTAGGATTCTGGGAGGATGAGACCAAATGGGCTGAAAGACATTTTCCATCTGTAGCCGCTCTTGTGACAATAACATGCACAAAGTGAAAGTTTCCACAGTCGCAATCCCGGGGGAAGCGGGGAGGAGGGCGAGCCTCACCCACTGGGAGCAGATATCAGAAATTGGGGAAATGAACTCCCGCACGATCGTTGGTAAATCGTGTACAGCGTTTGCCGGAATGTTCGATATGAGCATCCACTGGGAGCACGGATTCAGAAAGTAACTCCCATGAATTGGAATGAGAGGGCAGATTTTCTCCTGGCGGGGGGGGGGGGGGGGCGGTGCTCACACTCTAGGGCAGATATGTAATGAAACGGCAGTGTTCCTGTACTGGCTCCCAGTGCAGGTTGGGAGTCTATATCCGGACTCCGTGCTCTCCAAGCCCAGGAATTTCTAGCCAGCTAAAATCACAAGCCAGGAAAAACACACAGAAATGGACCAAAAATACCAAAGCAAATCAGAGGCCATTATAACTTCTAAAGGAACTGGTAGTGAGAGAGACACGCCCTCTAACAATATTCTGTATCAATTGTCTGGAATTTTAATACAGAATTTTTTTAATTACAGGCATATATGAAGATAGAACAATTGAAGTAAATCATCAAGAACAACAGCAGGTATTGTATTACTACTAATATTAATATACATTTCCACAGTTGTTTTTGAACAATGTTGGTTTAATATCGGCTTATAGTGTCATTGACACACACACACACAGATAGAGGGAATCTTCCCGCTGTGCTTATAATGTCACTGACACACACACGGACCAGAGGGAATCTTCCCGCTGTGTTTATAATGTCACTGACACACACACACAGACCAGAGGGAATCTTCCCGCTGTGTTTATAATGTCACTGACACACATGGACCAGAGGGAATCTTCCCGCTGTGTTTATAATGTCACTGACACACACACACAGACCAGAGGGAATCTTCCCGCTGTGTTTATAATGTCACTGACACACACACGGACCAGAGGGAATCTTCCCGCTGTGTTTATAATGTCACTGACACACACTCACGGACCAGAGGGAATCTTCCCGCTGTGCTTATAATGTCACTGACACACACACACGGACCAGAGGGAATCTTCCCGCTGTGTTTATAATGTCACTGACACACACGGACCAGAGGGAATCTTCCCACTGTGTTTATAATGTCACTGACACACAAACAGACAAGAGGGAATCTTCCCGCTGTGTTTATAATGTCACTGACACACACACACGGACCAGAGGGAATCTTCCCGCTGTGTTTATAATGTCACTGACACACACACACGGACCAGAGGGAATCTTCCCGCTGTGTATATAATGTCACTGACACACACACACGGACCAGAGGGAATCTTCCCGCTGTGTTTATAATGTCACTGACACACAGACCAGAGGGAATCTTCCCGCTGTGCTTATAATGTCACTGACACACACACACAGACCAGAGGGAATCTTCCCGCTGTGCTTATAATGTCACTGACACACACACAGTCCTGAGGGAATCTGGGGTAATTTCTGTGAGTGTGTGTGATATGTTTGTTGCATTTCATTTGATGTACAATGTCTGTTATTGTTTCTTCGCTCCTCTGTATAGAAATGTCAGCCTTTTAATTTATGGACATTTACTATCATTAGGACATCTTCTTCCAGTTTGTATCAGGTTCAGCAGATTGTTGTCTGCTTTGGTCTTCCTTATTTGCATCATTTGTTCTGTCCATTTCTCTCTCTCTGTCTCTCTGTCACTGTCTATATGTTTCTGTCTGTCTATCAATGTCTCCAGTGTTTGTGTGTGAATGTTTGGTCCTTGCATCTAACAAATATACTTTATTTATTTTAGGATGGCAGTGAATTGCAAGAATTGAATGGTAGCAGACCAAATTAGGAACCTGAACCTGAATCTCTTCCGCCCTCTTAGAATGGACACAACAGCGGTTATTTTCTGACTTGTCACTGTCATGTCCTTGGCCCAACCATTTTCAGCTGCTTCATCAATGACCTTCCCTTCAACATTGTGGTAAACCACTGTTTGTATACTGTTTGCATTCCATTGTGTACATGCCTGGACATGCCTCGGCTGACTCCTCCCACAAGTCCTAGTATAAAGGTGACTGCTCCCCAGCCCTTTGTATTTCTGGACCGGTCGACCACTCGAGGCAGACCTCCATTCTTTTGTTAATAAAAGCCTTTAGTTACTCTTCTAACTCTCAGTCTTTTATGAGTAATTGATAGCGCATCAATTTTATTAACAAAATTTTTATAATGGAAAAGATCCTCACACCAGCATGCCTGGACTTAGGTCATCGGGAGGCGGACTCATCCACCAAGTTTACTCACTGGCTTAAGTGTTTCGAAAAATTCCTGACCGCCTCCGAAGCAATCAAATCGGAAGAGGACAAACTGGATGTCCTGACCTCCAAAGTGAACCACCGAGTGTACTCGGTCATCCAAGACGCGACCTCGTACGCGGATGCTATCAAGCTCCTCAAGGACCAGTACACGCGCCCAGTGAACGAAGTGTACGCCAGGCACCTTCTGGGGAGTCGTAAGCAACAACCTGGGGAATCGACCGTGGAATATCTTCAGGCACTGTCCGTGCTTGGCCGGGCCTGTGGGTGTAAGGATGTAAAGGCCGCTGTGTACACAGAGGAACTTATCCGGGACGCTTTTGTAGCGGGCCACAGATCCAATTACACCCGACAGCGACTGTTGGAGCAGAGTGACCTCAACCTCAACAAGGCCTCTGAACTCGCACTATCATTGGATGCAGCCTACCAGGGCATGGATGCCTACTCCTCTGCACCGTGGACGCCGCGGGGAACGACAGCCTGGGACACGGTAGGACCGCCTCATAGCGCCGTGCCACCCCAGCCACACCCCAGCAACGGCCCAACTACCGCAGCAGTGTCCCAAGGCCAGACAGCAGTGCCCCAAGGCCAGAAATGCTACTTCTGTGGCCAGGCAAAACACCCCAGAGCGCGCTGCCCGGCGAAAAACGCGATCTGCTCGGGCTGCGGGAAGAAGGGACACTACGCTAGCGTCTGCAGGGCCAAAGCCACCCCGAACCCCAGCAGCGCCGCGTGTGGGCCATGCGGGCCGCCATCTTGGGCCTCCTCGGCCATGTGCGAATCACCGGTACAGCAGCCATTTTGGACGCCTCCAGCCACATGGGGATCATGGACGCCGCCATCTTGGATGACAGCCGGGACGCAGCAGGCCCCCGACACCGCCTCATCTGATACCCGCAGCGACACACCGACCCCTACGCTGGCATCCATTACACTGGACCAAGCGAGACCGCACCAACTGGCCAGTTCCACAATGGACATTAAGGTAAATGGTCACGATACAATCTGCCTTTTTGACTCTGGGAGCACGGAGAGCTTCATCCACCCTGACACGGTGCGGCGTTGCTCTCTCCCTGTCCTGCCTGCGCACCAGCGGATTTCTATGGCCTCCGAGTCCCAGTCAGCGGACATTGGCGGCTACTGCGTGGTGACACTCATAGTAGACGGGACTGTGTACGATAATTTTAAACTTCTGGTCCTGCCTGACCTCTGCGCTGCCGTTCTACTGGGGTTAGATTTTCAGTGCCACCTTAAAAGTGTTACGATGGCGTACGGTGGACCCCTCCCCCCACTCACAGTCCGCAGCCAGCAGCTTCCAAATTGCCCGCCGCGCACCAGGTGCAACCTCTCCACACTCCGAGTCACCCCCCCCCCCCACTGTTTGCTAACCTCACCCCCGACTGTAAGCCCATCGCCACAAAGAGCAGGCGATACAGCGCCGGGGACAGGGTTTTCATTAAAACCGAAGTGGAGCGGCTCCTGAAGGAAGGGATTATTGAGGGCAGCACCAGCCCCTGGCGAGCCCAGGTTGTGGTCGTTAAGACCGGCGAGAAGCAGCGCCTGGTCATCGACTACAGCCAGACAATAAATCGCTACACCCTACTGGACGCTTACCCACTCCCCCGCATAGCTGATATGGTCAATCAGATCGCGCAGTACCGCGTCTTCTCGACCATTGACCTGAAATCAGCGTACCACCAACTCCCTATCTGCCCTGAGGACCGCCAGTATACTGCCTTTGAGGCAAACGGCCGCCTCTATCACTTCCTTAGGGTTCCCTTTGGCGTCACCAACAGGGTCTCCGTCTTCCAAAGGGAGATGGACCGGATGGTAGATCAAAATGCGTTGCAGGCCACTTTCCCATACCTGGACAATGTGACCATCTGCGGCCGTGACTTGCAGGACCATGACGCAAACCTCGAAAAATTCCTCCGCACCGCCCAACTCCTGAACCTGACATATAACAAGGAGAAGTGCATATTCCGCACAAACCGCCTCGCCATCCTTGGCTGTGTTGTGGAACACGGAGTCATCGGTCCCGACCCCGACCGGATGCGTCCCCTTATGGAACTCCCACTGCCCCACTGCCTCAAGGCCCTGAAGAGGTGCCTAGGGTTTTTCTCCTATTACGCCCAGTGGGTCCCCTACTATGCGGACAAGGCCCGTCCGCTGATCAAGTCCACCTCTTTTCCCTTGACGGCAGAGGCCGCTTAGCCTTCCACCGTATCAAGGAGGACATCGCCAAAGCCACCATGCACGCAGTGGACGAATCCATCCCCTTCCAGGTGGAAAGCGACGCGTCCGACTTTGCCCTGGCCGCTACCCTCAATCAGGCGGGGAGACCCGTGGCCTTCTTTTCACGAACCCTCCAGGGCCCGGAGACCAGACACTCCGCTGTTGAGAAGGAGGCCCAGGCTATTGTGGAGGCTGTGCGTCATTGGAGGCACTACCTGGCCGGAAAACGATTTACCCTGCTCACTGACCAGCGTTCAGTCGCTTTCATGTTTAACAACAAGCAGAGGGGCAAAATCAAAAATGACAAGATCTTGAGGTGGAGAATCGAACTTTCCACCTACAATTACGAGATCTTGTACCGGCCCGGGAAGCTCAACGAACCCCCGGATGCTCTATCGCGTGGCACCTGCGCCAGCGCGCAGATCGATAGACTGCGGGCCCTCCACAATGACCTCTGCCACCCGGGGGTCACCAGGTTCTTCCACTTCGTCAAGGCCCGCAACCTACCTTACTCCATTGAGGAGGTCAGGACCATGACCAGGAACTGCCAAGTCTGCGCTGAGTGCAAACCGCACTTTTATAAACCAGACAGGGCTCACCTGATAAAAGCCACTCGCCCCTTCAAGCGCCTGAGCGTCGATTTTAAAGGGCCTCTCCCCTCCTCCTCCGACCGCAACGTGTACTTCCTCAACATTATTGATGAGTACTCCCGTTTCCCGTTCGCCATCCCCTGCCCGGACATGACCAGTGCCACGGTCATTAAATGCCTAAATGACCTCTTCACCCTGTTCGGTTTCCCCAGCTATATCCATAGCGACCGGGGCTCATCGTTTATGAGCGACGAACTCCGTCAGTACCTGCTAACTAGGGGTATTGCCACAAGCAGGACCACTAGTTACAACCCCCGGGGGAACGGACAGGTGGAAAGAGAAAATGCGACAGTTTGGAAGGCCGCCCTGCTAGCCTTAAAGTCTAGGGGCCTTCCAACCTCCCGCTGGCAGGATGTGCTACCCGATGCGCTCCACTCTATTCGGTCACTGCTCTGCACTGCCACGAACGCCACCCCTCATGAGAAAATGTTTGTCTTCCCAAGGAAGTCCACATCGGGGACATCGCTACCACCATGGCTGACGTCCCCAGGGCCGGTCCTACTGAGAAGACACGTAAGGACCCATAAAACGGACCCCCTGGTCGAGAGGGTCGACCTCCTCCACGCCAACCCCCAGTACGCTTACATTGCGTACCCGGACGGGCGGGAGGACACAGTCTCCATAAGAGACCTTGCACCCTCGGGGGCTGCAGTAACCCACTACCCACTACCACCCCCCCCCCCCACGATCCGATATCCAGCCCCAGCAGACGGCAGGCCTGGGTCCCGCGACCCGCTCAACATCTACGAGGCCGACACGCCAGCGCCACAGCCTACGCGGGACTTGATGCCGGAAGCTTCACTACCCCTGCCGTCGCCACGCCGATCACAGCGGCAGACAAGACCTCCGGAGAGACTCCAATACACTAACTTTTAATACACTTCACCCCGCCGGACTCAATTTTAAACAAGGGGTGAATGTGGTAAACCACTGTTTGTATACTGTTTGCATTCCATTGTGTACATGCCTGGACATGCCTCGGCTGACTCCTCCCACAAGTCCTAGTATAAAGGTGACTGCTCCCCAGCCCTTTGTATTTCTGGACCGGTCGACCACTCGAGGCAGACCTCCATTCTTTTGTTAATAAAAGCCTTTAGTTACTCTTCTAACTCTCAGTCTTTTATGAGTAATTGATAGCGCATCAAACATAAGGTCAGAAATGGGGATGTTCGCTGATGACTGCACAGTGTTCAGTGCCATTCACAACTCCTCAGACAATGAAGCAGTCCATGCTGACATGCAACAAGACCTGGATGACGTTCAGGCTTGGGCTGATAAATGGCAGGCAACATTCGTGCCACAGAAATTCTAGGCAATGACGATCTCCAACAACCGAGAGTCTAACCACCTCCCCATGACATTCAACGGCATTACCATCGCCCAATCCCCCACCATCAACATCCTGGGGGTCACCATTGACCAGAAACTTAACTGGACCAGCCACATAAATACTGTGGTTCCAAGAGCAGGTCAGAGGCTGGGTATTCTGCGGTGAGTGTCTCACCTCCTGACTCCCCAAAGTCTTTCCACCATCTACAAGGCACAAGTAAGGAGTGTGATGGAATACTCTCCACTTGCCTGGATGAGTGGAGCTCCAACCACACTCAAGAAGCTCAACACCATCCAGGGCAAAGCAGCCCATTTGATTGGCACCCCATCCACTACCTTAAACATTCACTCCCTCCTAGTTTAGGAAGAAATGTCCGAAAGCATCATTTTGATGGTTAAGGCACCATAACTAGGAACACTGTAAGGGAGATGAGGAGAAATTTATTTTACGCAGCGAGTTGTTGTGATCTGGAATGCACTGCCTGAAAGGGCGGTGGAAGCAGATTCAATGGTATCTTTCCAAAGGAAAATTGGATATATACTTGAAAAGGAAATAAATTGCAGGGCTACGGGGAAAGAGCAGGTGAGAGGGACTAAGTGGATAGTTGTTTCAAAGAACCAGCACAGACACAATGGGCCGAATGGCCTCCTTCTGTGCTGTATCATTCCGTGATACAGTTAAAATCAACTCAGTGCCCCAGTGATAGGCAAGAGAAAATCAGCCTAGGCTCCTGCTCCTAATTGCTATCCCGTCACCACTGCTGGGGGTGTGGATATGTCGATTGTGGTTGAATACACAGTTAGTTTGAGCCTATGGTCCACCACACTCAGAAAATGAGAAGGAATGAAGAACATAGAAAAACACCAATTTACAATATTGTATTGTATTATGCAGCCGCGGGATTGATTCCCAGTATGGTGATTAGTTCACCAGATGTGATCACATTTAGAGGTAAAGTTTGTCCCAGCGACCATTTCCATCACAGTCCAAACAGTGTTCAATTGCTCTTATTCTTCTAAACTCCAGCGAATACTGTAGTCACCGGCAGATTGTGTATTAAATCTCCAGAGGTGTGCACAGATACAATCCAAATCATTCCAAAATTCTTCAGAAATAATACCAGGAAATGACCCTTGCTCACCCAACGGTCCACATCCAAACAGCTGGCTAAAGGAATTAATTGTGTACGGATTCATCTTATCTCGTTTGTCAATTCTTGCAATGTCCTAAATGTGACTTTTTTTTAATCATATATAAATTTATAGTGGTGGAATTGGTGAAAGCTTGAAGATGAGAAGGCAGATAATTTGACTGGAATCAACTGTTTGCCTGGGCCCTAAGCTCCAGAATTCCCTGCCTGAAGCTCTCCGCCTCGCTACTTCTCTTTCCTCCTTTAAGGCGCTCCTTAAAACCCACCTCTTTGACCAAGCTTTTGGTCGCCTGCCTTAATTTATCCTTATGTGGCTCGGTGTCAAATTTGTTGTCTTCAAATACTCCTGTGCAGCACCTTGGGACATTTTACTAAATTAAAGACACTATATAAATACAAGTTGTTTTTTAGTTTAGTGGCTAACCTACCTATATTCCATTGGTGCACGGAAATATCTATAGATACATAGCTAGGCATATCTTGGATAACCTACAGGGCTACGGACTAAGGGCTGGAAAGTGGGATTAGGTTGAATGGCTCTTTTTCAGCCGACACAGACACGATGGGCTGAATGGCCTCCTTCTGTGTCGTACATTTCTATGATCCATTGATAGTGATACTTTTAAAGATGTTATTCTGTATATTTCATTTGATTCAACATCAAGAAATAAATAGTGCAATCCCCCACTGTTGCTTCCTGTTGTGTTGGATATTGTTTCCCAGTTTAACAGAGGCTGCAGCATTATCAACATGACAAGCCTTCTGACAGCCAGTGAGGGCGCCAGAGTTGCATCCGTCTTGGCTCCTGTGGTTTCTGGATTGTGGAGAGCGTTTAGTTTGTTGGCTTGAGTTATGATATAGAAGCCGATTATCAGTAAAATCCATTCCTCACTGCCCTCTTGAAAATGGGAAGCTGCTTTTAGGTACACCTCTCCCTGAACAGTGACCCATCACACCATTCTCCCCGCAGTGACTCTATGCCCCCGCAGTGACCCTCCCCGCAGTGACCCTCTCCCCCCGCAGTGACTCTCTCCCCCCGCAGTGACCCTCCCCGCAGTGACCCTCTCCCCCCGCAGTGACCCTCTCCCCCCGCAGTGACCCTCTCCCCCCGCAGTGGCTCTCCTCTCCCCCCGCAGTGGCTCTCCTCTCCCCCCGCAGAGTCTCTCCTCTCCCCCTGCAGTGACTGTCTCCGCCCGCAGTGACCCTCTACCCCCACAGTGAAACTCTCCCCCGGCAGTGACTCTCCTCTCCCACCGCAGTGACTCTCCTCTCCCCCCGCAGTGATTCTCTCCCCCCGCAGCGACCCTCTCCCCCCCCCGCAGCGACCCCCTCTCCCCCCCCGCAGCAACCCTCTCCCCCCCCGCAGCGACCCTCTCCCCCCCCGCAGCGACCCTCTCCCCCCCCCCGCAGCGACTCTCTCCCCCCCCGCAGCGACCCTCTCCCCCCCCCCCGCAGCGACCCTCTCCCCCCCGCAGCGACTCTCTCCCCCCGCAGCGACTCTCCCCCCCCGCAGCGACCCTCTCCCCCCCCCGCAGCGACCCTCTCCCCCCCCGCAGCGACCCTCTCCACCCCGCAGCGACCCTCTCCCCCTGCAGCGATTCTCCCCCCCCGCAGCGACCCTCTCCCCCCCGCAGCGACTCTCCCCCCCCGCAGCGACCCTCTCCCCCCCCGCAGCGACTCTCTCCCCCCGCAGCGACTCTCTCCCCCCCCGCAGCGACCCTCTCCACCCCCCGCAGCGACCCTCTCCCCCCCCCGCAGCGACCCTCTCCCCCCCCGCAGCGACCCTCTCCCCCGCCGCAGCGACCCTCTCCCCCCCGCAGCGACTCTCTCCCCCCCCCGCAGCGACCCTCTCCCCCACCCCGCAGCGACCCTCTCCCCCCCCGCAGCGACCCTCTCCCCCCCCCGCAGCGACTCTCTCCCCCCCCCGCAGCGACCCTCTCCCCCCGCAGCGACCCTCTCCCCCCCCGCAGCGACGCTCTCCGCCCCCGCAGCGACCTTTTCCTCCCCCGCAGCGACCCTCTCCCCCCGCAGCGACTCTCCCCCCCCCGCAGTGACTCTCTCCCCCCGCAGTGAGACTCTCCCCCCGCAGTGAGACTCTCCCCCCGCAGTGAGACTCTCCCCCGCAGTGACTCTCTCCCCCCGCAGTGAGACTCTCCCCCACAGTGACTCTCTCCCCCCGCAGTGACTCTCTTCCCCCGCAGTGAGACTCTCCCCCAGCAGTGACTCTCTCCCCCCGCAGTGACTCTCTCCCCCCGCAGTGACTCTCTCCCCCCGCAGTGACTCTCTCCCCAGGCAGTGACTCTCTCCCCCGCCGCAGTGACTCTCCCCCCGCAGTGACTCTCTCCCCCCGCAGTGACTCTCTCCCCCGCCGCAGTGACTCTCCCCCCGCAGTGACTCTCTCCCCCGCAGTGACTCTCTCCTCCGCAGTCCCTCTCCCCCGCAGTCCCTCCCTCCCACGCAGTCCCCGCAGTGACTCTCTCCCCCGCAGTCCCCGCAGTGACTCTCTCCCCCCCGCAGTGACTCTCTCCCCCCGCAGTGACTCTCTCCCCCCGCAGTGAAACTCTCCCCCCCGCAGTGAGACTCTCCCCCCACAGTGAGACTCTCCCCCCGCAGTGAGACTCTCCCCCCGCAGTGAGACTCTCCCCCCGCAGTGAGACTCTCCCCCGCAGTGAGACTCTCCCCCCGCAATGAGACTCTCCCCCGCAGTGACTCTCTCCCGCCGCAGTGACTCTCTCCCCCCGCAGTGACTCTCTCCCCCGCAGTGAGAATCTCCCCCCGCAGTGAGACTCTCCCCCCGCAGTGAGACTCTCCCCCCGCAGTGAGACTCTCCCCCCGCAGTGAGACTCTCCCCCCGCAGTGAGACTCTCCCCCCGCAGTGAGACTCTCCCCCCGCAGTGAGTCTCTCCCCCGCAGTGAGTCTCTCCCCCGCAGCGACTCTCGCCCCCCGCAGCGACTCTCTCCCCCCCCTGCAGTGACCCGCTCCACCCCCCGCAGCGACCTCTCCCCCCCGCAGCGACTCTCTCCCCCCGCAGCGACTCTCTCCCCCCCGCAGCGACCCTCTCCCCCCCGCAGCGACCCTCTCCCCCCCCGCAGCGACCCTCTCCCCCCCCGCAGCGACCCTCTCCCCCCCCGCAGCGACTCTCTCCCCCCCCGCAGCGACCCTCTCCCCCCCCCGCAGCGACTCTCTCCCCCCCCCCGCAGCGACCCTCTCCCCCACCCCGCAGCGACCCTCTCCCCCCCCCGCAGCGAGCCTCTCCCCCCCCGCAGCGACCCTCTCCCCCCGCAGCGACCCTCCTCCCCCGCAGCGACTCTCCCCCCCCCGCAGTGACTCTCTCCCCCCGCAGTGACTCTCTCCCCCCGCAGTGAGACTCTCCCCCGCAGTGAGACTCTCCCCCGCAGTGACTCTCTCCCCCCGCAGTGACTCTCGCCCCCGGAGTGACTCTCTCCCCCGCAGTGAGACTCTCCCCCACAGTGACTCTCTCCCCCCGCAGTGACTCTCTCCCCCAGCAGTGACTCTCTCCCCCCGCAGTGACTCTCTCCCCCCGCAGTGACTCTCTCCCCCGCAGTGACTCTCTCCCCCCGCAGTGACTCTCTCCCCCGCCGCAGTGACTCTCCCCCCGCAGTGACTCTCTCCCCCGCAGTGACTCTCTCCCCCGCCGCAGTGACTCTCCCCCCGCAGTGACTCTCTCCCCCGCAGTGACTCTCTCCTCCGCAGTCCCTCTCCCCCGCAGTCCCTCTCTCCCCCGCAGTCCCCGCAGTGACTCTCTCCCCCGCAGTCCCCGCAGTGACTCTCTCCCCCCCGCAGTGACTCTCTCCCCCCGCAGTGACTCTCTGCCCCCGCAGTGAAACTCTCCCCCCGCAGTGAGACTCTCCCCCCGCAGAGAGACTCTCCCCCCGCAGTGAGACTCTCCCCCGCAGTGAGACTCTCCCCCCGCAGTGAGACTCTCCCCCGCAGTGAGACTCTCCCCCCGCAATGAGACTCTCCCCCGCAGTGACTCTCTCCCCCCGCAGTGACTCTCTCCCCCGCAGTGACTCTCTCCCCCCACAGTGAGACTCTCCCCCCGCAGTGAGACTCACCCCCCGCAGTGAGACTCTCCCCCCGCAGTGAGACTGTCCCCCCGCAGTGAGACTCTCCCCCCGCAGTGAGACTCTCCCCCCGCAGTGAGACTATCCCCCGCAGTGAGACTCTCCCCCCGCAGTGAGACTCTCCCCCCGCAGTGAGACTCTCCCCCCGCAGTGAGACTCTCCCCCCGCAGTGAGACTCTCCCCCCGCAGTGAGACCCTCCCCCCGCAGTGAGACTCTCCCCCCGCAGTGAGACTCTCCCCCCGCAGTGAGAGTCTCCCCGCGCAGTGAGACTCTCCGCCCGCAGTGAGACTCTCCCCCCGCAGTGAGTCTCTCCCCCGCAGTGAGTCTCTCCCCCGCAGTGAGTCTCTCCCCCGCAGTGACTCTCTCCCCCGCAGTGACTCTCTCCCCCGCAGTGACTCTCTCCATCCGCAGTGAGACTCTCCCCCGCAGTGAGACTCTCCCCCGCAGTGAGAATCTCCCCCGCAGTGAGACTCTCCCCCGCAGTGAGACTCTCCCCCGCAGTGAGACTCTCCCCCGCATGAGACTCTCCCCCGCAGTGAGACTCTCCCCCGCAGTGACTCTCTCCCCCCGCAGTGACTCTCTCCCACCGCAGTGACTCTCTCCCCCCGCAGTGACTCTCTCCCCCCGCAGTGACTCTCTCCCCCCGCAGTGACTCTCTCCCCGCAGTGACTCTCTCCCCCGCAGTGACTCTCTCCCCCCCCGCAGCGACTCTCTCCCCCCGCAGCAACTCTCTCCCCCCCCGCAGCGACTCTCTCCCCCCCCGCAGCGACTCTCTCCCCCCCCGCAGCGACTCTCTCCCCCCCCCCGCAGCGACTCTCTCCCCCCCCGCAGCGACACTCTCCCCCCCCCGCAGCGACTCTCTCCCCCCCCGCAGCGACTCTCTCTCCCCCCCCGCAGCGACCCTCTCCCCCCCCCGCAGTGACTCTCTCCCCCCCCCGCAGCGACTCTCTCCCCCCCGCAGCGACTCTCTCCCCCACCCCGCAGCGACTTTCTCCCCCCCGCAGCGACTCTCTCCCCCCGCAGTGACTCTCTCCCCCCGCAGTGACTCTCTCCCCCCGCAGTGACTCTCTCCCCCGCAGTCTTCGCAGTGACTCTCTCCCCCGCAGTCCCTCTCCCCCACCCAGTGACTCTCTCCCCCCAGTGACTCTCCCCCCCCCCGCAGCGACCCTCTCCCCCCCCGCAGCGACCCTCTCCCCCCCCGCAGCGATCCTCTCCCCCCCTGCAGCGACTCTCTCCACACCCCGCAGCGACTCTCTCCCCCCGCAGCGACTCTCTCCCCCCGCAGCGACTCTCTCCCCCCCCGCAGCGACTCTCTCCCCCCGCAGCGACTCTCCCACACCCCCCTCCGCAGCGACCCTCTCCCCCGCAGCGACTCTCCCCCCCCCGCAGCGACCCTCTCGCCCCGCAGCGACTCTCTCCCCCCGCAGCGACTCTCTCCCCCCCGCAGCGACCCTCTCCCCCCCCCGCAGCGACCATCTCCCCCCCCGCAGCGACCCTCTCCCCCCCCCGCAGCGGCCCTCTCCCCCCCCCGCAGCGACTCTCTCCCCCGCAGCGACTCTCTCCCCCCCGCAGCGACCCTCTCCCCCCCGCAGCGACCCTCTCCCCCTCCGCAGCAACCCTCTCCCCCCCCCCGCAGCGACCCTCTCCCCCCCGCAGCGACCCTCTCCCCCCCCGCAGCGACCCTCTCCCCCCCTGCAGCGAAACTCTCCCCCCCCGCAGCGACCCTCTCCCCCCACCCCGCAGCGACCCTCTCCCCCCCACGCAGCGACCTCTCCCCCCCCGCAGCGACTCTCTCCCCCCCCGCAGCGACCCACTCCCCCCGCAGCGACCCTCTCCCCCCCGCAGCGACCCTCTCCCCCCCCGCAGCGACCCTCTCCCCCCGAAGCGACTCTCCCCCCCCCCCGCAGTGACTCTCTCCCCCCGCAGTGACTCTCTCCCCCCGCAGTGAGACTCTCCCCCCGCAGTGAGACTCTCCCCCGCAGTGACTTTCTCCCCCCGCAGTGACTCTCTCCCCCCACAGTGACTCTCTCCCCCGCAGTGAGACTCTCCCCACAGTGACTCTCTCCCCCGCAGTGACTCTCTCCCCCAGCAGTGACTCTCTCCCCCCGCAGTGACTCTCTCCCCCCGCAGTGACTCTCTCTCCCCGCAGTGACTCTCTCCCCCCGCAGTGACTCTCTCCCCCGCCGCAGTGACTCTCCCCCCGCAGTGACTCTCTCCCCCCGCAATGAATCTCTCCCCGCCGCAGTAACTCTCCCCCCGCCGTGACTCTCTCCCCCCGCAGTGACTCTCTCCTCCGCAGTCCCTCTCCCCGCAGTCCCTCTCTCCCCCGCAGTCCCCGCAGTGACTCTCTCCCCGCAGTCCCCGCAGTGACTCTCTCCCCCCGCAGTGACTCTCTCCCCCTGCAGTGACTCTCTCCCCCCGCAGTGAGACTCTCCCCCGCAGTGAGACTCTCCCCCCGCAATGAGACTCTCCCCCACAGTGACTCTCTCCCCCGCAGTGACTCTCTCCCCCCGCAGTGAGACTCTCCCCCCGCAGTGAGACACTCCCCCCGCAGTGAGACTCTCCCCCCGCAGGTGAGACTCTCCCCCCGCAGTGAGACTCTCCCCCCGCAGTGAGACTCTCCCCCCGCAGTGAGACTTTACCCCCGCAGTGAGACTCTCCCCCCACAGTGAGACTCTCCCCCCGCAGTGAGACTCTCCCCCGCAGTGAGACTCTCCCCCCCGCAGTGAGACTCTCCCCCCGCAGTGAGTCTCTCCCCCGCAGTGAGTCTCTCCCCCGCAGTGACCTCTCTCCCCCCGCAGTGACTCTCTCCCCCCGCAGTGACTCTCTCCCCCGCAGTGACTCTCTCCCCGCAGTGAGACTCTCCCCCGCAGTGAGACTCTCCCCCGCAGTGAGACTCTCCCCCGCAGTGAGACTCTCCCCCGCAGTGAGACTCTCCCCGCAGTGAGGACTCTCCCCCGCAGTGACTCTCTCCCGCGCAGTGAGACTCTCCCCCGCAGTGAGACTCTCCCCCGCAGTGAGACTCTCCCCCGCAGTGAGACTCTCCCCCGCACTGACTCTCTCCCCCCGCAGTGACTCTCTCCCCCCGCAGTGACTCTCTCCCCCCGCAGTGACTCTCTCCCCCGCAGTGACTCTCTCCCCGCAGTGAGTCTCTCCCCCGCAGTGACTCTCTCCCCCCGCAGTGACTCTCTCCCCCCGCAGTGACTCTCTCCATCCGCAGTGAGACTCTCCCCCGCAGTGAGACTCTCCCCCGCAGTGAGACTCTCCCCCGCAGTGAGACTCTCCCCCGCAGTGAGACTCTCCCCCGCAGTGAGACTCTCCCCCGCAGTGAGACTCTCCCCCGCAGTGAGACTCTCCCCCGCACTGACTCTCTCCCCCCGCAGTGACTCTCTCCCCCCGCAGTGACTCTCTCCCCCCGCAGTGACTCTCTCCCCCGCAGTGAGTCTCTCCCCCGCAGTGACTCTCTCCCCCCGCAGTGACTCTCTCCCCCGCAGTGACTCTCTCCATCCGCAGTGAGACTCTCCCCCGCAGTGAGACTCTCCCCCCGCAGTGAGACTCTCCCCCGCAGTGAGACTCTCCCCCCGCAG